>NC_060232.1:23304856-23617784 GCF_021155775.2 Neodiprion pinetum
TTTCATCGAATGATTTTAAGTGAGTCCAAAAACACTTCCTACTTGGTGAAAACTTGACTTCGAGCACGGTTAATCATTCGCGTTCAATGCTAGGCACAATCAGTTCTCTCCAATAAACCGACGATAATCAAACACCGCATCGTAAGAAAAATTGAATTCTCGTTGGTGGGTCCGAAAATTGACAGCACAGCTTTATTTGGTTTGAAAGGTACCCAGCGATTATATCATATTTCGAGTTTGGTACGCGGCAGGAGATCAGCTTCGGTTATGGCATAAGTAAAAGAATAGACGTTGAGTATAATAAGTAAGATGAGTGCATAACTGGTAAGTAAATAAGACACTGAATAAAATATCCGCGGGGGGCAACAAATCAATCGAACTATAATGCTGAGGTATAGCAGACACATTAGAGTTATGTAATTTCATACTTACGCTGGGGCTCCGTCTATTTGTTCAAAGGTATTATATGTCTAGAAATACTGCGGACTAAGCGGCGTACGGAGCCCCGGGAAGTACTTCAAGGTGGCGGTGAAACGTGTACTCATACACACGTAAGTATTACACTGCACCGTTCCTGCGTACACCAGACAGAGATTTACGAAGGTGCGATCGAGGACCAATTTGTTAATGGTTGCCCGCGCGACTTCAGCCGGGCAAAGGTTATTTCTCGGGTCAGTCCTGTGCTGTTCGAAGATGAGGGGTGGAAATCCCGGGATATGAAACGCTGGTGTACGTCGGTGTGTGTAGACGAGATACGCGATCGGTAATCACGGTTTGATTCACCCCATCCCCAAATCGCGATCGCCTGAGTTACGGTTGACGTCGATCGTCAATCATAAGAAGCCATTATTAACAATTTATTAGAAGTTTTATGGCTCTCAGGAAGACGCGCGGCTCTCCTATGCCACAAATGTTTGTGCGTGTGCGTGTGTTAAGGAACTTCTACACGAGCATATATCGAGCAAAATTCTTTCACCGATCCGCGGAGCAGCAAACTCGATCGGTTGCATCGCAGTCGGTGCCGATTTTCTTTATTTACCCATTTTATTGTTCGGTTATTCTTTTTGGTTAAGAGCAGCTGTAATATTATGCGAACGTAGAAGTTCGTTTCAATCGTTGATTTATTGATGCTGAAAGCGTAATTAATCGACTGCACCGCGGTGAAACTCTTGTGAACGAACACGAAGCGAGTTAAAATTCCAATACCTGGGTACTTGACTTCTCAACTGATCGACGGACAGGCTATAATACATCGTATTGCGTCTCGGTGCTCACATACAATCCAATCTGGATTCACTTGATCGAACCAATCTTTCGTAAAGTGTTTTTTTTTTCGAAGCAGCTTGAAAATTCATGTAAAATTCCACCAACAAACTTTTCGAACTACTATTTTGGAAATTATGGTAAGTTTATCGTAGGTTTTGTACACTTAAAATGATAAGTTACCAGAGAGTTGAAATCACGTAGATTTTTACAAATTTGATCAGCTTCATTATTATTCATTCAACCATACCGTAGTTTAATTTTCATATTTGAAGTGAACTTTCGTGTGATGGTTCGAATTGAAAATCTGATCAAGTTACGATGAACTATTATTATTTAACGTTTATAGTTTTTACGAAATTTCAACAGTTACCAGGCTTCGAAAAAAGGTGAAAGAACCTTACGCATTGATTTGTGAATATCTTTAATTATTCAGCTTGAATGAATCAAATATAAAAACGCAAGGCGTATAAAATGTCATGTATTATTTAAAATCACACGGATCAACTGCATTATACATTTTCGAATCACGGATGATTTATGTACAGGCATAAATCATGATTTGGTTGGCGTGTCGCCGTATCTGCGTAGGCTGTTCCAAATCCGAAAATATAATCGAAGAATCGTGGGAAATATTATATCCTTTACACAAACATCGCGTCGTCACATAAAAGCTGTTCCACGGGCTGCCTCTCCAAGGTAATCTGGATATTTACGCAACGGTGGGAAATTCACTTTTATTGAATTATCGCCTGGCGTCGGATATTCGACGACGGATGAAAGATAATCGCAGATTTGACTCGCGATCAACCATCTTTGATAAGAGGTATTACAGATACGCGTACCAAAATTTGCAAATTCAAAGCAGCCAAATCCTCTGTGGGACAGTTTTAAACGCGCTCAGCGACTTAGATAAGTTCCATATATACCTTCGCAAAATTGGTGATGCGGAAATCCTCTCTCAAAAAAACCTTCCTTCATTGCTTTGCACAAAAAAAAGTTGATATTAAAGTTTCATAAATTTTAAGGAGTTCGTCCCCGAGTAGATTCAATAAAAATCTCGCTATGCCGCGGTAGAAAATTCTCTTTCCTCATAAAAATATGCACAATATTTTGAAAGTTTCATGATTTCGACAAGTGTTCACTAATTTTTTTGAAATTCTCGCAGTGAATTCATCAATATTATAGATACTAGTTATACTTTCCTTGATTATTACAAGAATTTGACCACCATTTCTTGGTAATTAAGTTCATTTTTCATTCAGACCGATCGGTTTAATTGATTTTCTGAACTGAAAATCCTGACTCCTTAGTTCTCGAGATAAATTTCAGTCTTCTCAGATTGAATTTTTCTTTCAATCCGACCGCTTTGCGGATGAGGAACCTCCTCAAAAGACAAGAGCATAACTATTGCAACGGTGCAATTCCGCGGCGAACCTCAACGTGGCTGCTCAATTATGCTTATTTACGTTTCGCGTTAGCGGTTGCCTGGGCCAATTGGATTGAAGGATGCACCGAGGTGCATTCTGCGGTGATGAATATCCCCTTCAGCGTGACACGTATAATGCGCGTAGTTCATTAGGGTGGTGAGTTTGTTAGATAGAGTATATACATATGTACGTATATATGGCGTCTAATCCTAGCCGGATTGCAAGACTTGCTGCAGCTGGCGAAGAATCAAGCACGAGTTTAATTAAATTCGCTGTTAATTCAGAACGCGGGGCCGGAACGTACACATCGAATTTTAAATGAATTATCATTTATCGACTGTGCAATAATATGCAAATAACGATCACATAATTCAACCATACAGCCGTTATACCGACGTTCAACCTAGGATTACACCCGGCGCCACCGTCCGCTTCTATGCAAATCGAAGACACAATCAACCGGCGGCTTATAGACCCTCAAATCACTTCGATCGTCCAACGATTTATCAAAGAGGTGTTACTCCTAATGTTAATTACGTTCGTGCAGATCCTTTTGCGGACTCGTTAGCTTAGAATCAGCCTCAAAGCCAAATGTTTTTTTCACAAATTATATCCTGTCAGAGATTGAAATCTGAATGCGCTTACCCATTTCATCATTACCGGGTGTTCTACGCGGAATGGGTTATTAACTTGCGATTGTATTCACCAAGACTTCAGTTTTACTACGTCTTCCTTCTCTCAAATATTCGACAAGACTGACGAACTCAGGCGCTGAACGAGAATCAGTTATTGGCTATCGCTCTGGACACATAAGAGCGTAATGTAAACATAAACAGTCTAGGTTTGACACATTGTCCTTTTATACAATAGAAATTAGTTTTTGCACATAGACCTTTGTATATATATATATATGTGCAGTATAATATATATATACATGTATATATGAAACAAAATTTTGATGTGTTGCGGGTCTTTCTACGTTGAACGGAGAATTAGTGGTAATGTCTGACCGCAAGTCACTTGTTTCGCGTTAAAATCAAACAAGAGCTGTTATTTATACAGTTTATTAATTCAAAATAAACGACAGATTCCTGGCACTGATATTATATATTCAGGCTTTGATGTTCGGGTTTGAAAATCCAATAAAGAGATGACCGTGGATTGACAATGACATTTTTTTTCCTCCAACATACCGCCAAATATTCAACCTGGTGTTCTGACCGCAAGGTTAACACCGAACTATGCGATAAATTTTTCTCATAAAGGGCAAAAAATTCCACAGAGCTTACGTAAAACCGTGGTAAAGGATTACGCGCGATGGCGTGGGGTGAGCTGAATTTTTTGCACCGAGTTTAGCAATTTATTTCACCCTTAAAATTGTAATTGTCAAATTTTCCGTTGTCACACAGGTAAGGATCGAGATGAATGCAGGGCCACGTATTTTGCCGGCGGGCGAACCGTTGTCTGCATATTAATAACGACAGGTTTTGTTATGCACTCACTTTTAGCAGTAAGAAACTAAGACCATTAGCAAAAGTTGTTATTTTTCAACGTTTACATTTTTTCCTCTCTCCTCACCCCGCAAAGTGCAGATTCTGAGGCGAGAACGATGCGGCGGGACTGAACAAACGAATATAAAAATGCATAAACATGATCCTCGAGCGTGTATTTTTCGTTATCCGATTCCTGGCGATTTGAATAACAAATAAATTCTCAGGGCAGGAGTTATCAGTTCCGGTAGAAATCACCAGTCAAAAGAGTATCTCGTGTCTTCGTCTCGGTCTTCCATAAACGTGAAACGCCGTCTGGCCGTGTGGGCGTAAGTATCAGCTACGTGTAACATCTAGGCTTGATATTGCGTGCCAGGATCTCGTATCACGGCGTGTTAACGGAAGCGCACACCCAATGAAACACAACGCGCAATCTAATTTGTCAATCTGCTCGTAATTGCCTGTAGATCTTAATTCCGATTACCATCAAGGTGAGGATGATTTCTACGCTCCTTGTTCCGCAAGCTCTACTAGAACACCTGCGAGATGTTTCAATGTTGCCGAAGGGTTGGTTGTTAAAAACGACAAGTTACAACTTACAAGGAAAGTATCCAAGGTCGATCTCTCCGATTTGATTTCCTTTGTAATATGTTTTCGTAGAGTATCGACTAGGCGTTTTTTTTTTCGTACCTGCCATTAACATTTTAAGGGGGTGAAACCACCCTCCAAAGTAAGGCATGTGAAGGGGCGATTTGGCAGTTTTTTTTTTTTTTTAACTGAGAGAATTAGATTTTTCATTACTCGTTATAGGAAAACTTTTCCAGTTGGATTGGTTAAAAAATATTACGTTTCTGCGAGTGAAACTGCCAAATCACCCCTTGACATTCCTTACTTTGGAGGGTGGTTCACCCCCTTAAAGTGTTGAACGGCCGATAAAAAATACATGTCGCTTAGTTTTTAGTCTACTATAACGTATTACTAAAGAAATTAACGCGGAGAGATCGACCTGGGATACTATCGTTGTTAGTGAACCGCTATTATTTTGAGAGTTACTGTTTTATGACGGAAGAAAAACATCACAATGGAATCGAATTTAATATTACATCAGATCCGTGGTCTCATGCACAGAAAGAAAAAAAAACATCATGGCGAAGTATGCGCGACTTTACTGAACTTGGCGTAAAATATGTATGCATTAATCAAAAAGGGTACACTTAACTTTTTGCAAAAGATAAAGAGTGCAAATCTCTCTGACCGTCGGTGGGCTGGACACTTGGTCAGAAAAAAAGGGGTAATCACTCAGAAAAGGGTGGAAAGGAATTTTATAAAATGTTAGGCAACGTTGCTGTAAAATTTCCCAGTCACGCTTGTCATCGTGTAACGGTCTTTGTCATCACGCCATTTTGGTTACTCGTTTCGCACTTTTTACTTTCAAAAGCAGCTTCCTTGTTCAACGTGGATTTTAATTAATATACTGTTTTGGGGTTTCGAGGACGGTTCGAAAAATTGCTCAATGTCAAACAGCCGCAGATTTATTAATTACGACAAAATCGCAGTGAGCTGTGTCCCTATTTTGCTGCTCAGTTACGAGCTTAAACTGTGCCAGTTATTGTGAATTTGCTAGCACGTTGTTGATGTAATAAAATGTATAACGTTATTTTCGCAACTTTGTAGCAAATGCAGTTTTTTTGCCTCAACGTTATCGTTAGTACCAAGTACACAGTATGAATTATACCCGGTACACAATCGATTTTTATTATACCTGAATGATATCCATTTGATTGAACGGGACGAAGAAAGAATAATGATACTCTTCAACGTCTTTCGGACCTTGATAAATTTGAATTCCCTTTTATTTTTTCAATATTTCCATTGAACAAGCGGATCTCAATACATATGTATTGTGTAACTGTTACACCCAAATTCACACTAATACGGTGTGATGGACTGACACAGATTTGCAGAAAACGAAATCTTCACCCTGTTTGATGGTATTATGTCCCTGTTTGGTATTATATCAGCTCTTGCAACCAGCGAGAAGTTTTATTTGATCCCGAGGCATTGCGGAATTCTGGTTAGGGCGAACGTCGATCGGTAACCCTCCTCAAAGCGGCGTCAGTGTCAGAAGTGCAACAATGCGAACAATGCAGCAACGGACATCCATCCCTTTGGCCCTCCGACGCGGAATGACAGACGTGCCCTTAGCTTCCCCCGACGTTATACCGAGTTACCCATATCACTGGAAATTCTGGCCGTATTTGATTTATAGGGAGGCAGACGCTTCGCGTCGTCTGGTATTTTCTAATTATTTGATTTCACGCTTACAGGGGAACAGAATTTGAAAAGCCGGCACGGGGGAGTCGGGTGTTATAAACCGGCTCAAAAGATTTTCCACCAAAATTCCTAACTGATGTAGGAAAGTGGAAAATTCTGCTTCTCGACTCCGATTCAAACCCCTTTTGATTCTCCGTCTTCCCCATTCCTCTCCAAGCTGAAGGAGTAATTATTCGTGTCGGAGGTGATAATTGATGAGATACTTAATTTGTTGTTTTCAAGCCTTTGTTAATTGTTATCCTGCCGCCCGAGGCGGTGACGCGAGGTTCGTTAGTAATCGTCAGCTCCTCAATTTCCGCTCATTCCACTCAACCAAAGCTCCTGGCTTGCGTTTACACGCAACGTAATTCAACCGTCCGTGCAAAAGGAATTTTTCGGAAAAAAAGCCAACGATGGGAACTCAGCGACTTCAAATATCGACTAACCATAACCAACATTAGCTGTAGCTTATCGGTAGCCCAACAGTACCCATAAAAAATGTTGTATCTACACTGATGTTGCGATGAGATAATTAACTCATGGCTACATTACGGAATTATGTTTAGGAATAAAATCAAAATCCACACTGTCTGTGTCGCGCCTTGTCGATTTGGAAAAATCTATAGTCCTTGTCATAACAGAACGCGAATCTGGTTTCATAAGAAGGATCCACGTCTAGTGTAACCCCCAGAAATTCTGCAACCTAATTACGGTCAAGTCCTATGCAATTTACGTTTACATTCTCTTTCGCACGCTTACTCTGTTCAAGGTTTATTATTTTCCCTCAGCTTCCGAGAGAATTTCAGTAAAGGTCTTCTGGTTCTTTAACGACGATTCTCCTATCTCGCGCGTCCGGGTTCAAAGGACAATTTGCCGCTCCTCTACACGTGTGGCTACGTGTCAAATGGTTGTATGACATTACCGTTTAAGTATGGTTGCAATTTCCCGTGCATACGGCTCCTGCAGATCCTGGTCAACCAGTACCGTACCTTAGAATTACCTGAAGCTTCTGTGATTAAACGGTAGGTTGTCCTTATTTCGCCCCGGTCTGTGTACGCGAGCAACGAGCATGGCACCACCTTGATGGCGGCATTCGTGGGCACAGCACAGGCAAGAGATGTACATACGAGGACGTCTATGTACCGGATCAAACTAACCAAGCCAAGGCGAAGCGAACCGAGTCGCATCTGACATATACAAATAGACATAGAGTACAGTTATATCTCTACCTGTTACAGTATGCCGGCTGTGCAGCAGAGCACTACACTAGTGGTGCGATAGCTCGGAGATCGTCCACCACCTATGGAACCCTCGGTCGTGAACCTGAACCCCGATACCACACCAGACATAATACCCATTGTTGGAGAGATCCTTGTGTCTTGATACATGACCCGATGCTTAGTTTGCAGTGGTATGTATACTATGTGCTAATGTCTGTCTGTTAATAGCATTTAAGTGCATTCAATTGCAAATGCGGGGCGAGGCGAGAGAGAGAGAGAGAGAGAGAGAGAGGGAGAGAAACCCACGTGCGTTGGCCTGTGAATCTCGACGGAATCTCTCGTATATCGTAATAGCCCTGAATCCGCGGTCACATGCTGCACGGAGCAAATATTCTCTTAATTCTCAGCCTTTGTTCTCGGACTTATCAGCATACGGAATGCTGTCTGGTTTGTACAACTATGTTGGCGGTAATCTTAGCGATAAATCATTGCCCCCTTTCAACGTGAATAAATTATCCATATCACTATATGTATTGGTGATGCGAAACTGCGTATATGTATACTGGTTTTTTCAGGCATCATGTTTTATCAGACAGACGTGGTCATATTAATAAATGTACTTTATTCCGTCGATCCCTACCTCAAATATTCTACAATATTTGCGGTATTAATTTTTATTTACAAAATATCAATATCGTTCATTATATGATTTGTACAGCCTTGCATTCAATGCAACATTATAATTAATATAGTTGTACAGCTACTGTTTAATTGTATAATATATATATATATATGATTCTATTTTTTTTCATCTGTTTTATTCATGCAACGAACCTAAACTAATTAGATTCGTCTTAAAATATATTGTTTCTGACAGCATTAAAAAGTGTATGTGCACACTGATTAAAAAAAAAAACGTACGAAAAGTAACATTAACGTTAATAATAATAATAATAATAGTAATAATAATAATAGTAGGAGTTGTGTCAACGATAATTATTATTACATACAAATGCAGTCAAACGGTAAATTGGTTTTTTCAATACCGAGCTTTTTGAGCCTCTCCATATAGTATTTGCAGTCTTCTTATTGAACAGAGATTACTCGGTCGAGGTAACAGTGACAGCGATTAATCAATCAAATAAATGGACGAAACTTTCACCTTCTCCGCGAGCGGGAAAATTAAACGTACACGAAGTACCTGTCTGTTCCCCGTTCAACAACGAAGATGGACGGGTCAAGGTATGATTCCCACGTTGAAAAGAGTAAAAATTCGAAACTACGTTAATACATTTCCATTTTCACGCTGTTATTCTTCGCTTACGGTTTGGGTACAGAAATTGCGAACAATTCACAAAAAATATTAAAGAAAAAATAATAATATCATAATACCAATTACCCCGAAATTATTGCTGTTGACATCGATGCTTCAATCAAGTTCAATGTTGCTGTGGATTATATGACACCTTTCGTTGCAAAACACAATCTAATCCCATTCTTGCTAAACACGTAGTTCTCGATTAGGTAACTCCTTGATCTACCACAGGAAACATGTGTTGTCCAACAGTGGTTAAGGACTTCATACCCATTTTTGGGCACGTACTTGTAGCTACGAAGTAATCGTTGAACTTTCATATCCAGGGTCCTAGGTGACTTTCGAGAACGCTGGCAGCATCTATACGCCCCATCAGTCTCAGGTGATTTAGCAAATCCGTGACAGCTGTTGCCTCGCGGTGTCTAGCCTCCCATAGATCAAGAATATGCTCGGTAGGGCTCGCCTTCGTTGCGAAGTAGTTTATGTACCTGGTGGATGTTTTTTTTCGTGGGGAACGGGGAATGAGTGGGTTCAGAAAAGTAAATATTGAAATCATTTGTGTGCGTGAATGCGAATCTGATGAACTTTGACTTATAAATTCTGGTGTGACTATAAGTTAGACTGCTTAATTATTGGTAAAAAGGTGGCGCTCATAGGACCAGAATTTACTTTCAGTCACCGTAATAGATTCGCGAAGGTAGATTTGAACAGCTCAACTAACCGGTCAACTTGCAACCTCTGAGCCAACATGCGCCAATCGTTGCCCCTCCCGTTCGGCGGATCCAAGTATTGGCATAACTGTTTTCTTAAGGTTTTAGAGAACCTAAAAGTTCAATAAACTTGCTGACGTATTGTTGGACATCAAATTTCAATGATACTGACCTTAAGTTTGAGTTGAAGCTGAAGATTAAATAAATATCTTCGAGAAAGTACACCTCTCATGCATCATACAATGGTCAATGAGGCCCTGGAGAGCCCAGAAACGATTTCTTGAAAAGAATTAACTAAATGACACCAAGTCTCACCTGAAAGTTCTTATAGTTGATTCGGTGGATCGGCTAGTCCCGTGGCTGATGACAGTCATGTCGGGTTTCCTGCTCTTCTTGGCGCTTCCGAAGACAACACTCTGTTTAGAAACGTCAAAGTCAATTCTTAGAATGACGCCGTGACTGTCGAAGCCACGTTGGTAGGCGTGGAGTTTGAAGCTAAGCTCAACGTCACGGTCTATTTTTTCGATCTTGAAAGAACAGTGAAGGGTGTTCTTCGACGAGGACCAAATATGCTGAAACGGAACTTCCTGTCTGTCGGTAAATCCGCTCTCAAGGTCCTCCAAGTAGACGCAGAGCGGTGCACCACTGTCTTGGAAACAGAAAGTGCGCTTCTCGACAAGGCTGCCACCCAAACGGTATTCGAGGTCTGAGACTATCTTCAGCGTTGCTTTGGTATCCTCAACGGCGTAACACCTGATGTAGTCGCAATTCTGCGCCGCGTAGACGACCAGCCGTAGCCTCTTGACGGCGACCCCAGGTGCGATGGACGAGCTTTCTCCGGCCAAAACGTATCCTCTCAGTTCCTCAGTGACGATGAAAACCTCACCGTGGTCAAGCTGTGTGAATAGTGGTGTGTTGATGGACTCATTTCCTAGGGTGAGGACTTTCGTCCATTTCGGAAGGTTCGCCGACCTCAGTCCAGTTGGTGAAAAGCTGTTGGCTGTTGAGAGGAAGGAACTTTCCTCGGAGTCTATTGTCGCAGACCAAACACTCAGTTCCCAGTTGTTGGCTTTAAGTTCGGCGCAGTGTTCAAACTGCAGGATGACTGGCTTGTTGAAGGCAACGGTATTCGGGCCGCAAGTTATGACCCCGGAAAGCAAGGTCAAGTTTTGGGGCAGGTTCGGCCGGAATTTGTCGTCCCTTAGAACGGCGAGATAGAGATCTTCCTTCTCGCCCCGACAGACTGACGCGTCCGGTACTGACATCGACACACCGGCCTCTGAAACGACCAGAAGAGCTCCCTGCGTGCTCACCGATGCTCGGGCGATAAAATCGTTTTCGTAGTTCTGAAAGGCTGGTAATGCCACGGTGTCCGTTGCCACGTTGTAAGTGGAATCTGCGCAGAGCATTACAGACGAAGGAATAACGGTCTGCTGTGGATGAGGATTCGCGACAATTTTTGTGACTTTCTTACAGGAAGAGTAGCTGTTGATGCTGTTTTCACTGTCTGAAAAGGCCTGCTTGTCCCCTCCATCCTTCATCGATACCGAACGATTTTCCGTCGAGGCAGTGGGGGTTGGGGTCAACGACGATTTGGTCGAGGGTAGGGACATGTGTGGCACGTCATAGTGGTGCTCGGAACAGGACCTGGTCAACGACAAAGTAGGATCTAGTGGCTGGCCTCGAATTAAAGCGAAATGATATTCAGGGGAATAAATCGACGATGCTGAAGGGTGTACTTAGATCGGATATCTAAGATTGACGTCTGACCGCATGCGAATAACTTTAACCGTCAACAGGCTACTCTCGTCTATGGTTATTTCGCGAAGAAACTATATGTAACCGTACGTTCTTTACCTTTGCATTGAGAAATTCTGCTTGTTTAACGAATAATCGTAGCATCCATGCCCGCTGCCATTCATGTTTGTGTGCCCGTTAATCATGGACTTCTTATCTTGTTCCGGAAAAAATTCCGGCTGAAAATCTGACCTCGCCATGCTGTACAATGAATTGTCTCTTTCTTTACGCTTCAGAAATCGAACGATAAAGATCGTTGTAAGTAGCAAGAATATCGTTGCTACGCTTAGGGATATCCAAAGTGCTATAGAAGTCTGCTGTTCGGCCCTGGTGGCTGAAAAAAATAAATTCCCATTGCCTACTCCAGATTTATTCCCCATTGGTGATCATGACAGTCTTCGACTTGACACATCCATTTATTCTCACCTTCTTTAAGAACTTGAGTACCACCGTATCCAACCGCTGCGTGCGTCACAATATGATTGATAATGGACAAGGTAAAAAAAAATTTCAACTCCTACAACATACCTATTTCGAAAGATGACTCACCGTTGTTGCATTGTTCACCGGAACAAACGTCCACTGTGATGTCCCTGCCTTGGCAAATTCGGCCCCCGTGACTCGGAGGCGGATTGTCGCAGGCCCTTCGTCTTATTCGAGAACAATCGGATCCACACATAGACCAAGAGGACCACGCTGACCACCTGCCATCCACCGCTGGAACAAGGTGTTCCCGTTTGAGACTCCGTTTCAATACAGAAAACGCAATGTGGTACGGGAAGCGATAACTTTCTTCGCTTGGAATAATCGCAGAGTCGTTTTTGAACAGGATTGTTGTTACGTACAACCAAATAGAACTTTGTTTACGTTAGGAAATGATATTTATAAAAATGGTTCGTGGACGTTGTCGTTTTGGTAGTACTGATGGAGCGAATCAAATGCTGCAAGTTCAAATAAGTTCAGTGAAGGTTAAAGACATCACGCAGTTCTATCATCAAACGCGTTGTCGATCTTTGATAAATATCTACCGGGACACGGTGAGTTGCAATCCGTTCTCTGCAAAGATGGACCAAGACATGGTTGGCCGCCGTTGATAGGCAACGGATTTGAACAGGATCTCGTCCTTTTCTGCGCTCCTCTGCCGCACCTGGTACTGCACTCTGACCATCCAGACCAGGTTGTCCATCCCCCATTGACTGCAATCAAGAGAACTTCGTTGACTCGACTTTTCCGAAAATCGCACTGGCAGAGACGACTCTCATTGTAGCGTCGTACCGTATACAGTCAAGCTGGCCGAATCACTGATCCTTTTTGCCGCTATATTTTCAGCAACACAAGTGTAGTTCGCCTGGTGCTGCAGTCCCGCCTGTCCCAGGAGAAGATGGCCTTCACTGGACACCAACAGGGTGTCCGCGTTTGGAGATGCTGGCGTTATTTCAAGTGGCGCACCATTTCTGAACCAGTAAACTTGGGGATAAGGCACTCCGGATGGTGGAATGCATCTCAACTCAGTTCCATGTCCAACTTCCACCGAGACGGAGTATGGCGGTGATTCAAACTGTTTTTTTAAGTCTGCAATATTTCATTTTTAAATACAAATCCCGCATTAGTCGTGGAGACCTCAATAAAGTTCTAATTCTTTTGGCCTAGAGTAGTCGAATAATTAATCTATTGTTCAGTTCAACGCAAGCCTCCGTAAGTACAAGTGTGAGTACGTCACATACTATTTTACTTCTTTTCAAGGAGTTGAAGAATCCCAATAGATCATTGACTCAATTTTGTATCCTATAAGTCAATTACTGGATGAATATAAAAGAAAAAAATTAAAAAGCAATTCCGTATCAATTATTTGTTAATTGCGAGGCATAAACATACTTTTTCTTTTTTCTTTAGGTAATTTTCAATTAATTTTTAACAGATTGAATTTTCATGGTGGGGTATGACGTTTAACGAATTTTTAAGCTATGTTTAGTTTGAGTTGATTTTGAAGAAGTTCTGAGGTTCCTAGACTAATCAGATCCAATCACGACTTCAGGTGTGTGAATAGCGTCTTGCGCAAATCCACTTATTATTGTGGAACCAAATCTATTTCAAGAGCCGAGTATTTCGACTAAGTCGTAAAACAATGCCAAATAATGAAGCCGAGCAGTAATTCGTCCACATGGCGGATTATTCATTCTACAACAAAACTCAGAGCTTTTGCGTTACATTCGACTAATTCGGTAAGTGAGCTTGCCAAGTTCCACAAAACGAATAGTGGTATAAAAGGTGTCGTGCATTAAGAGAATTCGAAACAAAATGGGTATAAAAAAAAGAGAAAGAAGAAAACGACACTAGGGAACAGACAGACGCGGGAAGACAAGCATGCGTCCGTGGTGAGAGAAAAGACTTGAAGGGGTTAAAAGGCGTGACAATGTCGTTTTTCTCCTGACACGTCATTCGCAGTTTGCAGTCGAGGACTAAAGCGAGAGAAAAATCTTCTATACAGAATCACCGTCTGCAGGTTGGCTTCGTCTACGCAATTTTCGTGTCACTCTAGCCGTGACTAAATAAAAGACGTTCTCTTGTACCGAAGTACCTACGCACACAGAGACACGAAGCACGTACCTAGCTGCATATCCTTACAGGATATGCGCCTGAGCACAAGCACATAATAAGTACATGTCCTGGAAGCTTATAAAGGGCATTCGCTTATTGTACATTTCACTGTCCTTCGCATTGTTCGGTATATTCTGTTTTGTTTTTTTTTTCTATTTTTTCTTTTTCTTTTCCTCCAACCAATCGTGGGGCGCTTTTTAATATTCGCTAAACATGAGTTACGGGCTGCAACGAGGGGTTGCCCAGCTACTGCACGCCGTCGACTTTGGCCACCGTTGACTAGCAGCGGCCAAGCACTCAGCGATATTAGGGCTACGGTAAATGGGAGCCGGTTTTTATGGAGAAAAGAGAAAAATATACCTCGGCAATCGCGTTGCCGGGGTTCTGCAGGCTCGTGACGTTCATGGTGTTCATACCCCCAACGTTCGCGTACACATACAGTCCTATAGTCGAGTATTGACTGCCTACCGTTCTGCAGTCTACATGCTCCTTTCCATATATGCTCAGCAGGTAATGCCCTGCACCAGGGATTTATGCATGAATAACGCATTATTTACTCAACGAAATCGTCCAAGAGTTATAGGTATTGAGTATACATCATTTTTGCGAATATTTTAAAGCCTCTGCGTCGAAACCAGATACACTATTTGCAGTTTCGGAACTCATTCAGTGCAGTGAATAAGAGCCATGGGATTTGATCGAATACCGCCTACGAAAAATGACGAATTCCCTTTAAACTGAACAGCCCTATTTGGAGGGAAAAGCTTTAAAATGAGGTATCGGTTCGGCGGAGAGATCGTGGGATAGTGGATGCGCGAGTTACTCGAAGGGCTGGGGAGATGGAAGAAGAAGCTATGGGTGATTCGAAGGAGGGAAAGGAGGGAGGGAAGGAAATAGCGGGGATTCCTGCATGTCGAAATGTGTAGCTAGGTAAATGGACGTCGTGACGATGAGGAGGGGATTTGTCTACTACCCTCCTAGAGTGAATGGGATGCGTTGATATACGCAGCTCTTTGTGCCTGAGATACTTTCTTCTCTTTTATGGAAATGAATACTATTTTTGGACTCGTATTCTTCTTCTCTTTGCCTTCTTCTTTTTTTTCATATTTTTCTTTTCGGCTTACATTGGATGGATATGAAGATGACATTCTTTTAAAATTCTTACCTGCGAATAACGCTCGTGATGAAGTCACACGGATTTCACGGGATATGTGCCTCTACCTCATTCGCAGAAAGTAACACCAACATAACCAAATGTACTTAGTCACGCTCAATTTAATTCCAACGATTGTTGCGTATCCAAGTGGTACTTAATGCGATTTAGAAGAATAGAATTACCAAATCGATTTATTCCCAAGTCGTCCCTAGAACCCTGGCAAAGCCAGGGTAAATAGCATTAGTAACGTGAGATGAAACGAACGCCTTTTAGTCTGTGTGGGATACCGAGGAACGAGTGTAGCGATAGATAGGTATACGTATAAGGCACAGTGTGTAAGTATAGATGGAAAGAAACAAACATGAAAAGAGCATGGGAGGAAATGGAAATGGACAAAGAAGGGGGAGTCCACCACGAATCTGTTTGCTTTGGATTTTCAGCTATACGGCAAATAGTTTAGAGTTCAAGTAGATACGGAGCATTTCATACCAATTCAATTAACGGCTGGCTAACAATGGCCATCAAATTTCATCCATATTTTTGTATGTATCAGTGTCTGGACACTGGAATAAAATTGCATTTTTGAGAGCAGAATTCTTGAAATATTCATTGAATAGCTAACCAATGAAGTTTTATTGGGAATGTACCTAAATCAATTTAGGAATAAGATTCATCGACCCGTCTTTAAAAAATCGCGAGATCAATCCTCAGATCAGTCAGTATCATGATAGTCGAATAAAAGCTTCAGGAAGCGAATGAAGTGGAATGACAATTAATTTGACTTTAAAGGAAAATCTGCAAGGATGTTACCGAATTTTACTGTCGTTGGACAATATTAATATGAAAAATAAACAATAACTAGATTACGGTTAGCCCATATTGAACGTCAGCTACGCCGGCATGGAATGGCATGTATCGATGAAGTTGATGGCGTGGGATATTGGCTATGCAGTAACCTTGGACATATTCTTTTTCATCATGCCTGAAGCCATGCATTGAAATGAAATTAAGAAAAGCAGCGAGATAAAGTAAGAAAACGAAAAGCGGTGAAGGTTGAAAAATTTTACTGAACGTTACGGATTACTCTAACGTCACGTATCCAATTTTCATTTTGCAATATCGTTGAGCATTGGCGTTGTACAACCGGATGTTTACATTTAAATGCAAATTCAATTTCGTTTAATGTTTACAGGTAGATACGGTATTTGAATTTCAAACTGGAAAGAGAAATATTGAATTAATTTCAATTAAAATTTCTCACGGGGCTGTATGTATATATCTGCTTAACCATAAATCCGCGCTTTCAAGAAGTTATCATTGAACGCGTCGACGAATTCCGAGTTCTGGGTACCTACCCGTGTTATTTTTATTTTATTTTTTTTTACCTCATCGATAACAAAGTTATACCGTTTCAAGGAGGGTCCTGGGTTGCCCCTCGGAGGGCAGTTCAACCGCAAAACGCGACGGTTGTTAGTTTGGTACTTTTTAAACGAGTCTCAATTAAAGGGCGAGCGAAGGTATAAGGTTCAAATAAAGTTTCTCGGTTGTCAAGGAGCGGATATCACGTCATTAATAAAACATGAACTCGAGCTGATTCATTATAAGATCACAAAATATATCTACCTACCGACCGTATGAATTTCCTTGCTTTTTTGTCTTTCCTTACAACTTGTACGTATATATACGATTCAAGGAAGAACTCTCGCTCTGCCCGACAACGGTACATGCGAATTACTTGTCAAATTACAAAAGAACAATAGTAGGTTTGTATTAAAAAGTTGTTTCTTCCAACAAGTTTTACACCGATACTCGAACGTGTTGTATTCGGTTGGGCGTAAGTAGATGTATTCAAATACTGCAGGAACCTTGTATAACGAACGGAGGAACCGAGATGTTAATTTAAGATACTACCAGGATATACGCTGCCGCGGCAACCGGCCTCATTGCGTATTCATTGCAGCCCAAGAATCGATATCTTCGCGATGGACTTTAAATTGAACTCATGCACCACATTAAAATGCGCTACTTGTAACGCTACAGTCTGTACAGAAATTGTGTCAAGTTCAGAGCGCGTTTCTCTAAAATTTTTATCTCGACTCAAGCAGCTTGTCACATTTACGTGTAAAACAAGAGCTTAAGGAAAATATAGAAGGTTTCATTTGTTTGCCATTTATAATCTGAATTACAGTAATTTTCTACGTCATTTTTGTCATCAAAATTTTTTGCAAACACATTAGACACTTGGTGACCAATTTCGGAACATTTCAATATGCGCGAGTCCGTATATGGTTTTTACAAACACAACCAACTTTTTAAAGTCTCTTAAATCATCAAAGTTTGCGAGAGATACGTCGAATTGTTTTCTGCACAAGGTTTCCGATATTTTATTGTTGTTAAGTAAGAATTCGGCGATTCAAGGTGTGATGTACTCACAGGCAACGTCGACAGTGGCACTTTGGCTTTTGATCTCTCCCGGTCCAGACCAGGCGACGCACTCGCACTTGAACTTCTCCTTGCCAAAGTATTCTTCAACCTGGTTTCTGGTTACGTTCAGCTCCGCCTCGACGATGCGGGTGCCGGTGTGAGGATCGACGAACCCCTGGTGCTGGGAGCCATCGATTCGAACACCGTTGCACCGGAAATATACCTGCAGCCAGAAAGTGTGTTTGCGAAAAGCTCAGCAAAGCTGATCCCGCGAACGTGACGATATAAAGTTAGCGGGAAATGCTACGTTGACATTGGAATGCGCCCAACAGCGATGCACTCCACGTTTCTACATGGTTCCAGGTTACACGGAGAATCCTGGATATCTCGGAAAAATCTCCGATATTTTTAGCGATCGTAAAATTTCAGCCGCTGAGTCGACAACGGTTTTTTATTGGCTTTGAAGCAGTTGCTGTCAATCCCGTTACAGAGGGACTTTGAAGCGAATTACTAAATATTGCGTGAATATGTTCTGCACAATTTTACAACGCCTCTGAACGATACTGTTTCTGGTTTTGTTCATAAAATTGTAATGTCTAGGAAGCCAGATGTAAAATCGGTGGATAAATGTTTGGTAAAGTATTGAATATGGAATGTCGTAAAAATGTTAGACAAGGAGACGATTCAAGTCGTATTAACAACGCTTGGAATTACGATTTGAAAAAATACTGAATCTTAATTAAATATTTCGCACAGTAAATTTCACCGATCCGGAGAACGACGGGTGACTTTTTGATTTTAATATCCATGCTGGATTTTTGATATTACAGTTTTCGTTTTCACGGTGGAAGATTTCACAACGCATCTCGATTATAGCATTCTCAATTTAGCACAGTATTGTGTATATTCAGTTCGACGTGATGTTGGAGTGAGTTATCCGGCTTAGATTATCACAGTCCGAACTAATGAGAAATTCATCCGTTCGTAAACAGAAGAAAAGTGGGTCCATACAAATGGAACATCGCCGCGGTAAGACACTCGGGAATCACAAAGGAAATTGGGATATCTACTAATTTCCTATGCCCATCACGATCAAAGAAACAGCACTCATTACGGCTCTCAAGGTCTCTCCTTGGAAATTGCAGACTCTGCCTGAAGTGAACGGTCGTTAATTAACGCGATGGTTTATTTTTGAACACTGAACGGACGGTTGGAATTATTTTTCTCTTCTTGCTTATCTCGGTTATTTTGTCGGTTTTTTTGCAAGGGTGAAACGGTGAAATGTCACTGACAAGTTTTCGCCCAGAGAAAACTAGGAAGTTGGAAAAAATCGCAAGATTTATTTTTATCTTACACAGATAAGCGGCATTAAAATGAGCGATAATTAAACGACAAGAAAATACACGCAGGCTGCACGAGGCTTCGTGGTTATAATGGAAGTTAAGGAATTCGCCTGGCGTTGTCGGATTTCGTGGCAAAAATTTTGAAGGTCCTGAACGCGTTGCCTTGCAGCTTACTCTGAAAACAAGCCAGACCGCAAAAACCGCGAGCATCAAAGCCCTACAAAAGCTCGCAAACCCGTTATTACCGAAACTATGCCTCAAGGTTTATTACCTTGCCCATATTTTATATCCTGCGTGCCGAAATTGATGTCTCCTGCTGCGTCGCATGTCAGCCGCAAGTGGTAAGCAATATCGGGGAAGCACCCCTTGCCCCTCACTGGATATTGTCATTTACATACTGTGAAGCGGAATCGATATTGCCCAAATAATAGCCATAACAAACCGGAATACAATTGGAAAACGATAAAATTTTTCGCTTCACAAAATTTTGCCTTATCGATTTGCGAATAAAGACGGCAGTCAAATGAAAAAGAGATTGAGTCAATATTTTAAAAAATTATTTTATTTAATTTTAATTCTTAGCACATCATTACAGAGCACCGTAAGACTTGAGTTTCTCAAGAAATGAATTCAATTTACGTGGATTAGAGTCAGTCGATTTCATTCAATAAAAAATTGATAAAAATTGGATTAGAGTTTCTGGTAAGGGCGCAGCCATAAAGGACGTCGGCAAATTTTTGCGAATTTTTGGCCCACCCCCCCTCCCACCGTGTCGCAGTTGGTCACAATATTCGAACCCCTCCCCCCTACGAAACGTCCGATGGTCACAATAGTAGACCCCCTCTTAATTCTTTAAAGTCGCAAGTGACGTGAAAAAAATACTATAAAAATTATGTATCAAAAATTCTCTTATATAAACATGAAAAATTATTCCATGAGAAGAAAGAACAAAATTCTTCATACGATTTAGGGAGGGGGGGAGGGGGGGGGGGGGGGGCTCCACGCTTCATTTCAACTTGGTGAAAATGAAATCGCATCGGAAATCCCAAACGAGCGATTGTTGGTAATGTTTCAATAATCATATAGACGAATATTCAGGTCCGAATATAACAAATTATAGGAGAAGTTGCATTTTTTCGAAATAAGACAAATATTTTTAAAACAGCACTTCTTCCACAATTTTTTATACACCGATCTAAATATTTTTTATACAACGAGAAAAGCATTTTGAACAATCTCTCGTTTGTGATTGTTGATACGATTTTCTTTCGCTCAATAAAAAAATAAAACATGTTTTTCCCTCTTTTAAGCGAGGAGCCCCCCCCCCTCAAGGTGACGAAATACTTTGAGGTCTTTCTGACCACCCGGCAGACTCTTGAAGAAATCTATTAAAGAGTATTCAAAGAACTTACCTTTCTTACTAGTGCAGTTGAATGAAAAATAATGTTCAAATTATTTATCTACCCATTTTCAATAAAATATGCTAAAAAACAATTGTGAAAAAATATCGCGAAAAATTAAAGCATCGTTTTATGTTCAAATATGGAAAACGGGTTTTTTGTTGGTCGGGTTGGTCGCAAATAGTCACATTTCGTGAACCCCTCCTCCCCCTATAAGCGCGGACATCCTTTATGGATGCCCTCTAAGGGCCTGCAGGTTTTACTACACTGAGAAAAATTTTTAATTCCGGTTACCGCTTTTTTTATCACGATCGAAAAATTTAGTTCTAGGTACAAAATGAAAATTAGTTGTCTAGCTGTTACCACAAAGTCTAATACTCATTAGTATTTTTTCTCATTACGATCACTGTTACTATATTTTCTTGTAACTGTTGCGAAAATTTAATGCTTGTGCAACAATAAATTGATGTTGAAGCCTTATTTAACTCAAAAAGTACAGTGAACCTCACAAACTGATTTTGCGTTGCCATTACCAAAAACTAATCGACAATGGCGGAAAATGATTATGTGTACCTAATTTTTCGGAATTCTAACAATATTCAAACAGTTTTTTAAACGATACCTGTTTTACTGAATTTTTCTAGTTACTGTAACAAACGACATTTTTCTCAGTGTAAGATTTCTATCGGACTTTAAGTTCGTTAATACATATATATACGTGTCGAGAAACGATTTCTATATATAAATATACACATGAGAATCGCACTGACCTGAAGCGCATTCGCAGCTTGACATTTTAGGGTTGCTGGTTTTCCTTTAACGACGTAGGAATCCAAAGGTTCGATAAGAAATACGGGAAGCGATGCACCGGGAATCAATTCCGTGTCAGTGGCTATCGTCGCTGGATTCTCGTAATCCTCAAGAGGATAATTATCCTCGTCGTCCTCCTCGGCGTCGTCATCTTCCTTGGAACCTGAAAGAACCCGTAACGAACGATTTCAAATACCGGTTTGTACTCTGGTTATGATTCTCAGAAGCAAATACATGTGCGGGTCTCAAGTCCCTAGAAATCTGACCTCAAAGCTCGAGTCTTAGATTTTGAATTACGTTTTACCATAAAAATAGAAGATAACTAAGCATGATCGACTCGTCCAATTGTCTATATCAGAAGTTTTTCATGCTGAATACCAATTTGGTAAGAAAAATCTCTACACTTTAATAAAATAATATTGTTGAAAGAAGTTGTTCTTAAGCGAATGAAAAATTTCGGAAAAATCTAAAGCCTAATTGAATTTGGATTTGGCATTAAGAATCTCGTCTAGTAAAAGTAGGATTGCTTAATATTAATTTGTTTATATTCAATTTAGACGAAAATGCGAATTGGTTCAAAGATTCTTTTCCTGTAGACTTGCATAAGACATTAAATGAAAAGGTCTACGAATCAATGTATATTCTATACAAGATCCGCGAAAAGCGGTTTAAAATGATCATACTGAAATTAGTAACGTTATCGTGACGACTTACGCTGAGGAAATACTGTTATTTCACGATTCTGGAATTGTCTGAAATTCAGTAAACCGTAATAAAAACAAGACACGCTCATATTTCGAAATGCTCGTTCCTTAAAAATGATTGGAAAATTAAAAAAATAGTGGTTTTCTCTCCAATTTATCGTTACGATAACGTTACTAACTTCAACCTTGTATAAAATTCGTCTGTCTCTTAGGCGAAAAATAACCGAGCCGAAGTCAAAGTTAGTTGGAATAATTCTCTCGCACGAACAGGTTTAACTAGTACGAATCGAGCGGATCGAGGGTTTACTTTGCAGACTGACGTAAGACGTAACACCGGGAGCTTAGCGAGCCTGAAAGCATCGTTAGCTCGAGGGAAAGTTGCATCAGTCGTCACGTAGGTAATTCCGTTCATCATTCGAATATATTTAGGCGCCAGAAATGAGCAGTTGGAAAATGACACACCGAGGCCATAAACTCTGTTCAACGACGAGGAAGCTCTACTTTATGTCAGGAATCCATCAGCGCAGCGATGCACTCAGGATTCCATTTCCGACCGGCTCGACGCAACGCGTCGCTTCTCATTTGGAAATCCGCTCAGTTTTACCCACGGGCTTAAAGCCCATCCCTGGTCAATGTCGGCTTGCGGACAACCGCTTGCAGGACTGCTTTAATTCCGAACCCGCAATCGTCCCTCACCTATATTTCGGAAATCCCGTTGCCGTGCAGGTGTTCAATTACGTTGGGCGATCCCAGCTTGCGGGCAAAGCTCAGAGGCTACGTGCGACAAATAATGATTGCAGCAGGGAGGGAAAAATCGCTACATATGCTTGAAAAATAACAAGCGTCCTCAGGCTGAAGAAAAATCGAAGATGAGATGAAAGTTTGCGATGTTTTGCACCGCTACACCAGCTGTCACTAATCTTCAGTGAAATCGATACAGTGCACCTACAGGAAAATTTCAATAAAGAATATTATCTCACTATGATTCCGAAGTTTTGAAATGAAATACGTGATGTTTTTGAAAATTGGTCTTGATTATCTTAAGGCGAGAAAATTCGCTGAAACTGAAAAAAATAAGTTAGATTCGAATGATAAAATCAATTTTATAACCGTCGATGGTGTTTCAACCTAGTATTTTACATGACAATCCTTAATTGTGAATACAACTTGAATGTAATTTAGTTGCTACTCTGTGTTTAAAGTTTTTTCGAAATCCAGCTGGTATTTGAGAAATTTTAATTTGGTCCTCGGAGGGTAATTAAAAACTCAATTCGAAAACTCCTGATATTAACTTTTTTTCTCGACGAAAAGAACGTAACGGCCACGTCTCTGCTCTTTCCTGTGAAAGAGGAAGTAAAGATTCGAAGCTAATAACACGTTTTCTTGCCCGATGTTAATTGCGGCGTGATCCCTTAGCCCTATAATTACGTATATCGGATGCATGCATGTACAACACAACCGCCTGGACTGCGGTGTCAGTTAACCCTGCGTATTTTTGTCCTAACTAAAAATACTCCCCCACCTCACTACCGCGGTAAAAGGTAGGGGTTAAAGGGTGGAGGGCAAAGGGTGGAGAGTGAGTGAAGAACGAAGGGTGAATGCAGCGGCGTTCGTTGCTAGCCGTCTCTCTGATATTTGGCAATTATTTTCGAATTAGTGGCTCGTACGTCACGGTTTTAAACCCCGACCAAGCCTAGGTAAGATCATTAATTTATTTAAGTAGGAGTTAAAAGAAGCCACCCGTCAGTCATGCCTCGATTATCGTTCTGATATTTCGAAGGGGTTTAACATCTTCGCTCAAGCTCCTCATGCACTTCCTTACTCCTCGCTAAGTGATCATTTGATTAATGTTCTTCAACCCCTGACCCGAACGCTCTCAGGGTTATTCAAAAAGATGGAAAGCAGGCAAAAAATAAGAGAGAAATAACCAGTGCTAATTTCTGACCCCTCTAAGTGTCAATATTAGTTCTTTTATTCTTCGTTCGGGGTCTCTAAAAATTTCTAAACGAATTCCGCAGGTTAGTTTGAATTTTGACCTCTCTTTGAAATTCAAATCAGGACGCGAATTTTTGTATCCCATCTCTAACGCCAGAGGCTTTCAGCGTGTAGCGCCGCGTCAAGACATGAAAAAAGAAAGAACATAACGGTGCGTAAATTCGCGTGAGCGGCTTACGGAGATTTTCTCTTGACGTTTTGAGGTCGTGTTTTCTTAAACGCGGCTGTACACAAGCGATCGGATATTCGCAGCCGTCAAAAATGTTGACATTTTGTCACATTAACCGTGTATAAGAGCTTATTGCGAAAGCTCAGAGGCTCACTGAAAGCGTGACGAGAATTATGGTAATTGTGCGGAATTATGTGGTATATAGGTATGTAAATTATGTATAACACCGCTTACTTTCGAGAGTGAAGGCAATTTGAAGGAGTGCCAACAGCACGATGCTTATTTTCAACTCCATCACTTCATGGCATTTTTAATTTATTATTATCATTATTAATCTTATTATTCTTGTTATTATTACTATAACTCAGATGTATTTCACATATAAAACTGTTGGTAACGAAACCACCACGCGACAACCGTAACGTCGCGTGTCGGGTAGTAGCATGCGGTGCTACGATACCGAGGTGTTAATTAACACGGTAGTTAAGATCGCGGAGTCGACGGAATTAAAGCTCGACCCAACATCGAGTGTCGAGATCAATCATGGCATGGAATTTTTTTCTCGTTGAGAGATGAAAAAAACTAAAATAAAAACGACAAAACTCTGTTAAAATCAGTATCGGCCGATCTTCCCGGAGACGTATATTTCGTCACGCAAGCTCATAGCTTATCCGTATTTCACAGTGCAGCGGATGCGCCAACATCAATTCGTTCCGGGACGTCACATTCGGGGGATCGCCCGAGCTTTCGTTTTGACGAATTCAGCGAAGCTCCCTTGACGGGGAAACGCCGGACCACCAAAGACGCGAGAGAACGAAGCGGCGAAGCTCGCGGGTCGGCACGCGGTGAGCGACTGAGCTGCGCTGCTGCCCGCTTCGCTATAGATGCACGACTCACCCCTTGAGAGGTGATACGGTGGTGGGTATGTGTGTATACGTTTGCTCGCGTACGAATGCGCCAGCATTTGGTTCGCACTTCCGTCGATCGGGGATGAATGAGCCAATAAAAATCTCCCCGGGAGAATTTCGTTTCCTTGCGAATCCAAAATTTTAGCAGATTTTTAATTTTTCGTAATTTCGTGCGCGGTCTTAAGTGGGATTTCCATCCTGTGGGTCTGGTTCAGTATTTTCTGAGTCATTTGGTTCGTCACGCGAATATTTGTTACTCATTTTGCCGAACGAAGAAAGTGTTTTTATTCCCGACTCAACCCGAATGTTAACTTTTTTGACCTGACAAGCGGGACGAAAGCAGCATATTATTCCCTCTTAAATTTTTTCGCTAATCTGAGAGAAATGTGAGATTTACGAAAAATTTGAGATAATCTTTCGCTGATTACTTTTTCAGTTGTCTCGATTTTCGTTTTTATAATGAGTGCCGACGGTTCGCCGGCTCGCTTCGCCCGGGCAGTAAACCTATTCGTGGGAATAGTCTCCGACTTTATTCCCTTGTGACATAATATACTATTTCCATCAAACGTTGCAGTAATTTGTCGTTGAAAAACTTTGATTTTCAGTACAATGACACGATCCGTGGTTTGAATAAAAGGGACAGCCTTCTTGATCAAGTTGGTTGAATAGAAATCGATACACACTTTTTTTTTTATCTTATTACGCATTAGTCATGTATTACGTATCTATTAAGATATTATATTTGTTATAAGCCGTGAAAATTTATTTGAAAATACAAAAATACATGAAGCTAGAATTGTGAACAAGTACTCAGGCGCCGATGCTTCGTTTCGAGTAGCCTAAAAATGCTTGGAAATCAGATTCAAAATCAGCATAGTAGATCTTGTCAATTTTCCTCTACGATAACTCATTTGAATTACAAGCGTCGTTCCATATTTAATTTTATAACATTGCGCCGATATTAATTATGAACAAAAAATGGCAGTATCAAATTGGCTGCTGAAAAGAAAATTGTGAATTTGTAAAAATTGGTCTTCTAATTGTAAATGAAATTATCCATTGCAGCGTGAATCGAATATAGCTGATAGATCTTTAACCATCTGAAAGCTATTTGAACTGTAGCATCGCTATCCTTAGGATTTTTCTATAATTCTAATATTTTCAATTTTATATTTTTAAAGACATTTTTGCAGCTTACGAATATATATATAATTTCATACATACGTTGTATTAAAAATGGTAAATAGTATTGATTTCCAACCAACTAACCTTATTTTGGATTTTTTCTCTTCCCCGCGGCGGCTTTTGCGGGCTTATTAAGAGGTCGGACTGTATTAGGGCTGCGTTTTTTTTTTGACAAGGCTATTTCTGTACTGATGCAGGTGAGTATTGCCGCGCTAAGTTATCAACTTCATTAACGACATGATGCAAAAAAAAAAAAAATTATCGCTCAATCATGAATTTATATTAAATATTTCTTTCCATTCCTTGAACAAAAATTATGATCTTTTCGACCCAATTCCCAATTCCACCAATTCTACCTATACTTGTCTCTTTTACAGGATTCCTAATTCGATTCAATTGATCCTGATTTTTTTTAATTCTTTTGCAAAAGAATTCGAGAGGTCTATGGAATCACTTTCTGTGCCAAAATAGTGAAAACACAATGCCACGATTAAACACAGATGAAAAATCTCGTAACACTCGATGAATTCAGAAGAAAAGCATGTTCTTAAGCGTGATGCATAATTTCCGATCCCACAACGGTGGGAAAAGTTCGAGTCATCGAAACCTCGAAACGGATGTGCTGCATCTAGTAAACTAAGTGGGTACTACTGTTTCAAGTTAATAAAATATTCAATCGAAATATTCGAAGGCGAGAGTTTGTTATCGTGCGAAAAAAAAAAAAAAAAGCAAAAACTCAAGTGTGGTACAAGAGGAGAGAGTTGTATATGTTCGGAGGCAATAAAGAAGTCTTAATGGCCAAGATGTACAAGCGAATGCACTTAGACTTACCCTTGCTTAGTGCAAAAACGACAGATCCGAGTTGCGTTTCACATGCCGGGAATCTTGACCCGAGTCTCAAGGTTCACGGTTCGGTTTACCTGCGGCCTGTTATGCACTCGGTGGCGAAGTGTTTAATCCAAGCCGTTTACCTGGCGGGTGAAATAGCCGGAAATTTAAGATAACGTCGACGCGCCTGCAAAGTGCGATGCACCTGTCGTTATTAGAATCCTGCGGGAATTCGTTTAAGTGCAATCCGGATATTCGGGGACAGGCTGCAAGGATCGACGACTGTGTATCTATAATGAAAGCTGTCCATTATCGCGGGGGGGAGGATTTTCTATTGCCGGTTTAACTCAAGGAATCTTGTAATTTCGAGAAATTCAATTCTACAGTTTAATTAGGGACGCAAGATCCTATATATTTTCTCTGGCCATTGTTTCTCAGCAGTGATGTAGCCTGCGGGATAAGGAGGTAAAACATTTTTACGCATTCTTGGAATAGTTGGTTCTTACATCGGGGATTGGTTAACAGTTAAATGCTGAATACAGACAAAGTACGGGCAAACTTTTTGTCTCATAACCGCCGAGAGAATGAAAGCGGCATTCGAACCTTCGTACCTTAGGATGTTTAATAATATACGAAAGGAAAGATAAAAAAGGTTGAGAGGGTTACTACTTTTTCGAAAATATGGACTCGATCCAAGCCGACCCAACGTCCCCGTCCATCCTCCCGGACCGGAAACCCAATAATATCAAACGAATCACAGATTTGATATGCTGCCTTTTGTTTTATTCTATCCTGTTCTGGAATTCATGGGGTAATATTAGGAATCTGTTACCCTTGAAATTGAAAAAAGGCAACAAACGAAATCGTATGATATGTACAATATTCATCGCAAATTTTGGGACTACTTTCATTACAGGATATGTTCGTAATTATACCAAAGTATTCCTAACGTATTCCTTTGTTCAAATTTCCATGTCTGTGTGCTCTCATTGATGCATAAAATTTTTTAACATGAAATTCATTGAAGAATCAGTTTTTTACTTACGGAAAATCTGATAGTGACTTTCAATGCCGAAATTATTCTTCCTAATCACATTTTTTTCTAATTTCCCTTGCATCGCGAAATCGAAAATTGTGAAATCTAAGAACTTCACGAGATTATAAAATACAATGTGTGGTTGTGTCGGAAAATTTAAATTGAATATTGTATACATTCGACATTACTATTAATGCATCAGTTAATGAAATCAAAATTAATGTTTGTCAACCAGTTCGATCGCACAAAAAAAAAAAAAAAAAAATCACACACACCGGCGGCTCTAATTATTTACAATTTTTACAAAATACGAGTATAATTTTATAAAATACGTAATCAATTACCGAATTAGTAATACGACCAACGAAAATATAAATTGCTTTAGTTCCAGGAAGTTTTACTCGAATAAGGTGAAGAGTTGATATAAACCATTGATATTGTTTATTCAAGAAACTTTGTCGATGGTTGAACTAAGTTAAAATTTTATCGTACGAGTTTATACGTGGAATTTATTGTGTCACACTTTAGGAAGAATTGGCATTAGGTACGAAATGTGAAATAAAGTAAAAGTAATACATTCACACTAAAAAATTTGTACAATTGCTGCTGATGTTTTTAACATCTTTGCGTGCAACTACGCTGCATCGTGTAAGTTATTACTATAAGGGTTCTCACGGATGCCGCGCTAATGGAAGCTGACAAGATGGTCGGGACCGGAAGTAACCCCTTGAATTGGTTTGCAAGGACTGGCGGTCTCCACCTGGAGTTCGGTTGATGAAAGAAAAAAGAACTGGCTAAATAGTATCGAATTTCAGGTACGGAGGCTGGTTTGTTTATGTACAAAAGAGACCGTGTGGGAATTTATTAAGTTTCTATGAACTAATCTGTGACCCATTTAATGGGTAACTTGATACCCGGTTGGGTGGAGGGGTTCGATTTAGGCAGGCATATTTCCATTATAAACGAGCTCCAACGTTACGCAATAAGGGCTGTACACCTTTTCTCGTACTTCCGAACTGGCCGCATTATTTGACTTCTGATTTCAGTTGAATTATGGTTCGTCGAATATTACGATACTTCTACCCACACAATTTTTTGAAGATCAAATTTCTAGAGGCAAGGTAACAAAATCGAATAGGGGTCATATTTTTGACCAAACAAAAGGTATAATAAAACTATTGAATGTATGAATAGAAAATTATTGCAACTTGAAACGTGAAAAATAATCAAGTACGAAATATTGTTGTAATGATTCTGGAATTTATAAGATTAAATTAACACAGGATTAAAATTTTTTAGAATACAGAAACAGTAAAGTAGGTTACGTTCACAAAGAATTATAGTAGTCAAAATCGAATTCATGATGAACGTTAAATGAAAACTTATGTACGTCAATAACAGAAGTACCAAACAATAAAATTCCGATGAAAGATGAAAATTGCAGAACATTACAGAAAAGTCTTGACAAAATTATCATATTCAGTTATCTACAACAGTAAAGAATTGTACACATGCATTTCACCTAACAGTACTCATTTGATAAACGTTGAAATTTGTCAGTTCTCGCGTAAATGGATCACATTTTTTTTTAAATTTTCGCAATTTATCAAATGATGCGACTTTGTAGCTTCTTTGTAGCGACTTTGCTTCTGTTTTTGTGGTGTTGAAGTTTCCGTCTTTTTACTTATTCGGACGGAATTTTATTTCCCTAGTTTCTACCACTTTCAGATATAATCTATTCACAATATTTCAAAGTCTCCAATAAACGTCCAAATACATGTTAAAATTTCTCTAATCTACAGTTTCCAAACTTGTGACTTCCGCGTGATAGAGCCATTCAATGAATCCTAATCAAAATCATAAGCCTTCGCCATTTTGCTACGTTGAAATTTGAATAATCAGTAAAATTCGTAACGCGATAAAACCGCGGCGTCGTTAAGCTCGTTGGGCATCATTGCCCGTGCATATAAAGAGATGACGATCACTTTAACACGATTCCGGATCGAGCATCGAATCGTTATGCCGTTGTCGAATATACGACTGGTAGATTCACCCGTCAATGCAGCATGGATATAAATTGTGTAACTAATGATAAGCGGGATTGCGTTTCAGCCAGATAAATGGATTGTGAATAAATTAACAGGCTGCGATGACTCAACAACGTCACCTTCGGAAACACGTGAATTTGCTATTTGTCAACACTTTCATTGTGTCCGGACGAAGCCTGAAGTACCGTGGTTCGAGCGAAAGAATCGGGAGGCTCTTACAGGTACATTCAATTTGTAAAAGGTGTGCATCATTTGGGTGTCCGTTCAGGGGTAGCTGGGAAAGCATCAACCTCCAAGATCGGGACAATAAGATGATTTGTGCATCCCCGGTACGCCGAGACAACTGGCACAAATGGAAGGCTGTAAAGCATATATACGGAGATCTTAATCTGGATATATTGTTGGGAGCATCGGTCCATCGAACATTGATTTATGCCGATAGCGAGGCATCGCAGATGTTATCTTGTTCCGTTATGGGCCGAAGCCCCGGGACTCGGGCTTAAAAGCTTCGTTGTAAACACACACCTTTCTGTTTCGCAGCGCGGGTCTTGTGTTACCGACGAAAGCGTGTCAGTTAGGCCCACGCTTTCTGGATCTCGAGGCACTCCGTCGACGTTTCTCTCATGGCTATTCCCTCCTTCTTTAATCTTCCTCCCGTTACTATACCACAAATATTTATTCGAGGTAACCTTTGCACTTAAATTCTTGACCCCTTCAAGTATTGTTATAGGACTCAGTTCCGTCGCCTTAAATTCGCGCCCCAAAAACTAATGCCACAGCCACTCAATGTTCTGGGATAGCTAACCCGATTCTGAGATGCCTTTTCGATCCTCGATTCATCCAATGCTTGGATTTTCAATTTACAGAGTCAGAAAAAATCCACAAAATCTAAAAATAGGAGAAGCTTAGTTGATCAATGGAACCCGCTCATCATAACGAATCTGTTGTCAAACATGACTTACTCCGAATGCCGGCTGGTGTCTAGAGGACTTCTGATTTCACTTTTCTACACAATGAAACGCTTCTCACTTTTCCGGGAAATCGTGAATACCAATATCTGATTGTGGCAACCTTGGCTTCGATATCAATATCGACGTTGCTTCAATGTGGTCCGCATGATCACTTGACTGATTCTCTGATGGGCGTCGCCTCTAGTTCAACCAAGCTCCACCTATTCTCGGAGTTCGTACTGAATCACCTTTACACGACGAGTATATCTCTGGATTATCTTTCACATCTAAATTTCCGTCCGTCAATGCGGTTTTCAAGGTTTGGAAGAGCATAATAAATTCCCGTTTGACGTGGATGGTGTTTGTACACAGTTTGACGCCTGGATCCTCCCAGCTGTTGCGATGATCGGTGCAAGTCAATAAAATCTCCGAAGTGACCGGAGTCCACTTTCACTTTCTCATCTTTTCTTTATGGCTATTCCTCGGCGACTTCTTAGGTTTGAACCGAACAAAAATGCAATCAAATTCTCCGACTGAATTCGAGTGTGAGAATTGCTCAGCGGCATTCCACTTATGCTGAGCTCGCGGTGATCCTGATAAGATTGTACGTGAGTGTCACGTAGACTGGGTCAAGTGATCACCGGGCGTGGAATAAGAAAACAACGAAAGGTGAGCGGGGGATGAGCCTGGAAGAAAAATGTGTTGGTTTGTTGGATTGAAATTTCGAAAATTAAAAAATTCCTTCTCCTTGGCTCTCAGAGTCATGCATCTTGGTCTTTTTACTTTAGTTTCTCTCATTCCTCGAGTGAAAATTGTCCGCTTCTATCCTTCTACGTTACTCAACATTCCGATCAACTCTGCGGTCTGGCTCGTGGCCAGCGGGTGAGCCGCGATACAGAGCCTGAAACGTGAACTTTGATAGAAGTTAACAAGCCAGAGATAGCCGGAGATACTGCGGAAAAAGAGCAGCAAATAAAACGACACTCATTGACAGCGTAAATTATAGAGGCACGCGAGAGTGGGTTGAGATTGTTTTTTATTATTTTTATTTTTTCTGAGGAGTTAGTGATCGGGAGGTAAGCAGAGAGTCGAGAAACGCGAGAGAAATAATGGCGTAATGACCTAAGAGCAAATCAATGGGTAGGCACGGAAAATGTAGCGTGTCAAGCGGGTATAAAGCCGGTGTCTTACTATTGTGCGTTCTCTTATATTCCGTGAGAGTCTGAAGAAAATCCGTTTTCTTTGAGAAGACAAGAGCTCTAATTGCCGTAACTTGGCGTGAAACTGAAGCTTGCCGGCAATCTACACCCGATGTTGGTTTCTCGGACCATTAGCCACGAACGCTAACCGCCCAACTCGCCTTTCCATTGTTCCTGGAACAAATTAGTCGACGGGAAGAGCTGGTGACTGTTGTTCAGATTTCAGACAACTCCTTCCGAACACCCGACAGAATTATACCGTTGCGCCCAATGAGCTAGGTGCACGCAAAAGTCACCTGAACAAGCAGTATACACGTAGAACTTCGCTAATCCCCCAGCGGAAATTGTACACTTGAACGGCGTGTGCAAATTGATGTATGCTTATTATCATCAGCCGGAGTTTTTCAAACAAGGGAGAAGAAGCAGATTCAACACTTGTCCGACTTGTCACCCAGTCGTTGGATTCAACATGGCTTTGGTGAAGATCAAGTCACAGTCTACAGGCGAAGTGTAGTTCAACTTTTCTCTGGACGACCCTCTAGGATGAAATTAGAAGATTAAGATTTGCGTCCTCGTCTAAGTTTAACGCAGCAAACCCAACTCGTTCTCACTTTTGTCCAGAGACTTATACACGACGCTATGTCACAACTTATTCAGACTTTCGTTAGTATTCTAGAACCTTTCTCGGACTGAGTTACTAACGGGTAGAGTTGGTCCCCTGGTGCCTTACAGACTTTATACTTGTCATGCACAGAGATTATATTTGAATATAATGAATCTGTATCAAGCATACTCGTGCAAGAAGAATGAACTGCAAATCGTTAGTGAGGGTTTTCGTGTCGTGATGAATTCATATACGCAGGGTTAGAATGTGTATACGTACAACAAAACTGGCAAACGTCGATAATGTTTTCGAGTTTCTTTACACTTTCAGAAGTATCGACAGAAAGCATCCAATGTGAAGAAAGTTATATTGACCCAATTTATGGCACGTAAAATGCCGAGTGGCTTAAAGACATCATTCCTAGATTTATTATTTTTCGAAATCAAATGGGATCGAATAAAGGTACCACCGAAATTATTCTCAGTGAGGGAAGAAACGTACGATGCCCGATATCCGAGGATCCGAATAGTGAAAGGATTGTGTCGAACCCATCAATTCAGCCTCCACTAAACCGAAATATATAGCTGTTAAATATTCTACCGGCAGGTACGCAGCTGTTGTTTTCGTTGACGAGAGGCGCAGCGGTAACTCAGCATTTACGGTATATCTTCCACCGAGCGTCTGGTCTCTTTATCACGGGAAATTTGCCGTTTTCCCCGAATGTTCCCCGAGCCTCGGCTCTGTCACTCGATTCCGAAATGCGATGAGGATTATTAATTCAAGCGGCACTAAGAGTTCCTGCAGGGGAAGCGAGCGTTCCTACAGTGCCGCGAGCCCTTCATCTTCCAAGGGTCCCAAACGGCGTCGGGACACCCACGAGGCGTCGTCGTGTTCCGTATGGATGGATCTTGGAACGCCACGGATTGCCAACACCACGCCGCTCTGAAAATATGCAATAAGCAAGTTTTCGTCGATAGGTATCAGCCGCCCTTTTATTCACCGGGCCGATAAAGTTGCCTCCTGCATTATTCATCGCCGGTACGTATATCATAGAGACAAATTTTTCAAACAAACCGAAATACGAGAGCCCAAGATACCGCCGTTGGAACCACGATAGTGTCGTTTGATCAACGCTTTGTCTACTTCTCGAGTACTTTGGATGCGCGAGCCGAGCTATTCTCAAAAGAAAGTAAAACAACGACGAAAGTGTTTATCGCAAGCAATACCCACCGGACAAATGGTCTGAAGGGGCTCTCCATAACTCCTCGAATGGACAGGACTATCTCTTAGCGAGGCGCCTGCCTCGAGTCTCGAACGATTGTCCGAGAACCCCCAAAATAGGAGGGTAGTGAAATTTGAAAGAGTTTAGTTCACCACCAGAATATCCGTCTATTTACTTGGTTCGCAAAAGTAATCGGTGCGGCAATTTAGCGCCTTAGCATCAATGCATGATATATGTTGGGTAGAACGGAAAAGGGTGGTTCTACCCAGGCTTGTGAGAGCCGTTCGGTACCAACGTTCTCACTCTCCTCCCTTCTCCTCCCTCTTCCCGTTTTCTCACGTTGGGATTAAGGAAATCGAAGAGGATTTCTGTTTCCGTGTGTTATCTCTTCTTACAGTAAGAATCGCGGGAAGTAAGAAGGATCAGGAAAAAAGGTACAACGCGCCAACGTGTGTTTTCAAACTTCTTTTGGCATGCTCGGAACTTCTTACGCTAAACTCTTTATGTTTGATGCTTACGAAGGAACCTTACTAATATTAAGTTGAGATACTTAAGTAAGCCTTGAACTTTTTCCTTGATGAAAAATTTGATTATTTTGTTACGGATTAGAGGGAAGGTATTGACAAGCGGCTGTCAATATATTTTTACACCCACCCGAGGTGTCGTTTCGGGTACTTTGGCGTCCGGTCATTGCTCTCGAGTCAAGGTATGGAGGAAGGAGTAAGAACTAATCTAAGGACGGTTTACGATCGAGTGTATAAGAGCTTTATTGGAATAGTGACGAATTTAAATGTATAGTTGAACGAAGTGAATTCTTTGAATGTTGGAATTTGGGTATATTTGATGGAGGATGGAATAGAAGTTGAGTAGACGGACGTTGGAATAGCAGTAAGCTTGAAACAAAGAATACGAGTGCATGAAAGGTGCGAGAATCCGGAATAGTGGGGAATAGAATTAGCGGAGTGAGGGTGAAAGCAGGTGACGTGCGGCTGGATAGAAATAGGAGGACAGGATGGAGAGTATAATGTTACTGTGAGGAATGTGGAACAGTTAGCAGGTAGAGTCAAGAGATGGTCGAAGAAGATGGGGAAATCGTTTAGCGGAACGCTGGACATAACAATTGAATCCAGAAATTTGTCGTTGGAAATTTGAATGAAATGAGATCGCGGAACACAGACTCTGCATTATATGAAGGGTTCACTGCCAGAGTAGCTTAATCCAAATTGTTGATAAGGCTCACTTTAACTATCCTAAGTCATTTAAAATATGCCTTATCGGCAATGCTGGTTAGGCTACTCTGGCACAGAATCTTTCATATGAGTATAACATATTGTGTCAGATAGTTATTAAAGCACACGATGTGAGGAAATACAAAAAATTTGTATGAAATCCAATTTTCAGGGTCTTTTGCGTATGTATCTTATTACCAAGGTGGTCTGTGAAATAGATGATTTGTAGTAACAGATTCAAGGCGGCTGACTAAACTTCAACAGAAGAAGCAGATTGATAAAAATGTGAATTCCCAAAATTCCCGTATGAATTATATACCACCTGCTACTTTGAGTTCGCAGATTCAAGCTCAGATATGATGTCATCAAAAACTCCAGAAACTTGTAACAACAAATTTCTATAAAAATATCACTCCACAACTCACTGATTTCGTAACTACGATTTTTCACACGCAATCTCAAATTCCGTAATTTCATCGTCAGTATCAAAATTTTCAGCGATCATAAGAACTTCGAGGAATTGATCGTTTTCGTAAAAATTTCAAAATTCTTCGAAATTCCTAGTACAATATTGAATACCCTGGGTTTATGTTCTAATTCCAAGCTTAAAGTCATAAGCAACGATACAAAAAACCTTTAGATCAACGAATGGAATATTCTATTCAATACTTTGCATGATATAAAAAAAAAGGCGAAACAATGGCTTTGAAGTATATAGCTGAAGCTTTCACTTTTGGTGAGGTTCTCTTCTCTTCCCTCAGCACCGCCTTTGCTTATATATTCTCTGACACCCCGTGGCTATACGTGTATAAATTCACTTCCTGAACCTGGCCAATTCCTTTATCGACCTCTCGCCGAGTCTCCGACGGTGTTACAGGCGCGCGGTTGATTTGGCGGCGGCATGGCGGCATCAGAAATATCTCTGCGGGTTGAATTTTCGCGATGCGCCAAACCCCGGCGGGCTTTGCCCAAAGAGACCTGACAATACGTCGTTACGGGAGGCAAGCTGGCGTCGGCCTGATTCCTCCCACTCTGGAACGAGAAACCCTGGAGTGGATAATCGTTTTAGGGTTCCAGGGCGCAGGGCATTACCGCTTTTGTGGACGAGCCGATGTTTGAGCGTTCATCACGTCTCTCGGGCAATCAGCTCGATTCATAATCAACGCTTATATACTTCGGGATCAATTATTAAGGCTGCATTGTTTCCATAGGGATCATTCCGACGCACTCGGTCTGCTTCATCCCTATCCCTGCATAGCGTGCAACCTCCGACGACCTGAAACCTCGCCGAGCGATGGAAGCCATAACGGAGCTGAAGTGCGTCTTGATATAAATTGGATCACGCGACGAAGACACCGTCTTGGTTCACGCCTCTTACTTTTTTCCGTAAGTATGCATGAGCCTTCTGATGGATGCACCTGGTTTATACGGACGTACGCATCGAAGACACCAATGATTTGACATTTCGATTGAGGCGACAATCACCGAAACGATATCGTTCGTCACATACGATAGATTCTTGTGCGGTAAACAAGATATTTACATGGGGGAAAACCCGGCGCGAGATGTAGAATATTTATCCGCCAAACCGTGGCGGGCTAAGTAATTACAGAACCGTTTGAGGTGCGGCAACTGAATACAGATATTATGCAGATGTCGGAATAATATTCGCCACACGTTCGCTCGGGTCAATATTGAGCTAAGCCGGATCGTAATTCATGCGAAAGACGATCCGCTGCAGGCGCTAGACGCCAGGCAAAACCGGAAACGTTACAGAAATTCGATTTCGTCAAAAACTGAAGTCGCATATGTTGTTCCAGCAGTTTTGCCGAGAATTTCAAGCTTCGGAAAATTACTGTGTAGAAAATAACGAAGAATATTTATATCTATGGAGAACGTGAAATGTTACATGTTCGTTTAATGTTTGAGGAGGAGAAGCACAAATTAGCAGGGCATGTTTGAAGAAAAATTATTTTGAATTAAGGAGGTTGGTTGCTCAAAAATAAATGTATAACTTTAACTAAGAGACTGTCATATATTGACTATTTATGAAATTCGCGAGCTACGAGAATCTCTGAAAATTGAAGGATATAAAATAAAATCATATAAATACTTAGTTTTCGTGTTCTATTCCAAATTTTCTAAAGTGATTCGAAATCAAGTATACTCGTTTGATTTTATTGTATGATGGATCGAAGTTTTATTCTGAACACTAGTTTCTAACAATCAATTAAATAAATGTCCGTCATGATGCATACCGTATCGTTAAATATTAAATTTTGCGACATGGCACCGATATTAATTATGATCAACAAATGACAATAGTCAATTGACTATTGAAAAAATATCCATTTCAGTGACTAACAATTGGTAAAAAATGGCCTCCTGAGTAAGATGAGCAATCGCAGACTGAAATCGAAAGAATGAAGGTACTGGATTTCTAAACTGTATTTTGAAGTGATTTGAAACGAAGAATCAATCCAAGCAATCTTTTATAATTAGTGCTTCATATTTTTAGATTTTTAACGGTATCTGCGTAGCTCACGAATACAAGACGCGATAAATGGTCAATGGCTGATGATTTCTTTCTAAAATTGGCAAAATGGCCTGATTTTTGGCCAACTAGCCTCCTCAAAGGGATTAACCGCAGCACGGTGAACAATTTCGTTGAGAAAAAAATGCTCTCTCCGTTTTTCCAATTAATGAATAACAGCGCCGTATGCAAATTCCGACTTTCCATTTTGTGTTTCAAGTGGAATAAAACGCAGGCATTGTCTCGAGCGGCCGGTGCGGCGTCGTTAAGCTCCCTCTCAACGTTCGAGTCCGCCACACGTATGAGCAAGAGACACATTAGTCGCCCTGCAGCACGAAGGCAATGCCAAGGTCTATTGAAAATTAGGATATAAATCACCGGTTACACCGAGAGTCAATTGAGATGTCGAAAGCACTCTTTGCGCCTGCGGGTGTGTTTTTGTTGCCCGGGCGGGATAACCAAGGTGGGAATAGGGACCTGGATAGGGATAGGGATAGGGATGGTGGTCGTTAAACGCAGGCATGCCACTCGAGTGTGTTGAGGTAATGATATGCCGAGGGACGAGGACTCCCTCCTCCTCAATCGCCGTGATAAACGATGAATATTTTTTCACCATCTTATTTCAATTTTTAACCAACAACGCGTTTCGTGCTCCGAAATATCTCCTCAGAAACCGTTTCCACTCTTCAAAATTACGCGACATCTTCTGAAACTCGGATGGGGGTCAAGTGTTTTTTTCCGTCATCTTATAATGAGCTCATGTTTCAACGTGTGTCACGTACAGGCGCGGGGACGAAATGATAGAGATCTTCGAAAGGAGTCTGTGAAGTTTGCTGGCCGAGTATGTATAGTGCAGCTGCTGGCAGAGAGCAGAGTACGATGTCCCGCCACGTGAAATTTAATCATACAAATGGACAAGCGGCCGCGCAGCTCGTGCTCTCGCAGTAATAAAAGTTTCGTCCGTTAGAACTTTCCAATCGAATTAACTCCTGTGAAACCTGTCGTAGAATATTCCGGGGGTAAAAATAAAAAGCCAATTTGGCGAGCGTCTAACGAGTTCCGGGGTGCAATGCTCGGCGTATCTGTATAACGATCGTGACCTGATAAAGGGAGATTTTCTTCAAGGACGCGATTTCCTCGGGTGAGGTTTAAACTGGGTCGACTGTGATCGCAGGAAGATCGAAGCCGCTGGATGAGACTCGACCAGAATTTGTGATATAAATTTTCAGCCGATCCCCGTTGAAGTTCACCGTCGTTGCTGGGAACGGCATATTAATTTCGATAAGCATACAAGAGGCTGGAAGAAAGGGCAAGCGACGGGGAAAGAGGAAATTACGTTCCTCATATTCGGGGGATTATCGGGAAACAGGGAAAGCTGCGAAGCAAATATCAATTTACGATGAAACGAGCAAATATACGGCCAAATACCACCCTTCGCATACCCGATGCAGTTCCCTTTTTTCCTTCGACCTTCTTTCCGACAACTGAACGGATATACATATATTTTCGACACAGATTGAAGGATACATTCTTGATCGATGTACAAGTTTTCCAAATGAACTGAAAGACTTTGCAACAGGAGTATTGCAATTCAGCTGGAAGATAGGGAAAAGTGAAACAAGTAACTGGTTTCGCTTGGTAATAAGCTCTTCAAGCGGACAGCAGGAAATTGGCCGTACAGATCCGCAGGGTTCTTTCATTCTTGATCGATCGATTCGGTTAAGAGTAATCGTTCCGGCAATATCTATGCTCGCGACTGCAGAGCGAGACGTGGCGTCGCGACGCTGGTTGAATCTTAATTCCATAACTTACAGGGACAGTCAGGCGTCTGGAGGCACAAGGTGGAAAATGAAGTCTTACCTAGCCTCGAGAGATCGACTCGGAACGGTTTTATTCGCTCCGAATTATCTGGTACCCAACGTCGCCTCGAGCCAGACTCCGGATTACCTGAAGCAGTCAACGACTCTATGAAAGGCGCGGCGAGACGAGACGAGACGGCTTGGGATTTGCGGAACGAGGCGTCGACGGAGTAGGCGGAAATCGAAAAATCTGATACGACATTTGAAGGCGGGAAAACAATCGAACGACTATATTGTCAATGATTCATCGCGATTAACGACTTTCCAGATAACCTCTAATTCCAAAGCTCACTCACAATTTGAGATGATGGCGTGTGATAAGAAGCTACACCAAAGTAAGTCTGTGAACTTTACACTCGACATGTTCGATGGTTCTTTTACGAGCTCCATCGGTACCGGAAAATGTTCAGCGAATTTTTTTGCAAAATTTTAGGAAATGTGCTGCTTTGAGCATCCGTACGTGGGGATTTTTGAAAGCGAGGTTATCCGAAGGGTGACATACGTCGGTACAGCAGCCATCGAAATTCTAGACCGAATCTGCATGTGCGGATTATCGAGCTTGGAATTCTCGTAAGTTTCATGGTAAACAGGAAAGTTTTATTTTTCCTCACCTTCGTTTACACCCGTCATGCAATAGACTGAAATCAAATGCTTAACTAATTAGTGACAATAATACGAGTTAATTATTTACTCCGTGTTGCAGCACGACTGTGAGGAACTCTCTGCGAAACCATCTTTGGTTGATTGGAGTTTTTATGTAAGTAAGACGATGACACCTCGCAGTGTGCGTGTTTTTAAAAGATTACGTTTCACAACACCAGTTATATGACTTCTCAGAATTTTTATCGTACTCTTCGGATTACTCCACTGCGCCATGTTCAGAGGACCCGCTGCACTCCCTGCGCAAATTATCATCAAATGTTTTATCGTGAGTAACATTAACTTGTATTTTTATCTTCGGATGGAATTTACTTACACGCTATTTACGTGTGAATTACCACCAAGCTGTGCATGCGTTTCAATAAGCATCGATGTGACACTTTTACAGAGTTCCTGTACAATCGGTCTTCTGCTAACTTTAGTCTCAATTCCTGATTTCGAATCATGGCCCCAAGGGGTGTTGTCAATTTGCTTCCTCGTCATGGCGGCAATAAAGCTCATCGGAATATTTTTCACCTGTATTGATGCGGTGAGTCGTTTTTCCATAAGCACCATATCTTTCATTGTTTTAGTCTCATGCCCACAATTTATCCTGGGATTCTCGATCCTTGTTAACAAACTGTTATTTGACATAAATTTCTGTGACAGGTGGATATGACTTCTGACTGGGGGTACTTGGTGGAGTTCGTTTTCGGAGTCTTCATAGTCGCAGCCGGAGTTTCGATATCGATATTAATTTTCAACAGCGCCTTTTTCATATCGGTGGTTGTCGGCGGTTCACTTTCCGTGGTTTTCAGCATGGTGAGTTTTCGAATTACCCATCCCCGGTATTACAGATGAAAAATAATGAAATTGACTTGCAAAGAATCTTCTTCAAAGATTGTGGTAGTGGAGGTAGGTGATGTTGGAAATTGTCTCCGCAAAATTCATCATATTCTCAGTGCCATTTTATCATAATAAGAACTTACATAGGTAGAAAAAGGTAAGGCAACTTCAGTGTCTAGTGGTGGAAGACGTGGTGGTAAGCCGGCAACCTCTGCACCTTCCAAGATGCAGTTCGCGTCTTCTCAAAGCTTTTCCGAAGCGGCAGCATTGGTATAAAGTAACCGCGACGATGAAAAATACGTGTGCTCGTGGGTCGTCCAAAAACTATAAGGAAATATCCCGTACTTAATTCGGCAAATTCGAATCTGAGTTAGCGTAAAATTTGCCTAAACTCGAGATGTATATGGACTGAAGAATAATCCGAGTATTATTGGCTTTTCTCGCCAATTCACAACGCCTCGGGTTTGAATAATACCTTCTTGACTTTCAAATTGCACAGAATTGAAGGAAATTGATTTTCAGCCCCAGGCGTACCACTTGAACTCTCAGTCCTGCGGGACTCTCATCCTGCTTTTCAATGATAGTACAATTCGTCGTAATGATTTCGTGTATATTTAACACTCGATCGCGAAACAGAGATCATTATTAAATTTTGCTTGCCGCACGTGTACCGTTTAGGTGTCCTTGCTGGATCTTCATCAGAACATGAGCATCAATTCATGGTGGTGGGAAGACGGAATATTGAACGGCTGCGTCTACCAAGTGGTGAGACAACTAGTTTTGACGTGCTGCGTTCGCGTGGAAGACCCTCCCTCTATCGTCGTGACGGAAGATGAACCCTCGGAAGAGGCTTCGGGACGAGCAGTTGAAATAGTCGAGACCACTAGAAGATGAAAATGAAGACGCGGAGGTTGTTGAATTGATGAAACTGTAACCACAACGCGCGTAGATCCTGTGAACATCGGCAGTGATTGCTTTTTATACTTATATACACGTCCGCATGTACACACTGGTATCAGCAATCTATTCTAAACCGATCAAGCGAGTTTCAATCACGGCTACTTTGTAGGCTCAAGATTACCCACTCCGTCTGTTAATGGAAATTCCAAACTAGGTGCTTACAATGGTATAGGAAATATCTTTCATCCGGGATGCAATCTCGAACTGCTCAGATTAACGTTAGGCAACATCGATGGAAAGCCAATCGTAATGGTTTCATCTCAACCAATTTCTACTCTCTGCTCGAGTCTGCAATGTACATACTTACACAGGTGTATATAAAGTGAAACATGTATCCGAACTACACCCCGTTTACTTCATTTACATTTCATTCTCATGGAGAAAATCCCGTCCTTGTTTTGTCAACTTTTGGTTTTTGACCATTGAGAACTTTGTTTTATATTCTAGAACATCACGGTGATTGGTAGATATCGTACGTACTACAAGAATTACCGTGCCTTAAAAATGAGCCAACTTCGAGTCGAAGGTGTGACAAGATTGGACTATTTGATGTGGAATGACTGTTGATTAGTCAAAACCTACCCCGTTCAGTTGTACTCTCCTCTTTCCACACTGACTTAATAGTTCTAGTCAAGTAATTATTCCGGATCATTGTCGAACACCTTCGTGCAGTTTATCGGAATTGAAATGGGGATATGTGGTGCTAGTGGATGTAGCTGGAAGACGAAGGAGCTGTTCTCCTTTCTGAATCACTGGCAACCTCCTCGTCCGAGTGAGGGAGGTATGTGTGGTGTGGGCGATCAGGACGTTTCTTTCGGTATTGTGTGCGCCCGTGGGAACTCGTGGGATTACACAGTCGAGGTAGACATAATTATTGTATTTCTCGAGCCTTTGGCCCAGGAATGCCAGGCAGCTTCCACCACTCGGGTTCCGAGTGCTCCACCTGCGGGCCAGCGAGTATATTTTTCACGTCTAGACATCGGTGTAGGTGCTTTTTTACGTCTATGGCTCACGTGAGCAATCACACGTACGTGCGCCATGGTAGCAAAGGCAGGGCAAGTTCCTTTACTGGGGCCCTCGAAGGTGAAAGGCTGCTGGGATCGATAATTCAATTTAATCTTGAGAGATTCTTTCAGAGAATATGATAAAAGGACGAAGCATGCCACCGCTGATTGCGTGATGTTCGAGGTTCGTGCTCGCGTGTTTAAATCTTGATTATCATACCTGCGCAGAAGCCTTTCGACGAAATGATTTCACCCGCATCTACTATTGCAGGTGCAATAAGAAACCGGATCACAGGCGTTAAGAACAGACAGATTTTCCAACAAATAAAGACGCCAAACATCAATCTAGTTATTGCGGGATTCAAGACAAAGCTGCGGTCCACGGTTCTTCTGTCTCTTTGCCGATCGAGGTACTGTGCCAAGCACTCAGTAGAACAAACACCGGCCAGACAAACTGTGAAAAGTACAAATGCGGCTTGGAAAAACCACACACGCTGTCGAGTTCCCACGAGATTTCCTCGGCAAAAACAGTATCGGTAATTGAATGCCGAGGTAGTTGAGATCTGGAAAACGATGGCTGTCTGTGGGGTGGCTCTAAATTAAAGCTCTAATCGCGCCCGATTTCCATTTTTATGATCAGAAGCGGAGCGGGATTCAAGAATCTATGTTCGGCAGTCGACTCGAGGATTGTTCGGTGCTTGCCTAAACAGTCTCGTTATTCTTTACAGTAATTGTTCGATCCCTCCGTTCTATTGTTGATGAAAGAATCCGCAATTCGCTACGGCGTATACCAATCAGAATTTCCAATGAATCATCGTAACAAATGGCTAATGGTTCTCCCCTCCAGTTATATATTTCACTTTGTGGACGCATGGGTATTCATGAGCCAAACGTTATTAATTGCTCGACGCATTGTTTTCGACGCTGAGAGATGAATTCGGGTCTGCACACGGCGGCAATTGTAGTCTGTGCGATCCGTTTTGGTTGCAGAAAAATTTGTTCAGCAAACAGGTATTTTCTCTACACCTTAATTCGTTCCGTTCAAATTGGGTCCTAAATAATTGCTTACGGGTAATTAACTTCACGATATTCCATGCCACAATTTTTATGGCATCCATGTAAAACATCATCAGGTCGCCTCTGAGTATCACTTATGTAATTGATGCAACTGATGGCAGAATCCTAAATTCATTGCAATTCATCTTCCACGATCACTCAGGGGCTACCCGTCTGCCCATTTTTTATTCTTGGAAATCGACGTTTGATAGCTAATAACTGGCTCTGGGGTGAGATAAATGTCACCGTGTTAAAAAAAGGGAGAGCGGTAAGGGTCTCGGATTCGTACTTAAATCATTGCCCTTTGACGCTAACCCTTTATGGCTTGTTTCCGATCGGACCAAGCCGGCTAGAAGAGCTTATCCAATTACCGGTAGTCCGAGCCGTCGGAACTCGACTCCCGAGTTTCAGAGCGGTGGCTTACTCCAGACAATTTTGTACTATATTGGTATTGAGCTACGGTTGTACGGCCAGGAACGTATTGGCAAGTATTTATCGGTGGAATGCGATTGAAATACGAACATGAGCAAACTTTTTTGAAACAGATTCTTGACTCTTGGACAAGTTATTTCATCAGCGGAATCGGAAACTCGACCACAATTCACTGGCAAACAACTGGATAATGAGAAATTGAGAATCATATTTTAAGCTATTGTGATGGTTTTCTATTTGCTATTATAATATTAAAATGATAGGATGAGTAATTCTTGTGAAAAATGTAATACAAGAACTATAAATTATACTCTGGCATAGAAATTTAGTTCACTGAAAAGATCTGTCATTAATTGGTGACTTAAAATTTTTTTTTTAAATAATAGAATTAATATTGAATGTGAGTAACAATAAGTAAAATTTTATATTCATACATTAATTATAGTTACACATTCGTCAACAATTTTACACTGATAACATGGACTAATCTCTTTTCGTAACTACGGAATTTGATCTCCCATTCATCGTTTTGATGATCCAAATTATTTCATAAAGTTATGACTTATCGTTTATTCGAGGCCCATCAGGTTTCACAGATTGTGTAAAGAGGAGGTCGATCAAATAACAGTGATAGGAAACCAGATTTCTTCAGATCACGTTGCTCGCTTAGTTTCTTATTTCTTGTGGATGAATAACTTATGATTGTTACTCTTACGCTATTCTGCAAAATATGGCTTTTTCTTTTACTTTTCATCACTATTTAAAACGATGTAAAATTCGAAACACACACTTGTATCTATACGTAATCAAATTATCGCAATTAAAATGGCGATTTATTGTCCCTTGGTGCGGTCATGCTTGGATCTCACACTATTCGCAGACAGGTGGAATGGCTGGAAATAACTATAGGAAATCGAAACAACCGGTTTTTTTCAAATCCCGGTGGAGGTAGTTTTAGAAAAGTAAATCTTCAAACGTAGGTGTAACGTAGGAACAACACGTTGGGGGCAGATGAGGCTGAGGGATCGAATCGTTCGTCACCTCAAAATCCCTTTTATCATCCGACATGAATCTTTTAGCCCGACTTCTTTACTGTCTCCCCATCGCTATTTCATCTCCATCATAAGCAGATGGCTTTTTACGAAACTGGCGTTGCAACCACCCCTCGTCTGCCTTCAACGGCACGGTAAAGTCTTTTGTCAGGGCAGAAATATGGCGTGCTCGCTTCTTAAAACTTTCTCATTCGTCAAATTAGAATCCGCCTTTTTGCCGGGGCAACGACAATCCCCGAAGGGATTCTCGTCTTCCTCAACAAAACAATAGATCAAAGAGTTTAACTGTTGCCTTTTACTGCCCCCCCCCCCCCCCCCCTCCCCCCTTGTGAGAGGGGTGGACAAGAAGTATGCTAGGAAATAGGAGGCAAAGCGATGTCGCATGTCACGTGGACTAAGAAGACACGCTATTTTCGCGAAATCTTATCGCGCGAAGAAAGTCTTCACGGCAGTCGAGCAGTATTTAGCCCTCGGGTTACGGGAATGATCAAAAGTCGTGGGAAACAAAGAAACTCTGATTTCCATTTCACTTCTACAAAACAGTGTTTCTTCGGCATTTTATTCAACTCACCCTCGTTATAGTATCATTGTTTCGTCAAGAAAGAAAAGTAGCCTAGATTACTACGATCAGCATTATGCGGGAACATATTTTACCGTAATCAAGTTTTAAATTTACGAGAATGATGAAAGGCAGCTTAAAACGCAGCGTGCCCAAAATCTTACACCGCTTTTTACGAACCTCGTTTCTTACCATTTTCAGAGCTATAATTGAACCATACTTTAATATATTATCCGAGATAAATTTGTACAGCGGTTCTTTCGCCGCCTTGGTTTTGATTTTTGCGGTATAGATTTCGGAGTAGCAATTGAATTTAGAAAATAGTTTAGGCGAATGTAGATATTTTTATAACGCGTATCAGAATCTTGAGTCTTTTTTGGAAACGAGTTTATTACGGTTTCCAATTCCATCTGCGGTAGAAAAGAAAGAATCCTGAGCGAAGCGAAGCGTCAATTTGTTTGTCGATACTTGCGATTCTGGACCAATATCATAAGATTCTCTCCGTGGTAACTTATAAGGCAACTCAATTAGGATTAAGCGGAGACGGCGAACGTGAGAGATTAATACCAGATGATCTCCAAGCGCGTTATATAGGCTTATACGTCTCGATATAATCTTATTGGTTTCGGTACATCAATTCTCGATTATGCTCGACTGTACCACGATATTATATATATTTTATTCGAAAAACGCGCCCACCTCTCGTCGTCAATAAAGTACGTTTACATTCTCTCAAAAATATAGAGCATTCTTAGTCAATTGACTGGCCGTAATGGATTTTACAAAAAACAACTTTGTCAATTTTTCTCTCCGATTTCCGAAGTCAACCATTTCACAAACACATTTTTCCGAAGTTCAGTGTAATATTCAATAACATTTTGGCTTCAATTGGCTTACCACAGATCTTTCAAATCATTTTCTTTTTTATGCTGCTGATGAAGAACACCACAATGCTTCTTCAACTTTTGCAATATTTTCAGGAATGTGTGCAGAACACTGAACACGTGCAAAGACATGTACACGAAAATTTTTCATCGATTGAAAACTCGATAACAAACGGTAAAGGCCTATCGATATTGGCAAAATGAATCAGATCGTTTGAATCTAACACAGAACGGATGATTCAAAGCATTGCATTGCCAGTAGAGATTTAATATAAAATGACTATTTTTAATGGGCTCTTGCGTTGCTTCGAGACAAATCATTGATCTGTTAGAATGTTGGTATAACAAAAGCGGTATAATCTGATAAGAACTCGAAAGATTACATCGTCAATCTATTGAATTAAAGCAAGAGAAGATTGTAATCTAATCAGTTTGAATTATTATTCATTACCTGTGCGATTGATTTGGATAAAGCAGTCATGAGACTCATGTCAGCTGATTTATTCAGAAACACCAATACGAATTAAAAAGTAATATTAAGTAGATCAAACTATGTAAGTCATTAAAAAGATTGACTAAAAAAAATTGTCCTAATCGGCAGAGAATGCCCGCTATAGACGAAGAGACCTGCAGATATATGGATGAGGGAGAGAGTGGCAAGTTTTCGGTTAAGTCAAGCGTGAAATACAAGTCCGGACGTAGCAGTACGGGCGACAGCTTGGCCGACAAGGAGTTTGGCTACGGTCAACTTAGCGTTGGAATACACTGGGTGTCTGTACCTTCGAAATGGCATATCTACCAACCTCCGGTTCGAAATGGTTCAATGGCTTGGCCCATCTTCTGAAGCACGTGTCCGAGCGGTGGTCCAGTGCTAATAGACCGGCAGTGCCATTCCATCCGATAAATTGATTGGCCCTTATGTCGCCGGTCAAGAGACGGACTTCAAAGGAGCAACAGTGGTCGACTGGCGTCTATGAGATGGGTGAAGTTTCGCGTCTAGAAGGCGAGTAAGACGGTGAAAAGGAATCCTCTCCCGGATATTCCGCCCCGTCGGTTTTCGCCACAGTGGTATCACTGACTCTTCGAAGTAGGCGTCCAGGACGCACCCACAACGTCTGCGGGGCTGGAATAGCTTCCTTGGCTTTGTGCCGTTTGAGCAAAATCGTTTTTCACCTAATCGTCGGGCGAAACCCGGCTCTAACCACCCTCCCTGGACTTATCTCTCGCTTCGCAGCAGAGTGCCGAGAAACTTCCTTGACGCGTACGCGTGTGCAAACTTTCGCCATAAATCTGCCTGGTGTAGCCTATTTTCTAACAAACTTTTCATACGTCAATGTTCCACGGTTTTGCGTTCGCCTGTCAACCCCATGACTCACGTGCGGCTCAGGTGTTTGCGCCTAACAATTCACCGCTTATATCGCGCTTGCCTTTCATAACCGACGTAAGAACGGAAAAGCTCCATTTTCCCCAAACACCTACGCAACGCAGACTGACATGTGTCGGTTCTCACTATCGATCTGCTTTTGGAGAAAGCTTGGAGAATTTATAAAGTAGTTACCCGAATTGTAGTTTGATCCGAAAATGGTTCCGTCAGATTTTTCATTTATCACTGCAGTCTATAAAAGATTTCATTACCGAGTAATTCATTCATTATTTCCCAGTTTATTCACCTCAAGTAAATGAATTGATTGGCTACAAATTCTTTTCCCGCGAAAAACAGAGTAGATATATATATTAGATCGAAATCTTCTCAGGCTTCGGGAAATTTTTCTACATGATGTCAACTTGTTTGCAGCACTGATATCGATTTAGTGTAAACTATAATATACCAAACAATAGCTCAGCTGATGTGTGCTTACAGTGTGGCTGCGGAAATTTGCAAGGGGCACGCTTCCGTGAATCCAAAGTTTAGTTGAGGAGGGTTCAGATGCCCGGAGGTCAAAATCGAAGAAGTTAACAAGGACGGCTTTGTCAGAGCATTGTTAGCCTCGTGCTAAACGCTAAACGCCAAACGTTGTACATATTACGATCTATTAACACCTTAACAAGGTCCAGGTAATGAAGCTTCCCGCAATTATAAATTATTCTGAACAATATTCAACGTATATTCAGGTGATCGGAAAAATTTATAAGACTTTATCCGCGATATTTAAATACAGAACTTAGAATTACATATTGTGTCCATTACTTAGAACGCAGGAATGACTTTTGAGTTGCCGCCATCTGGCAGAGAGTTTCGAATTAATGCGCGCCAACCGTAGAACGCCTTTAATCATTCCTAAGCTGTTGAAAACTAGTCCCATCTCTTTTTTCTCGGCTTTTTGCTGATGGTGCGTCCACATTGAGACTCGTGAACGTCGATGTTAACGCGACGCGTACGTTTTGACGTCACATACAAACTATCGCGAACTTTAGTCATGCGAATTGTCGTTCCGTTGGCTTAAACAATACATGTAAGGAATATTGGCAATCGCCCGTATATGTGGCGTCAACGTTCTTGACTTCCTATGTAGACGCACCGCGATCGGACAATTTTAGTTCATACCTCCTGTGATACTTCAGAGATGGTGCGAAAGCTACTGTTCAAATTGAATAAAATTCGACCAAGTAGTTTCTGAGATCATCGATAACAAACAAGCGAATGCACTCTCTCCATCTCTCTCTCTCTCTTTCTCTATATATATATGTATATATACAACTGTAGTTGATAAATGTAGAAGTAGATGTCCTTCTTTGTAGCCTGAGATTCAAACAGCACATAGTTCGATGGGTGAATTTCTCTGGTGGTGATCCAATTACCACGTTGGTTCTGTAGTTGGTCGGGTTGTTCCTTATCCGAGGCAAGTTAAGCCGGGGCTTACCCCAAAGTCCTAAGACTTCCTCACTCTCAGCTTCTCGCCTACGCCCAGCGAGCACGATCTCCGGTTACTTGAGGTTACTCGCCAGACACCAAACACAACCGTATTACGTCGTGGGTCTTCCTGAGCAGATATGAGCCCCGTTTTCTTTTGTTTATACGCGTTCACGCCCCGCCGGAGAAGCCGACTTACCCACGATTGGCACTGCGGATATATTTCACCGACTCGCCGCCGCTCATGCTGCCGACCAAAATTCGAACGTCTTCGCTCCTTCGATCTCCGGTTTCCTGTTCCCATTCGGACATCTACCTGCTCACCATTTTTACGCCAACTTTATGGAAATCCAATGCAAACGCCCACGCTCGTTTCATGCATATATACTGGCGCAAAACTCATTCCTGAATCCATGCCGAGTATCTTCTGCTGGATAGAATAAATGAGCAGTCACTGATTCAATTATCGACATTGTTTGGAAGTGGTTGGAAGTTAGGTAACTTTCGGTACAAGAAACCATGCTTCTGTTGCGGGTGTTCAGACTTTGATGAATACTCAAGATCTGAGATATGGTAACGAATTGCAGTTAGACGCAATTTCAATTTTTGTTCGGTAGCAACATTTTTCATCTGTTTGTTATTTGGCAAATTTAGTGGGTTCGTAAATCCTATCCGTTGAAGTGAACGTTGTTCCATTCTGTATTATTTGTTCGTCATTTCATTCATAATTAATCTCTTATTGCAATGCTCTGATTATCCAACGATCAGCAAGCAGTTCTTTTCTAAATCATTTTCCAACTGAAGACGAGAAATCTTCAATCGATAAAGTTGATGCTTAGGAATAATAATAGACTTGAAAAGTTTATGCTTAATCCATTAAGTTAGTTTTATTCCATGAAAACATCACTTTAGAACCAAAAAATCTGATATTTTCAGATTCCACGGAACGAAAATTCATATACATTTTTCTTTTTGAAAGTTCGTGTTTTTATTTCAGTAAACTTCTGATATAATCACTAGAAATCATTCGTCGCGAGGTACTAACCCATAAGATTTTCCAATTAACAAAACTGAAATATACAGAAGGAGGCAGGCTCTAAAAATTGCTTCAAATGCTGTTTCATGACCAAGGATATAGTATTAGTGTAACGTTCAAAATCACCGAACCTCCTAAACTTGGCGCGCGGTAAAACCATCCACTAATTATCACATATCCTTTCCTCGTCAAGTAACGTATTTGATTCTACGTTGGTATGGTACAAACCATTTCTGAATTCATCAGCATGAAGTGGGTGGTGAAGAACAGATAGAAAACAGAGAATGTTGAGGATGAAAAATCTCAGCCGTAAGGCAGACGATGCTCCATCTTTCGCTGGGAGTGGAATGGCCGCGGGATCGAGAAACTATTAGTCAAGTTCAATGGAGCTTCTCGTTTTGTTTCAGCGCTTTCAATTACCATCGAGTCATCCTGCAATGGCCCGAAGCGCGACTTTTTTGACGCTCGGCTTGGCCGTGCAATTTTGTGGCCATCTCAGTAACGCTTAAGTAGTAACGCGGCTTTCAACGGTGAGACGCTATCTCACCGGCGGCTGGAATGGTTGGTCCATCCGACATGGCACCCGGGGATATAAGAAAGCGAGAGAATTCCTCGGCGATAAATTAAACGGCTGTTATTCCCGCATAAATGTTGGTGGCACGCACGACGAGGGCTTTCTCTACCGGCTTATACACCCTGCACCATCGCCTTTCAAGACTCTCGGAGAAGAGAAGCCGACTTGCCACCGCGGGGCCTCCAGCGTCGTCGTCGCGCGATTATTTATCGTCCGTGCAAATAATCAATTTCCATTCCCCGGGGATCGTTTGTCGTTCTTAACTCCGAGGCGTCGACGCAAATCCGTCTCCTTCCCTTTTTCCCTTGATCTCTCTCTCTCCCCCTCTCATCACGATTCCCTTCTCGATGATGAAGCGGTATTTAGGAGATGGGTAATTTCACGGCACAAGACGCGAGGAGCTGGCCGCCGATCCAGTCACCCGAAAATTATTCCGGATGATGCTCGGTGCGCCGTTATTTACTTTGTTAATTATACACCGGCCAACCCGCGCTGCCCTTTAATTACTGGGCTAACCCCGAGTGAGGATGATTCTCAAATTTAGAATACAATTTCTTGTGCTTATCCTGCGGCTGATAGATGTTGGAGCTTTCTCGTTCGATTTGGGTCTCGTTATTTCATCTGAAATTTTGTTTGTGTCAAATTTGCCGCAGGTACTGCGTTCAACTTGATGTTGGAAGTGATTTCTTTACGATCTTCGCGGCAGAAGTCGACTCTTTTCCAACAAATTTTGGTCCATTCTTCAGAAGGATTAGTTTGATGACGAATACGAACGAAACGTGATAGCACGAAAACTAAAACTTGGAATTTTGCGAAGTTTACCTGAAATATGAGCCCACGAGTTTTCGAATGCCCACTACAATTAAGCTACTAGATCATCGACTGACATTCTCTACACCAAGTTTAAAGATAAATATTTTTATTTGAATCCATTTTGAAAGTATTCAAAGCTGCATCGACAAATTGCATGACTTGATCAGAGCTTATACACCCTGTATCAAATTTCTATCACATTGTACGATATTTGACAAGTATCTTAGAACACAAAAAAAAAAAAATTAAAGAAATAAGTAAATAACAAAAATGTTTTTTATTTCAAGATCTAATTATTCTGAACAATACTGCAGCTTTAAGTAGTTTTTCTCGAATTGAAAGACTTTAAGTGTGCTCGAGTTTGGTTGAAATCGTTTTCTATGCATGAAGCAAAAACGCGAGAAGCTTCACATGTGTTTCGGATTCTTGTTAATACCCTTAGGCCGATGGAGGCGGCACGTATACAATCGAGATTCGACGTCATGAAATTGTTAGTCGGGTTAAACGAACGTGAAAAGACTAAAAGCGTTTTTCACGAGATGAAAAAATAATCATGTCTCGCTCCCGAACCGGGCCAAGTTAAATAAACTTTCTGGATCCTAGCTGCTGCTGGCGAGGAGCAATAGTGGACTGAGTAATAAATGAGGGTCGGCTAGTCTAACGAATGAGGGTAACTCTCTCGAGTTATACATATAGTTTTGTATCTAGTTTAATTTTGGTCCTAATTTTCAACGAGATGTTTCATCCAAGCTGGGCATTCTTATACAGGTATCTATGACTGCACTTAGAATTGGAAGTTGGCTTAGGATTCGAACTCACAAAATTAGCTCACGGCACTTTCATTATCTTCAGTAACTCGAAGCCGCAAGCTCTTTCACCGGATAATTATCAATTATTATTCATCAAAAATCGTTAATTATATGCTTACGTATCCTCTCGTTGTAGTAGCTGAAAGTAACGAATTTCATAATTCGTCACCCCTGTCACTAGACCACTGTTGGAAGCACAATGAATTTCGATAAAGCCTTATTGTACATTGTTGTTATTATTTCTATCATTCATTTCAATGTTAAATTTGAAAGGTTCTGTGTGTTATGGAGGCTGGTTGGTCAAAAATGAATACTTTTCAACAATCTTATTACAAGTTGATCGTATATTGAGTATTCATAAAATTATCATATTCTTAAGCCAAGAAGATTCCTTTGAAAACACAAAAACTGGAAATTGGAGGCTTAGGTATAGATGGTTTGTTTCAAATCGCTCAAAAATGGTTAATAAGCCATTAGATTCGTCCAACTTTTCTCTACGACGACTCATTTTATTGAGAAAATTATATCGAAAAAGTCGAGTAATTTCTATTTTTGTAATTTTAAATAGAAACCCAGAAATAATTAATAATTTGATCAATACTCAACGCACGACTATCTTGTGACAAAAATTGATCAAACGCATCTATTTTTGGTTAACCAGGTTCCGTAAGACTCGATCTTACACCGCGGTAGGTGTGACGGTGAAAAAAAAAATTGCCAAATAAAAAATGCAGAAGCCGAGAATGAAGCGGCAATTAGCCGAATGAAAATGTAACACAAGACCCGCACGAGCCGCCACCGACATGCCACGTGACTTTGAGCCCCCTCAACAGGGCCTCGAGGCAGCGGCCCAGTAATTGTCACTTTGTCAACGAACCCCCAGAGAGCCGGCTCTAAGCGTGAGACCCTTTTTGTAATTGCCGCGCGCACAGTCCTCGAGTATAAAATGATAGAAACTAGGAAAAAAAAAAAAATAAAAATGAAGCTCAAATTCAAAAAAACGATGCGTCCACACGTGATCGCTGGATCTTTGAGACCCGAGCGTTCCTCCGTCTTTCCCTCTTCCCTCCCTTCCCGATAGGGATGTCTGCGCTGGGTACTTAGCGCATGAAATCGGGCGTGAGCATCCCCTTGTCGCGGGGTGAGGGTGACGACAAAAGCTCTCCTAACTATGCCGGAGTCGTTACCATTTCTCCTTCCGCCCGCGCAGTGTAACGTCTAACGATGTATTTCCCGCTATTGGTTTCCCGAAGGAACAAAGGAAACCTGGGGGCCAAAGGAGCCGGGTTCTTCGCGGATCGGCGAGGAGGAGGATCTCCGACCGGGGAACGGATGAACTTATGTCTTTTCAATGAGCGCAGGGACCGCTTAATTCAGGAAGCTACTTACGCATCATCGAACCATTTTTACATGCGGTGAACCACCGTGCGCGTCATATGACGACTTATTGCCTTTTTGTGTTACACCGCAAGAAAGATGAAAGTTGACGTGGATAAAGAAAATCACCCGATTTAGCTTCCACTGACCTGATCAGAGAGCGGCATACAGTGTACGAATACTTTTGTTCTTGCCATAATGACGACTTATCTACGCAACATAAGATAACAGGCCTGATTCTATATGCACGCTTGAACGAATTAATTTATTTAAAACTCATTCCTCATTTTATTTCAATTTATTCACTCTACGAATACTCTAGTCCCTCACTGTATTGACATTCATTTGTAACAAATTAAATAAAAAGCCTGGTATTTCACTCGCTGTATCTGTTTTTGCAAATGCTTCTACGAAGTTTTTTTCGTTGATTGTCAGTAATTGAGTAGCGTTATGCAGTAATGAGGCAAGTTGATCTGCTCAAGTAATACAACTCTGGGTACAAAATGAAAATAAGATTTGTAACTGTAACCAGAAAATCTAGTCTCTGCGACTATTTTTTTAATTTGATGTTAGTGCACCAATCAAATGATATTCAGACCTTATTTAACTAAAAAAAATTGAGCAAACCAAACAAATTGCTTACACGTTGAAGTTAACAGAAACTATAGTATCGACAACTATAATCGCACAAAATGTGTAATTGTACCTAATTTTATGTAGTTTCAATAATATTCAAACACCCGTTGTAACGGTAAGTATTTCACAAAAATGTTCTAGTGACTGTAAAGAATGAAATTTTTCTCAGTGGAAATGATTCTAGCAGGAATTTCAATCCATCCATCAATCAGTTAAATTGTGTGAGCTGTAACCATGAGCTTTACAGAGTCAACAATTCCCTCTCCTTCGCAGTGATCTGATCGGTGAGAGACGATAATTCATCCTCCTGGCCGGCGGCGAATCATTTAATGTGGGTCGGATTCAATTTTTTCCTTTGGGTCGGGTCGTTAGTGATTTTATTACATCTCCCTCTCTCTCTCTCTTTCTCCTCGCCACACCGTTGCCTCGCGTGTTCGGCACCGTGATTCGCTCGTCCTCTCCATGGTTTCGATTAAGCTTGTTGCACGTGAAGGTGAGTGTACGATATATGGCTCTGTTTGCATAATTACGTCAATACGATAGATAGGATCACGTAGTCTCTACCTGTCCGTCTATCCGCACTCCGGACTTGTTTAAGCTCAAGCTGTGTACGAGTACGTGGGTAATAGTATTTAATCCAGTGGCGAATGCAGTTCACTCGCACCTACACCACCGGACTCTGATGCCTTTCGCATAAAGCGTCGCTCCCCGTACGTGGACTGTGAAGAATACCTTTCAGTGGCGACAATTATAGCATTGCTTCACGCTTCGTTGAGCGCTTGGATCCGAATAAGCATCGCAATCGTTCAACACTTTATTAACGTTCAAGTTTAGGACTCTGTCAATTGCTCGTCGAAGCTCCAGTTTTGATTATCAGGATGGTTCCGACAACGTACGGTACTTACCATCACTCCAAAGTCGACGCGGATAGTTCATAAAATAATTGTGGTAGTAAAAGCAGATCGCAATAACTGCAGGTTGTTGAAATTTGTTGAGTAGAAATTATTACAAATCAATTACCGTCTGGGATGATGGATTTTTGCATTTGCCAGTTGAGAATCGTACCACCTTGTTTTAAATATATCATGAGATTCTGAATAATTTGGAAGTCGTGGATGAAATCAACTCATTTGTCGAGAAAGATTGTGGATCGGAATTCTAAAAATTTTTAATAAAACAACAAAGTCTTCAGCATACTTCCAACGGCTGGCGTAGAATTTTATTTCTCCGAAGTTACAAACATGTCAAGTGTAGGTATTAATTTCGACACGATGGAACGAGGATCAGTGTCACACCAACGATATCCATTAACAGAAAATTTTACCGTGTCATTTATAGCCTGGCCGCAGCACGATATATAGATTGTTAAACCAGAGAGCCGACTATCGGGTTCTGTCATCCGGTTTTACATCCGTCAATTCACGTGTTTATATCCCTCACGGTTCGGAGTTGCATACACGTTCACAACGGATGCTTAGAGCACAGCAGCCGGTCTGGAACCTGCATCGGTGCATCGGCAAGGTAGCTGGTATAACCGTGTAAAATAAAATGCAAAAAGAGGATGGGAATGGAACGGGGGAAAACGAAAAGCGGGCATGGGAGGAGAAGGAAAAGGAGAAAGAGGAAGAGGAAGAGGAAGAGGGGCGAGAGCGGATCAATTGAAGATAATCCCTGGAGTGGCGTCTGCCGCTCCACAGAGCGTGAAATGCTTCCTGCCTCGTTCGGAGAGCGCGGGAGAGAGACGGAGGCATTCAGGGAACGGGAGAGACGCCAGGGAAGCGGGGAGGAGCGTACATATTCCTCTGTTCCCTTCCCTTCTCCCTTCCCTTCGCCGCCCGACCATCCTGGCATCCTAATCATTCCTTATCCCTCCAGCGAGTACGTGCCTTGATTTGAGCCAATTACAAGGATGGATCGCAATTGAATTTTACTTCACTCAACCGATTTGCTTGTTAAGTTCGAACAAATTATTTCCTCGCAAGCTTCCGTCGCTCTTCGTTTCCCGAATTCTCATATTTTACTAGGTTATAAGATTTTTTCAAAACCGGCACAACGAAAACGTAAAGCTCACGTTTGTGTAAGGACGAGCCCGAAACATTAAAGGTTCCTGAATTTTTATCATACTTTATTACGGACCCGTCATCTTTTGTAGTTTCGATTGAATTCTCCACAGCTAGGTGATGTAAGAATGAAAAACGAACGAACGAAATGGAATGTTTTCGAAGTTTTCTGAATACATACGCAAGAAATTTGATAAAAGGTCTAGTAAAGATTTTCGTTTCGAATTTCGACAGTCATTGCGGACTTTTCAACTCCGCGAAGTGGAAGTGCCTTTTTATTTTTCCAACTTGGCGTAACTTCTTCTTACTTTAGAGCCCGCACGACAGAAAACTTACTCTCTTTTACAACAATTCCCCGGTTATCGACACTTATTGGAGGGTATTACGCCAGTTGGGTCGATCGTTTTGTAATTTGGACAGATTGGATAAGTATGCAATAAATTTATATTCTCACGCCAACAGCTGTGAAGCTTTAAAAATAATGACAAACGGCTACAGCCGCATTTTTTTACACCAAAATTTGACTGCAACACTTTGGTTCGTTCAAGTATACGGTGTAATGGTCTGAAGATAGGCATAAATATCTATATGTCAAGGTGTCAGACGTGGCTTGGAATGTGAATCCACCATGGTAGCGATAAATTACAGCTGAAAATAGCCGAGAGAGTGGGAGTGCAGCAAAATTTGACTTTGGAATGCGTTTGGTCACCGTTAGTTTGGGCGATAGTTTTCGACGAGAAATTCAATCCTATTTCTACTTGCATTTCTCCATTCAAATTCACGTGGAGGAGTTCATTTGATCGTAATATGCCGTAGTCTCTTGGACACGTGCTTCTATCGGCCGGTCGGAACCTCAGTTTTAATCATCACCCCAGTCACGGTCTCTGAATGTGACAATGGATTTTAATAAAGGAGAACCCGAACACTTCCTGCAGCTTTTACGAAAAATAAATCACAAGTACCTACACCACGCGATGACCCCCACGGAGCAGGCAACGAACGTCACGCCAACAACAATTTTCGGCCACACAGTCACTTACTCATTTCGTAGGATATCCACACTTCGTTGACTCGTTTCTCCTCTGCGTGCCGAACGAGCTCGTAATTATACATTCCGGGTTGATAGCTTCAACGACTCTGGCTCACGATGCGTATCTGCTGGAGGCGTTGAAGAAATATTAGATATAATACTAGATTATTTAACGTATTTGATGCTCGATTAAGCCAACTGAATTATTAGGGAGGTCAATTGACCGAGAATCGATACTTTTTGATAATTTCATTACGATATGGTTGTAAATTGAATATTCATTTAGCACATTTTATGGTGGTTTCAAGTAAATAAAATCGTTCTCGTTTCTTTGAAAGTGTCGATTAAATTCTCTAATAATTTGCTGTCTCCCACTAATTGTCGGAAAGAAAACTTACGTCCTTGATTATACTTTACATCACTCTATTTCGCCTATTAAGCTTATTACGGTTAACTTGCACATGCCAAATTCTGGAAAGTCATGATTACCAGCACAATTAAAGATCTCTGACAATAAGTTTTTTCTTTTCTCTCCAAACTTCAGAACACAACCTTGCATCCATTGACGTTACCAGAAACTACCTCGTTCACCATTATATTTTTCAGGAAGTAATTTCATCTGTACTTCACGGAGCTAATTGCTTCTTCTCATTAAACCTTTGATCCAAATTCGGAGCGACGACGACAACGTGCAAGGCCACCACTCGACGCAAAGCTCGCTGTCGCTCTCTCTGTCTCTCTATCTTTCTCTCTCTGCGAGGGGGTCGTAGCGACGCTGAAAATTCTCGGTACACCGAGACCATCTAGACATTCCCTTGAAGAAAACGTGTGGTATCAGTTAGTTCGGAGTTCGACCCGTCAGTGTGGACTTCCGCCTGGGTCGGACCGCCACCGAGGATCCCGAGACCCTTGGAGGTTCCCTCTCGTTCCCTCCGATCCCCATCACTCTCCATTTCTCTCTTTCCTCTGGCTGGCGCCACGGTAGATACCATCGGAATACTGCCATGCGGCTGCAGTCACACACGTGTTTCCACTTTATGCACGATGCGCGTTCGCGGCGCAAAGCCAATGCGGTTTCACCGCAGTGCGCGCTAAGAATATAATTACAGGCGGACAGTGATGGGACCCCGGCTGTTCCAGCCGGCTGGAAGACTTGGCTAGCCAAGTTATTCCTGACAAGGAAAGTCTTCTGCCCGAGGTGTGCTTCATCGATTTTATTTATTCTGCGACGTGTTGTGGAACATCGAAAAACATTAGCCACGAGTCTTCTTCGCGTGCTGAATCGGCCGCGTGAGGGGCAAGAACTACCCCTGAGGTCCACCCCCCGGAAATAAGTAACGCAAACTCCGAAGGTACGAACACTAAGCGCATATCCCAGTAAATAACGTCCGTATGGTTTGATCAAAAAATTCGACGTCATTATCGAGACATTCTTAGTGCTGAAGGTCAAAGGAATGGAACGTCAAGATTTGGCTTTTCGGCCCTTAGGGGGATCCTACTTAGAAAAATTTACTTATTTGTAAAACCTGGTATCAGAGGTGAAACTTTCGGAATGAAAGAAAAACACAAAAAAAAAAAAAACACTCAGCAGTGGTAGAGATTTACTTAATAATCCACAGCGAAAGGAATTATCCATTAAACACCGATCAATCCAAGCGATAGCCTAGTTATCATCAAGATGATTTTTAAGTAAACTTCTACGACGGTTGGGTGTGTGTGTTTTTTTTTCTTTTCTTTCATTATGAAAGTTATACCTCTGTTATGAGATTTTCCAAGTATTTGAATTTTTAAAAGTGATTTTCACCCCAAACGGCCAAATTGGTACATAAGAAAATACCTGTCCAATGTTTTTTTATACATTGCAGTATATCGCGGAATGAAGAAAATCGGTGAGGTACTTTCCTTGTGAGTCCGCTGTTTCTCGATGTGCTGATGAAACTGGTTAGTAAGTAATTTGCTTTGTTATCTATGCCTTAATGGCTCGACATTTTAGTTGTGTCGATGATTCCTGGCTCACTTTTTCAATCAGGACGGTGCCTATCTAATAAAGAATTTTCGTTCCTGGACGAGAGTTTCTCGCTCGCAAAATCGCCGCGGCAGTGGAGCGTTGTAGGAACCAATCGAAGTTAGCCAGGGGTATCGAGAAAATTACGCCCAGTTTCCAATTACCGAAGAAACCATCGTTATGATCGGAAAGTAGTGATATTGACCGTGCTTTTACGACGGCACTGACCTATAGCTCACGATTTCATCGGGAGTCCAATCAGCCTTGCTAGGGACCTTATTTCCCCCTGTTCAGCTCCCGGGAATGCCGCAGATATCCATTAAGTCAAGAGACTGTATTACACAGCGTCTCATGGTGAAATTCGAGCCGACGGCGTTATCTACGTGTCTGTTCGTCTTCCGAGGGCCCAATCACATTACCATACATAACTCTAATTTTTAACAAGACATGTACAGAGTGGAGAATTTGGAGCACGTTGAAAAACCGAAACCATTTACCCAACGTGCAGTTTTAACCGTGCTTGCGTCTTTTGTGTCAAAACATTCATGCTTAGAGTGCCGGAACTACGATATAGTAATGAATAATGGATTCCAATGATGATATCAAGTGTATGCCATATTGCCATGTGTTCGGATATGTGGATGAACGTGCCGGACGTTGAAATATTTTCTTGATTGCAAAGTCACTTGCTTCGAGTAAATCATGTAAAGTGGTTCGGATTCCAAATGTCCCCTTGAATGAATCATCCGTCCGTTTAACTTGGATCCTTCGACGCCCTTGCGGCCTGTTAGGTAACCGTGTCCTGTTCAGTCAGGGTTTACATATGTACATACAAATGTATCTAGGCATGTTTTCCCCTTACGTCAAGGTTATCGAGTTTAACCTCTGCCCGGCAACATATACCTACATCCATCGATAAGCATCCGACCTCTTGAAGAGGTCGGTTGGTCGGCCACACGAACGCTTCGTCAGAGGTGCAAGTGCAGCTGGGTGTATTTTATTTTCAGGAATCTCGAGGGCGAAATTAAATTCGAAAGGAAGAGCCCGATTTCTCGATATTCAGATTCGGACGTCGACGTGGATCTTGAATATGGTGATCTTCGACTGCCGACTTCTCTTTGGACTAAACGACGCATTCAGTCTCTGTCACCGTTGTCATGGAGATAGGCGCGAGGCCTTCAATCGAACCCCATTCAATGACTTGATACATGGATGCAGGCACTTGTGATTCGCGCTTCACTTCTGATCCTCGATGCTCCTGCGAATCTCGAATCGTCGATACTCGATCCGGGAATCGAACTCGAGGATTCGGGGAAGTAGCCAGGTGCTGGATTCTCTCGATGAGAAGATCAGCGATCCATGTTAAAGGCGTCGAAATATTCAATCTGTGCTTGAACGACTAATGAATGAGTTTCGTGTTTAAGGATGAATTGGTTTTACCGTAAAAAAGTAAAAACAGTCGAAAAATCCCGGAGAATGTTACTTGCGCCATAAATGATGTTATAGAAATGATTCTGAGCAAATTAGAATAACACGAGCTGATTAATATCGAGAATTTCGAAAAATGGCTTAATATTTAAGTATTCAAAATGATGGGATTCTAGTCTTTTTATTCAATGACAATATTTTTGAGCTCATTCCGCGAGTTGATAAGACCCCTTGTCAAATTGACAAACATTCGAATTATCTTACAATTTACATTATAGTATATTTATACCACATGATAAATGTAACTTTCGATGAATATCTCTTGTACCGTGCTTATAAAAACCTTGTTTCACCCAACTGGAGATAACTATTTGTCGAGTAACTTACAGTCAATCATTGGAGATCTCTATGACGAAGAAAATAAGCGCGAAACTATTAAAATCGATTCAAAAAAATTAGAGTTTAGTGGTTACGAACGCTTGAATTCTCAAATCGATGATATCTTAGTTTATATTGTTCAAGTTTGTTCAAAATCGTTTCTAAAAGATAGTAGATATGTTGCTTTATTTTTGTGCACTAACATTCTCGCAAGTAACACCACTGGGTATTTTTTAAACCGTTTCTTCTTCCTAATTTTTTATTCAGAGGGCACAGGCTATGCATCCGTATAAAAAGTCGAGCCACGCGTTCGTTGCTGAGGAACCAACGGCCCTCAGAAATTATGGAGCACAAAGTGAAGCACATTTTGCGAAAATCCCGTTTGCAATCAAGTCCGGGAGAGTGTAAGGTGGGTGTATCAAAAAGGTTCACGCGTGAACGGCTCGGTGAGCAATTATATTTCTGTCCGTGCAGCCTGCAGGACCTTCTATTTTCTCTTACTCGACTCTCGCTTCTCGTTCCTACAGATGGTCTTCCAGACGTCTCCGCCAGTTTCGCGACTCAGCCAAAACGTATTTGAAATAGGATATTGCTGATTATTCGGCTGTATTTCTTCGAGTTAAATTCTACGGTGGTGCCCCTATGGGGGTTCGATGATTAAATATTGACTCGACCCACCGCCCGGCTGATCGCTACGAGTCCAATGAAGCGAACAAAGGAAAGGACGACGCGTGTTCCTCACCGTCAGACGATTCGATCTCCGCAATTTTTTACGATTGAATTGACGCGCGCTAGGTTTCTCCCTTTTTCACGCTCTTCGGGATTTGCAAAATCTCGGGGTTTCTGACTTCCGGTGCAACTTGCTCACTATGGTCAGTTTAAGTGAAATTCTCACTCGAACAGAAGTATGTTTGGTCAATTAAATGATCAGTTCACCCGATGGGTTCATAATAAAAGATTGGTTTCCAAAAAAACACCGACAAGATTATCTAAAATCTCTCATCTCTCAGAGAAACTGAAATTTTGTGTCACACAACAAGTTATGGCATACAGTGATGATGGATCATTCGGTGGAAGTTTTCTTCGAATTTTGTCACGATATTTATGAAAAATGCCGGAACTCTTGCCTGCGGGAGTAGTTTTACGTTAAAAACTTGACTTGGTCCTTAAATTCGTATTCAACCAGGAAAATTGTGACTTTCCCGAGTCATCGCTGCCTTGCAAGGGAGACTCGTTACTACAAACGGGGAAAGTCAGGGCCGTTTGCACGGTTGTCGAGGGTTGCGGAGCTTAACGGGCTTGACAATAACCAATGACAGTTTACGAGTTTCGAAGACGAGTTTCGGAGAGCGTCTGCGGGGTTCTGACGTGTCCAGAAATTCGGTTGGTCCGTTGGCAGTTTGTCTGGAAAGGCGGGTGAGCATTGGTTTCATGGATATATCGCCGAGTCATTGTTAGGGATAGTAATTTTCTTCGTTAATGGTATATTTTCATGTGTTTCAGCGATTTTCCGGGGCGAGAATACGGTGCAAAAAACGATATTTACTTCGCGGACGAAAAGGGATCCTGGAAATTGCGTCTTTCGCCGGCAGTCCCGAGGGAGACTTGTCTCTTTCGGAAACAAATCCCCGGGCGTAATAAACGCGTTAGCGTTTTTCTCAGTGAATCAATATAACCCTGGAAGCCACCCTCGGTCCTCGTTAACCAACCACTAACAAGTGTTCCTGCAATCCAACATAATGGGTGAACTTGTTAATTGCGAATATAAACAGGATGGCTTCCGCCGTGGCGCCAGAAGTTCTATACGCAACCCTCTCTCTGCGCTTTTCCTGCAACTTTCATCCCCAATACCGCCTCACACTGACTCTCCCGACTCTCTCGATCGATTTTCCTTTTATAACGCCAATACGGTGATTTTACAACATTCTCGTCAAAAGCACACCGCCGGAAGTTACAACAACTGTATATACGTATATATACGTCATACGCTGTAGCGCCATCAATGCCACCCTTAAATTTTTAACCTCTCCGATATTTATTTGCACAGACTGCCCGATGGCTCGATACAATTTACCCACACATCGGATCAGCCTGGAATCAAATTCTCCTCTTTGGCGCCAATACGTTGCGCAGCTTTCAGTGTGTAACGAATTTCATAGAACTATATTCATTTTTATGAAAATAAAAATAATTGCATAAATATTAAACGGGATCATTGGCCAGCTATTTAAGTTTCTTCGGTTGAAACATTGAATTGGAGAGTTGGTTAGCTAAATTGAATTCATTCTCGTCATGAGATTGGTTGAAGAAACTGTCAAAATGACGTAAAATAGTCGGATAAAAAGAAATTTTGTTGTTAATAAACAAATGTAATGCTTATCTTCAAAAGCATTGTATGTTGAAGATATATTTTTATTACGTTAACGTTGAACCGTCATTATTGCTGATATATTGTCAGTCTTCAAAATTTATAATTGCAAGAAGCATATGTAAATATACCTCCCAACAGGGTTAAAGAAACAAGAAGATCAAACGACGTGATGAAATAACATATCAAATAATACCATCTAATTTTTTAAAGAATTTGAACATCGTGCGCGTGCGTTCAAATTTTTGTGTTCAATGTTCAACTACGATGTTCAAATTCTTGCAAATGCTACTATTTTCCAATAATTAACTAACCAGTAGTTTTTAATTGAAGAAAACTGTTTCACTGTTAAGAAATGCGTGAATTAGTTACAATATCCAACCGCAAGATAATTATAGGCAGGGTAATTTCATCCGTTAAACTATATCCGACGTACGTATATAACGTGATATACTTTCAACGGGGCAAAACTATTTAGCGAAACAGGTTACAGAATGTAGTGCGTACAAGGTGAGTGCGGTGTAATTCGAATTTCAAACAGTCTAGCGAATTTCCATTGTATCCACGACGATGCAGCTCTGAACAGTAGGCGGGCAGGCAGGTATATATATAATTGTACCGGGTGCATGCAGCGGAGCTGGATGTGGTGTCATGTCGCTGCAGGGTTCGGGGGTGTGAACACTCAGCGAGGAGTGCGATGCAGCGGCGCATCTGCGGCCGAAATTCCTGCACGCAATGTACGATTACGCACCGACAACCGATTCTGCATGCTGTGAGTTCTGCAAGTGTTCGATGTATCCACTGATTGGCTTTTCCTCACATTTCCGAATCACTATGGTAAGGGGTATTTCACTGAGAAGAAAAGTGACGATATAATTACAATATTTCACGATTACTTACATTTGATAGAGTGACTACGAGGGATTACTCGACAAATAATTTCACTTTGATCAGGTGATTTTACTCGATTTCTAAAGTTTCATATGATTTCGGATGATTTATAATATTTCGTCGAATTCGCAAGATTACAAAGAGATTTCTGTAATCCTAAATGATTTCTTGTGGATAATAATGATTGCTAACGCAGAATTTTATTTGAATAGTGCGATTGCGGAGATTACGAAATCGTTTCGGATGATATTGACACCGTGGTTCTTTGACTGAAACACCCTTTGCACTTTGGCCTCGACGAAGTCAAGCGGTGATATTGCGGGTGTATTTCAAAGGGTAAGAATTCTCGAAATCTTTGTCTCGCGTCGGTGCCGCGCTCCCTCGACGTCGATTGATGGAGCCCGTAGGACTCGGGTGGGTCCCACCCCTCCCCCCCCCCCTCCCTGCCCCAAATTTGTCAAAAGTTTCATTCCGCCGGACTCGTGAAGGTCTCCTGAGGGAAACCGAGCGCAAAAATTTTTCCAGACTCTGCAGCGTAGGTGAAAAAGGTGGGATTTTTCTGGTTTTCAGCTGTATGCGCGTTTATATCCCAGACCTGGGACTGAAACTTTATAAAAGAAGTTTATAAAAGAAGATAGGTTGTATATATAAAACGTGGGCTCCACGGTTGCCTGGAATTGAAACGCTGAATAAGTGATTAGACGCCGAAGAAATATCCGCTGAAGGAATCGAGGAGGAGCTTCTCCGTTTGTCTTCCGAACTTCGTCCTACAGCCGAGTTATATTAAAAAAATTTCTTAGATTCCACCCCGCGCTTTTTGCTGCAGTTACGAACGGATAAAGGAATTATTTCGATACATCGACGAGTGCAAAATAAATATTTACAATCACAGATTATCGATGGTATATGAAACTAACCATTGCCGCGGGATAACCGTACCGGAAACCGATAATAGATAAGATGAGAATATTTTTTGTGCTTTTCTCTGAGTTACGAGCTTTCATTTCATGCGTCTATAATGAGTATTCTGTGTAATTGACGAGCATTGGAGTTTTCCTAGCAGAATTTAAATTAAGGAATTATCCAAGTTATCGGATACTAGAGCTTGCCAACTTTGACGGAGAATTATTATCAGTCGCGAAGTAAGAACTTCTTTCGACGAATCGCAGCTGAAGAGAAACTATCGGCTTAGCCGGAATTGAAAATTATAATCGATAATCGGGGATGAATTCGTATCTCGTTCACACTTGGTCGATTATCCCGAAGCCGTACCTATCTACGGAGTAAAGTTTCCTCGACGGTTTCTACTCACGGAACTTTCAGACAACTGTGGCAGACCGTGAAATCCGTCATCGGGACTCACAATTTAACGGATATATTCCCATCCGGATCCTCGTCCGGTCGCTTCGGGTATACGTTCGATTATATTGTGCCGTTTCATCGAGGTCAGCGGCTCGGCAGGATCAACTGGGTAAAATCGCGTACATGTATTATACTCTGGGCAAAGCGGGCGGCGAAGTTATATCGACGTTGTATATCAAGTGTACCTACCTACCTTCTATTCTTGTATAGCCGAAAGGCGGCGCGGAGACTTGTTTGCGGCGGGAATAAAGAGCCATAATTCGTTTTCGTCGGACTACGCGCAGGCCAATATAACTTTATGCTACAAGCTAGCTGCAAGCTCGCCTTGCAAGTCCATACTTTTGTCCGTACGGATCGCCGGGCTGACAACCACGATGCTCTGCTGACCGTAGCACCGTTTATAACCCTTTTCGATGGTCCAGGACGCTATCTTAACGTCGATTTTATGGGCTCTGGAGGGTCAGCGTTCGCGCGTAGTAAAGATAAAAATCTTGCACGAGCTTGGAAATATGTTTCCCCGTGTTCTTTCGCCTCCGACGATCCATTCGGACTACTCTCACCGTGTTAGCGTGGGTTGCCAGGAGTCCGGGGAACCCGTACTTAAGCCTGGTAAATGTTCCCTGTAGCTTCGTATGCCCATTGAACAGTCCACCGATCAAGCGATCGCACCCATCGCCGATGCTCATCAGAGGGATCTCGACACGTTTATTGGGATACGTCGATGACTACCGATAAATAAAATTATCATCCTTTTAGTTTCGCCTTTTGTTTCACCCTGCCTCACAGCTTCCGATTATAAGTATCCACCGAATCCGACGACTCTGTCACTCAAAGTATCCTTTGTAAATTTTTTAAAGTCATGTAACGGATTCCGAAGACCCCTAAAGCTATCGGTGGATAATATACATATGTCGTCACGAGCTTTCACCTCTTCGTTGTACGGTCTGTGCAGCGTCCGAGTGTCATCGCTCATCGCAGATCCAGGCGAAGTGGCCTCAATGCCGGATAAGAGTCATTATACTCGCTAGTTAGCGTATATCTATTATAATGTGCTTCTAATTCACGCATTACAAGTGCGCATCTCATCTCGCCCGAAAGGAATAAATTAATCATATCCTGCGTCCCTTGCGTATTTCGATGTGTTCTTAACGCCTAATTTTCTCTATATTATCACAATTAACGTCTTATTCGATTCACCCGCTTCGCTTCTGTATGACTGGGCTGCTTTATCTGGGTTCTGATGCATCGCAAGGAAGTTTCGTGCTATGCAATTAATCTACATCCTTGTATCGCCGCTTGATCATCCAGTCACTTGAATTTTAATCTAACCGACGTTATCGTATTTGAGCCGCACGCTGTATACCGCATCTTCACTGCACGTTTCGCAAAGAATATTTAGTCTCGAATGTAAGTTTCTGAATCGTCTTTATTTCATGATTGCAATATTTTAATCTTTGCGTGAATTCGAATTGAAGCTTATAAAATTGTTGAAGGCTGTGAGCCACTATATTACATAGTAATTTCGCCTATTTCTGTATCTGTAATTCCTGTTTCGTATTTATACAATTTTCTTTTTCTACACATTTCGGTTCGTATCTTTGTACAATTTCTTCTCTTTACATTGAGCTCTCCTTGTATAATTTTTTATCGTTATACACATTTGACTTTATACTATTTTCGTACTACTGCGTTGTTACCTGATTTTTCTTTTTTCGTACACATTTCCAATTATTCAAACGCCTCGTTATTATATTATTGGTTGTAAAAAATACCTACCATTTCTTCATTTCTTATATGTACGCTATAAATCTTATTCACTAAGTCGTTTCTCTTTTGGTTACCCCGCTTCTGACGAGTCGATTCTAATAAATATAATCTCGTTCTATAATTATTACTTTACTCACCTTAATCACAAATCACCTTATCTTTCCAATTGATTAACTAAATAGAACATTAAAGTAATTTTTTCAAGTGAACCGCAATAGTTGTAACTTTTCACCACCTTTGGCAACGCTTGAAGTTCACCTGAAATTGTGACGAACGTTATATTAGACTGAAGATTAGTTCTCATCGTGAAATATTTTACAAAAATATTTCTCATACTTTTACAAATTTTTCTATGAACTCGGAGATACTCATTTGGAAATCGAATTTGGATCATTCCCTCGGAAGCCGCGGTATCGAAGGTATTTTTCAACTCACTTTTTTCAAGAGAAGTTCAGCGGGAGGTTACACGCACTTTTGGACTGGTGGGTTTCGTATATATTTCGACCTGTTCCCGAAGGAGTCAGCTGTTGTATAAATACGGCGAGGCCTTGTGATGCCCTGTTTTCGTTCCTGTGGGAGCTTTGATTGAATGATCCTGCCGTTCTGCGGTTGTCGGATTCCCTGGGGACGATATAACTGAAAAAATACAGAAATAAGAAGAAGAAGAAGAAGAAGAAGGGAGGGAAAGCGAGAGACGGAAAAAACTAGCGGAAAAACCGGGGGCTAAGAGGACTTGAATTTTATGCTAAGACGTAGCACCCGTATTATCGGTATATACCGTCTGCACCGGGGTTGAAAGATAGCGTGCTAAGAATTCAACAAAGAGGAAAACCGTGTTTCATTTCAAAGCGTGTACATCTATACACACACGTATAAATTCGCAGTTACCTTATCCTTCCCCCTTTCTTTCAACAGTAAAGATAGAAATTTTCGTCATTCGTATAGGAGAGCAGACGCTGAGGTAAGTAAATCAAATCCTTGCACCTATTATACACGAGAATTAAATGCGATCCCACCTTCTTTGTACACCCATAACTAGTAATAGCTATGTCACTGTACAGTTCTTGTCTAAATTTTATTATTCACCGTTACCGAAAAATAAACTACACGGTACAAAATTGATTTTTGATCTCACTATCAGCTGCTTGTATTCAAATACGTGTTCCATGTGTAAAATCAAACGTTGCGCACGTCCAAAATCTCTGAATGGGAGTACGCCACGAGTTGGCCCATATAAGCATAGTTTTCCCCCTTTGAAACGCTAAAAGTTTTGTACGAGTCTTTTTCTTGTATCTCTTTTAGTCTTTGAAATGTTCACATAGGGCTACTAAAACCGGCCACCTTGTCTATTACAATTTTGTTTCTTAATTTTTTTTTTTTTATTCTTACTATGCTCTCCGATTATTTCATAACTATTGCAGAGATTTGGTAATAATAAAGTAACAAATTAATGTCATAGCCTCGTTGAACTGAAAAGATAGAGTAAATTAAAAAAGCAGTTTCAACGTTGCAATGAAAAAAATTTCAAATAGTTACTTGTCCCAGACTTTTTTGTAATACGAACAATATGAACGTCCAAACTGTTATTCCAACAATTATCACCTGCTTTGCTAGAATTTTCTAGTAACCGTAATGAATGAAAATTTTCTTATCGTCAGTGTAACGTATTACGTGTATAACCCGAATGCGATTCCAAATTTCGACTCTCAACGTACATCACAATAAGCCGCGACAAGTTACAGCAATTGAAAATCCGAAAGTCAAGTTTGCGACAATCTGTTCCGTTCGCCTCTGCGCGAAGCCCGGCCAAACGATTGAAACTCGTAGAGGCGAGGCGGATAATGAAATCGAACAGCGGCCGACCCGCGGTGACATTTGATTAGGCAATCGAGGACGGACCGGTGGTGAAGAGCGAAGAAGAGAGTGAATTTCGTCGACGCAACCGCGGCATCTGTCCGATATCGTGACGTTTAGGTGTGTATGGTCAGACGCAGAGGCCTGCAACACCCGTGAACCGGCGGAAATATTTGAATAATTAACATGCCACACCGGGACTCTTGTAACCGAGCCGAGTATCACGCTTGTACAACACATGGGCCATTACAAATTAATGTAGCATTTCACGGTGAATTAATTACAGACCGAAGAGTCTTGAGGGCTCTCTGTAACAGCCTATTGCTGAGTCACCCAGAGGCGAGGACACACGCGAGCTGAGGGAACAGAGTGCTAAAGCGTTTAACGAAACAACTGTTACCTCTCAAGGCACCCTGCACCACCCCGTTTCCAATCCTCATTCCGTTCGAACTCGTGCTCAGGTTTTTAAGCTGATCCGATTAATACTGTGTGGCACCTCATCTGGCGAGGCTTTTGCGATTTGTATATACAGTATCTTGACCCCGTGAATAAGCTTCGGACAAAAAAGATATTACTGGTGTACCTAGTTACTACTTTGGGGTTACTGGCGAGTGTTTGTTGTTAACCGTGCTGAAATTATTTTTGACTAAGTAGATTCAACTATCGATATAGTGAGTTGCAGAATTGTTATAGTTACTTTAATAGAAAATTGTGCCGGAGTTGTAGTAAATACAACAACAATTTTTTTTTTCGTCTTGACTTGATGATTTCTGACTAATTAAAAATATAGTATAGGGGAACCTGGGGCACAATGGACCCCCTGATAGATTTGTTCAATAGTTCTATAATTGAGAGTTTACTAGCGGCTTATGAACAAAATATAGTATTTCGGTTGAAATGGAATAGTAAAGAAGTTTTTTTTTTTAATTATGGCAATATAATGATGAATTTGTTCGAGATACGTCAACACAACTTGTACCCAGTGCTCAAAAGTCACAACAAATCATTAGCGGCTTAGGGACTCCGTCCTGACCCACGTTCCCCTGTATAATAAGATAAAAAGAGAGCTGCTGGTATTGTTGAATTGGTACATTTTTACTACATTTATTCACTGATGCAGAAAAAATTCACTGTCGAGAGGCGAGTGGAGATTAGTAGTTTAAAATCGAATTAGGAATTTAAATAACTGAAGTATTCTTTAAAATGACGAGGAAGTAATCAAGATAACTGAAATCACTGCCATAGTCAATCAGTTGATATCGCATGATGGCGTGAAAAAAATCGAGCGGCTTGCTTTGAAAATCATGAGAATCGTTGCAAGTGAATTACGGTCATTGGTTCTAATTCAATAACATTATATTGAATTCTATTATAACTTGTCATTTACTTTCGTTGATTTCCAGCTCACCAAGTGATTTGCATTGATTTGCTGGCGTCCTGGGCGATTTTCGGTGATTTCTTTTTGACGATTGGTTTTGTGTGATTATATTCAATCCAGAAAGCATTGAAGATCGCCTAAAACGCTCGGAAATGATTGGAAATCGGGAGTCACATTAGAAACAAATTGGTACACTATAAATCAATGAAAATCACTCTGAAATCACTGGAAATCAAGGCTAATGAATAAAAATCACTCATTTGATTTTCAAGTGAATGACTCTTCGATCACTTTTTCAAAACATCGGTTAAGAAGTAATTGAAACAATTGTGTAAAAACCTAATTTATGTCGTTCATATTTTATTTTTAACGCATTTTTGCATCCATCAGTTCACTTCGAAAATGTATTAAACAAGCTGTTCGGCTCGTACCATTTTTACGATGAAAATTAGTTGTTAATTCTCAAACGAATTTGTCCGAATAGTTTCTCTTGAAACATTTGACGGAGCTAGATCCTTGGCTTTTTATTAAAATTATTTTAAAATTAAATGAAAACAAAATGCAATAACACTTTATTTTGTATTCAAAATTGATTTCAATCAAATGTGAGGTAAGTGCAGCAGGAATCGCGTTCCGTGTCAGTTTTGAAAATCAAATTTGGTCATCGTCCATTAGGTTTATACACGATTGTGCCAACTGCTTCTTACTCGATGTTTTGAAAAAGTGAGCGAAGAGTCATTCGCGTCAAAATCAAATGAGTGATTCTTATTTTTTAACATCGATTCCGAGTGATTTCTATCGATTTCTACTATTAAGTGACAGAGCCGGATAGCGCGGTGCGAATAATTGTGTCTAAAACGAGGATTATCAGCGGGCTCTGCGCGTTGAAATCAGGCTCGTATAGTTTTCCCGCGGTCTAATAACCACGCTATGTCGCGGAAATTTCGGGTTGGAAAATTAATTCGTGGTCCATTGTGTCGAGTTCAGAATCGGGCGGGGCGCTCATCGAGGCCCGGAACGACCTGCAGAAGCCCCTACACGTTCAATTTATGACGCAATCAGATACCACAGCGTGCGAGTCCGCCCATAAAACATCGGAAACTATGTTGTCACCCTGTAGGGGTGTACAGTCTGGACTAAAACTGCATCCGACCGAATCCGCGCTTTGCTGTGCTCAGAGTGCGCATTGTTCGGCTAATTGGATAATTGCACTAATGAATCCTGGACCTATTTTAGTCCCGTTATCGCTGCTTGAATCCGTGCGCGTCACAGCTGTGCTGGCATATAAATTCACTTGAAAAGTACTGTAAAGCTGTTCTCTTTGTCAACTCTTCTTTTTTAGTTTGTCCCGTTCTTTGGGCTGCAAAATTTAGCTCTCGTAAAACAACGCGGATACCTTCTCCTCAATTATTTAACATGATCGTACAGTCGAACATTGAGAATCTATCGAATTTATACGGGAATTGTTAAAAAGTTATTAACAGAAGCTTGGATATCGATTGATCGTTTCATATTGCTTTGAAATGGTTGAATATCTAGTGGATTCGTTTCATTTCACCCTACGTTGAGGTGTTTTTTCGGAAAAAAACTGATTTTTTTGGCTGATAATGAATTTGATGTTGCTGATTTTATTCAAATCAATGTGAACATCTGCGAAACCTTGAAAAATTGAATGTTAACTGATACCAACGTGACAAAAAAGTGCCTTTGTCGTGAAATTGTACTAAATAGTCTTATTAACGGAATAAAGCATTGTAGATGAAATCGAACGAATCTATTAAATTTTAAACCATTAAAAAATGATTTGAATTGAAACGTGAATCTTTATAGATTCCAGCTTATCAATTTTTATTCTTGTAATTTTATAGAAATCTTTGCGAATCACGACGTATATGTGAATATCATAAATTTGTTGATAAGTATCGATTCTTGTCCCACCGATTTTTCTAAGGTTAGTTGTTTTTTCACTTTTGTCCTACAGTAGATTATGAATTGAGTGATACTAAATGATCGAAGCTATAAATAAAGCTCGGATTGGTTTATTCACAGTGGAGTTTTCGAAAATATGATGGAAATTATTTCGACTATCGTATGATGCAGAAAAGGTTTGGAAGGCAAAATTAAGGGAATAATTTCTTCCTGATTCAAAGATTTTGTTTCTAAAAAATTTCCTCCGTAATTTATTGGAAAAGTTCTGTACGCCGTTGTAGACTCTTGCACTACGTAACTTTGCAGCTGCAGGAAAAAATTGTAAGAACGTTTTAAAAAAGACATTGGTAAAAGCAGCTCGAAGAGATTTCATTTTTGAAACGTTTTTTTCTTCCGGTTTAATTTGTTAGCTTTGGCTAAATTTATCGGAAAAGTTACCCTCGCCTATCAAATAAGAATAGACTCGGTTACAACTTTAAACGCGCATAACTTCTTCGATAAATTATTTTTAAGCATTGAAGAAGAATTATTCGTAAGAGGGGCATTTTTGTTGTACTTTTATAAGAAGTTTCAGGACTTTACCTTCCTCTTATGTTAAAGAGCTGTGCGGGTTCAAAAAAAAAAATAAACGATCACAGACAATTAACAAGTACGTACGCAATTGAGAGTAGCTTATGAAAAATCGGGACTGGGTTGAAATTCCAAATTTGAAAAGTTCCGAAAGCGCCAAATTCCGAATTTTTTTTTGGTGAAATTTAAACTACAGAAGTCAAACTTTGAATGGAATCCTGGTTATTGTGATTTTCGGTTTTTCTCATTTTTTACACCAACTAGATGCGTATATTTGCTGTGTGAATATATTTTAACTTTCAGAATTTGACTCCATCGAAACTCTATTTTTTGAACTTTACTTTTCGAAACTTTGATCTGTCGTAACTTGAATTTTCAGAATCTTGCAATTCGGTACTTTGAGGCGTCGGGTTTCCAACCATTCGAAGCTTTGTTGTTTCGTAAAAGTTTGATTTCTTAACTTCAAGTTTCACCACCAAATAATTTCGAATCAAGCGCTTCCGGAACTTGAACCCCGCCCCTACTTCAGAACAAAGGATATTATTTTCAGGACGCGTATTAGCCAACTCGAGTCCCCCCTTCTTTAGGGGTAGGTAGGCGGTTACACAACAGCGAGTATCAACATCTCGAGACCAAACAGATTAAGGAATAACTCGTCCTCGCCCATTGTTGGATCCCTTTTGCATTTACCAGGGAGTGGAGTATGAGGAGTCCTCAGCCCGAGGCTGCAGTCTCGTTTCCATCATCGCGCGAGGAATCCACATGGCGTTTTTACCTGACCGCCATCGGGCAATTTGTTCTTAAGCGTAATAATGACCGTATGCAAATCGACGCGCCAATAAAGGTTACAAAATCATTGAGAGAAAAAATCTCTCACGTTTTTCAAAAGATCAATTAATGCAGGAGGCAAAAAGTTTCACAAAGGTTGTACGTACCGGGCATCGAAATATTGAAGCACCAGAGTTGGTTGTAAAACATTTGGAAAACAATTGCAATGTTTTTTTATCGAATTGAAATTTCCAGTAACATGTAATCTTATTTATTTGATTCGATAAACTGTAAGCGATATTAGGTTTGAATAAAGTTTACGTGAATCAAGAAAATTGTTTGAAACGTGCACGATTTGACTCAAAAAATGATTATCGTCGATTATTTAAATGGCTAGTTGAAGTGAAATCGTCTCATAATTAAAGTTTTTCCTTGCAAGTCAGATGTAATGTTATTTCCAGGCTAATTAATATTGTTTGATTTAATTCCATTAATTATTCGATCGACCGCAACAACAGCTCATCTCGTTAAAGATAATTCAATTATTTGATACAAGAAGGCATCGAATTTTTTACACAAAATGCTAAATCAAATCAATGTCCACAACTGAATTGCATAAATCAGTTATATTAACGTATTGACGTAATATTGACGATCTGAGCCACAAAAATGTGTCTCAATCATTATTCGTAACTCCATACGAGCTGCGATTTTTTATAACGAGTACACCTGCCCAACGATTTCGAAAGTATGATGAAATTTGAGATGAGGACAGACAGACATATAGAGGATAATAATTATTTCATTAAATCCTTGCGCAACGCGCGGATGCTGCATCCGTCAGCATCGGAACATTGTCAGCACTATTACGGTGACATGAAAATCCGCGAAACAGGGGAAAACGTTTCAATTAAATAGCCTGGCTTGTTAACGAGTGACGCCAACAGAAGTAAATATATATCTACAAAATACATACAAACCTACATATGCTCGAGAGGGTGCATTTACGGTACGTTGATGACGCGTGACGGGCAGACAGGCAGGTAGACGATGCCTGAACGGACAGACAGATATAGACAGACATTCATCCCGAATGGATGTATGAAACGCGACAATGGCCATCGGCTGAAGATAAAACCGAAATGAAATTATTATTCCTCGATAAACGATCGCGAGGGAAATTCGTTTCGATTTCGGTTAATCGAACTCGAAATTTCCTCGTCGTGCGCTCGGCACGAGTATCTCTATTCTCCCTCAACCCTTGCAGCCAGCCGCCTTCCCTCGACGTGTTTGCACTCTTGTGTGCATCCAACGATACACAGCCAGACACCCTGGCTCCTATTTGTTTAAATTGCGCAGCGATATAAACCGGAATGGACTGCGGCCCTAACCAAATTACACTGTTTTATGGCTTTTCAATACTCGACTGGGGTGCAGGACACGTTTGTGACGACACGATACGAGACCATAACTATTTGCGACGATGGTACGACGCTCCGCATAACGCGTCCAGTTCATGGATATCCACAGGAGTGCAGTGCAGAGTCGCTTTGTTTCCACGGAAATTGATTCGCATGATGATTTTGTTCCTGTGTTTCAAATCGATATTTGAAACGATTGGTAGTTTTTTTGCAGTTAACGATGTAAGTGCAACTCGCTTGTTACGCTTTGATCGAAGCTGTTCACATTTGTCGATATTAATGATCGGTTGAGTTACCTCAGCCTTTGATGAATAAACACTGTCATTGATCCAATATAAAAAGCCGAAAAAATAGTTTTTTCGTGATAGTTTTTATCATCATAAAAAAGGAAGAGTCTGTCCGTCTGTCCGACAAACTTCCGCGATGATCTTGAAAACGGTCGAATGAAAAATCTGAAACTGATTGAACTTGGCGACTAAATGAAAAAGTTTTGAATATGAAAATAGCGAAACATATTTCTGAAATACAAGAAATTGATGCATTTTTTGAAAAATAAATATTCAAACTAGGATAATATAATCGTTTATTTAGAATAAGTACATGTATGTCGGTAAAATATTAAGAATCGATTTCTTTCCGGTAGAACCGGAAGTTCAAATTAAACGGGGCATGGTAATTTTTCATGTCCATCATCTCGTTGTAAGATCCTGTAAATCTTGTATTTTTCTAAGGAGCCGACCGACAGACTGACATTTTTCTAATAATGAAATTTAAGTGTTAAGAAATCGATTTCCTATGAAAACTTTTGTTTAACTCAATATTATTCCGAGTTTTACTTCCGATCAACTAATTGAGGCAAACTACAAATATCAAACATTAAAATCAAACCCGTTTTTGTTATCTCAAGTATAAATTGATCGATCAATTTTGTGCTCTTTGATAATAAAAAATCTAGTTTTTCTTGGATTTTTGAAAATATCTTCATTCGAATTTACTGTAACAAGTAAATTTTTCAGATTTATACTAGATCTACATACATACTACAAATGTTACTATTTCGTATGATTGTTAAAGTGTTTGTTCATAATTTCAAATAAAAATTTTGCAATCTTGTGTCCATTTCTCTCTCTTTAGTGTTTAATCTTGAGTCAAATATGTGCAGCGATAACTTTTCCGAAAAAAGTCGAAAAAATGCTATCGCAATATTCATAATATTTCTGAATTTCGTGTGCTTCAATTTGTTGTTAGTACATAAACCCGGCTACAATGAAATCTAGAATTTCTGCAGATGCGATTTTTACATAGTGTCAGCATAAGCTTGGCTCGAGTTTTTAATCGATGACACACTGGCGTTGATAATCATCGAAATCAAACACCGAAGGTACAGCTTCCCGGCTAATTGAGTACACGAAGTCGCGTAAGCCGAATGAAATTTCACGATGGAATGTCGTTAATTTAGATTCCAGAGAGAGGTCGTCTTGAAAAATATCCGAACGAGAGAACATGCTAATCAGCGTTGGTTGGGACACAGCGTGCCGGAATGGTCAGGAATAATTTTAGACCATCCTATTATTCATACGATTTGTTACGGACCTCGCGTTTCAAAGTAGCGCACCGCCAAGGCAACATTTCCGTAAGCGTAAGAAATTGTAAGAAGCCGTAAGCGAGCAAAGAAGTCGCGCAAGAAGGCGTCGCTCGTTCTTTCCTGCACACGTGGAAGGCTCGCGTCCTCGATTATTTATCGACCGAAGCCAATCGCCCACGCGCGTTTAATCCTTCATCATTTTCTAATCCAACGACTCGCGCAGCACGCGTTGTATACGCTGCCTGTGATTTTTCTCGGAATTGAAGTTATCACACGTAATAGATCCGAAAAATTATGAAACTAATCAAAACATCGCTGAAAGTATGTCGAAGCAAAAACGTGACAAAACGAAGCTTAACAAGTTAATTATATGTAATTAAAACAGACCCTAAGATCCGTAAAGAATTATTTAAACACTGAATTTTTAATGGAAAGAAAAATCCTTTTTTCAGAGTTAAAGAAATCACATTACTTTGATAGTTTTCCTTTTTTACCGAAAAGTTCACGTGGTTCGTCCAATTTTCATGAATAATAGCTCATGTATCTTATCAACAAATGAATTGCTTACAAATCGTGCGACACAACTTTTTTTAAAAGTTTGTCAGTTAATTAAAAAAAAAAAAAAACCAGACATGCGCTATCGTTGCAATTTACAGACGATGAACCTGTGATTTAGCAAAAATTATACGTAAATTATTGTTTACCAAAAACTAACTCAGAAGGTCAATGGGGAATTTTTAGAACATGCATTATTATGGATTTTTTGGGGAATAATGATGGAGCAATGTTATTTCTCTCAATCTGATAACATATAATGAGGTGTTCGAATGTAAGATTTAACATTTTTGAATGCCTTCTTGCATCACGGGGACTTTTTTCATTTACATGTAAATAGAATAGCTTCAGCGACACGTTGTAAATCTTTGTTGCGTTCCGTTTTTATTTCAAGCACTTTTCCGAACCGACTGTACATTCCATAGATCCTGAAAATAATAACGAGTGGCTGCTTCCTTTGATCCAGTCTTCCCTGCAGCCCATGCATCTTTATACATGAGCAACGCTTCATACATTTGCGAGACTTGAAACGAATCGCAGACCCCCTCAAGGCGCGATGCCGAAATTCGTGTGAAATTTTACAGCGGCGAAATGTAAATCGTCGAGACTTCGAGCCGACGTGAAAATTGTCCGATGTTTTCCGATATCTTTCTTGGTAGCTGCCCAATGTGCCCCTCGGCTATCGCGTGCCGCGAAGTAGTTCGTGCAGCGGTGCAGCTATGGGTTGCATTCTGGAACACTTCAATTGGCGTAATTTGACAGCTAACATGTGGTTAACCGAGGGAAACGCGGCGTACATGAATACCATCGACATTCATCCCAAGGCGGTGGAGAAAAACTTTTCAACAAAAGTGAAGCAGTGTGCATTTTGCTGCGCTCTGTAAGCGTAGGTGCGTTTGAATAGCGCAATAACGAGAGGGGCTGAATAAGAATTTTTCCAGCAATATTGGAGGGGGATGGTCACCCTTTTGCCCTTGATTTTGAACCCGATTGTGAATAGCTGCTATTAATATCGATCAAAGACACCAGTTTCGTATTTACTTTACGCTTATTGTTGATAACTTTAAAACTGGTCTACAATTGTTCATTATCTGAGACAGAAAACCGTTTATTTTCAAATTAGACACACTTGTAATTGTTGTATATGGTAAAAAGTTTCGAATCTCACCACGATATTTTGTTTTTTTAATACGTTCTTCGAAAATATTATTTAGTAGAAGTTGAATGTTACTTTAAGCCAAATGTGTAGAAAGTCGAGCAGCTATCGAACATTTATCAAATCTGAAAGTCGTATAATCGTCGGTTATTATCGAACCTTTCCGTGTCGATTGAATCGGCTATTCAAAGTAAACTTAAAAACCAACCCGTAACAGGGTTTTACAAAAAAGGAAGACAAGTCGATTTCAAACTGTCGATGGTTGCTCTTTCCTTAGATCCTTCAAGATATTGCTTTCAATCAGTGCCAATTGGCACTTGAACCCCGTCACCACCTGTCGCTATCAATTTTTCGGCGTCGTCGACCGGAAGGACGAGGCGAAAGTGTAATAACGGGAGAGACAAAAAGAGAGAGAGAGAGAGAGAGAGAGAGAGAGAGAGGCGGAAAAATTGAGAGAAGGAGAAGATGAGGTCTGAGGTGCTTTAGCAATCTCGAGATTCAAACGCGGAAGAGTAGTTTCCAGCCTCACGTATTCGCGATGTTTTCACGCTCTAAACTCGACTCGAGTCTCGAGGCCAGCAGCCCTCCTTTAGGGTGTCTCATTTTTATTCATTCCGTTCTCCTTTTATTACCATTTTACTACCTAATCTTGAAGCGCCGAGGAAACGCTCGAAATTAGGTGCTGACTACACGATCGCCCGTGCCGAAGAAGCTCCTGCCAAGCTCTCGGCATTGCCACTTCGTAAAACAGACGCCAGGTTCTGTAGAATGGAACTCGAGTCCAAGATCATGATTCTTTTACAACCCAGTCAATTATTCAGAAGCCGATTAGAGTCGCTTGCGAGTCGTTTCGACGCTGCGAAATTAATGAAATTAGAACAACCGTTGCAGGAGTTTCGAGTCCTCTCGAGGATATTTTAGAACGCAAAAGCGATAGTCGCGAAAAGCTCTGCACGTGTCGCGGAAACAGGCGAGGAGTACAATTACGATCAATTTTCGAGATTGGTCATGGACCGTTGTCCTCGTAGTCAATAGTAATTGATTAGTAGTGGCCTACTGGTTTGTTAACGGTCCGACTGTAATTTTCTTCCGACCGCTGACAAAGAGCTCTTGATTAGCTTTACAGGAGCAGCGTGAATAAAATGGGTTCTAATGAGTATGATTAGCGCCCATAACTGGGTGTATCGATGATACACGCACGTGTATAATCGCCGCGCTACCACGAATGTCCGACTAATGTAAGGGTGGCCCCGTTATATGGGGACGAAATACGGGAATAGGGATTATTAAATTCAAATTCAATCGTAATTGCAACTGCAGGTTCCACTTACTCACTCTGCTTCTCACTCGCTCGTTCATCAACGGAGATCACAGGCCAGTAGAAATGAATTTGGAAATCTCTGTCAGCTCTCTGAGTGGATATGATGATAACGTACGTACGAACGAAAATGATCCACTGGCTGATTGATTTTACATTTTGGCATCACGATCGTGAATTGAGTCACCATCGATTCCGCAAAATCATTCGGAATTGCATCAGAGACACGTTAATGACTCCATTGCAGTATCGAAACTTGTCCGCGGGGCGGAACGCGCGCCGAAATTGTGATTTAGGTATCCTCTACAAGTCCGGTTCCGGTTGTAAGAGGGGATTTTCGGAGGACAAGGGCGATGACTTATCCACTAATCCAGTTCCGCTTCCTCACCTGGGTCCCTCGTGTTTGCGTAGGATTCCTGACCCCGAATTGCTCTTGGACCTGACCATACCCCCATACCCGAACTCTTAATGTGGCATGAAGTGTGTGCCTAAACCATTTGGCTGAACATCGGTCACTGTTGCAGGGGATGTCGGGACGTTAGTGCGAGATGAATTGTAAATGATTATCATGATTGTTATTGTCGTTACGACCTTATAACCGTTAACCGGATGAAGGAACGCATTGCAGAAACGAAGGAACCGTCAATTTCGCGAGGGTTTTCAGTGGACCTAAAAAAAGCCATATTTGTATCTTCAGATATCGTAAGGAAAATATCGAATGCAGAATAACCTCGAGAATATCGTTAACCGATTGGAGTAAGATTTTTTGCGATCTTCTTGACGTATTTGGTATTTGTGTTCGTGCCGGGTTCTTTATCAATGGTTCGAATATAAAAGCAATCCATGCAGCAGCAACTGGTTTAATAGCCCGTATCGATAAGACGTTTACGTTCTGAATCGGGGCTCTCTATAAATCTTACGATTTGTAGTGGCTACAGCACTAAAGCGCAGTTAATAACGCGGAAATCCTCATATAATCTTCGCTTACCTCAGTTGCGATTTATCGTTTCACTCCTTCTCGAGACGTGTTATTTAAAAAACAAGCCTCGCGCCTCACTCACCGAATGGCAAATCAATATGTCGGGTTTAAAATCGAAGGGTTCTTCTACCGGGTTGACCGAGACCCTACCACTTATACATAATTCTGAAAAGTTGTGTACCAAGAAAAATTGTCCATACTAGTGGTTACTAAACAGTCCACGATGTTCATTTTTATCGTAACCGAAAATTGTAGTTCCCAGCACGAAATGAAAGTAAATTTGTATTGCTATTCTTTATTACTATTGTTATCTCTGATACATTTTCTTGAAACTATTGCGATGATTTGATGTTGGTACAATGATAAATTGATTTCAGGGCCTTATTTGACTCAACGAACATATTTAAGGTTAAAATAACCAGACAGTGAACCGATGACAACTGTAGTCAAACTATACCTCTAATTATTTGTGTCGCATTTTCCTTGCTTTCGAGTAAAACTTAAACCATTGTAGAAACGACGTCCATTTCACTAGCACATTTTTGTAGATTTCATCCTTTTCACTCAATTTTTGAACATCATTTTCGGGTATACCGCGTACAAACATTAAACCGCTTTGTTTTTTTTTCACCTACTGGAATAGAGAAACCGCGCGCAATTTCACACGTGGTTGCGTCCGCGAACCGGTGTATGCAGCTCTTTTGCTCGTTTGACAAAGGTAAAATTGTCCCGTTTCACAATGGGTAGTATAACAAATCGCGTACAAAGTTCGACGGGTGGTTTTGTACCGGTGGGACATGGGGCATCCACCCCGCGGAGCATAGTTATAATTAAATTTAACACCGAGGCGTCGCGTCGGGACGCCCGACCGACACGCGAGACAGGCCCACAACGAACGCAGGTGGGCGTCGCGACGCCGAACCGCTCCGCTCCACACAACGATTCCTGCGATCCTCATATTAATTGTTGTTTCAAACAATTCTCATCGTTATTTCGCACCCTGTTATTTCTAGTAGTTGCCGGTTTTGTTCTACACCGATACGACACTGCACCTCAAATTTGATATTTTTTTGAATTTTCCGTGCGTTTATAATGTGTCGATTTCGCACATCGACATGTATAAATTTTCAAAAACTCCGATTTATTGAAATTTTTTTTCGCGATACAATAATTTTGTGTGCCGAGTAGTAAAAGATTGTTCACGTTACAATTTTCACCCTCAAATTATAATCTCTTGGTTCGGATGACTGGAAGTGCGATAAGAATTCTAAAAAACGAAGAAAGTTAACGTTCGTTTGAATTATTTCCAACGACGCGTGGAAGGGAATTACAGAGTAAATTCCTGTCAATTACACAGTCCACCGTGGTAATCGAGATCACGATTAGAGCAACTCGAGCATAGTGTGGAAAGAAATGCACCCATTGACATGCATATAAAAACTATGTTTACGAGAGATAAAATCTTGTTCGAATTCCCTTACAGCTATAGTGAGAAACCATACTTTCAGATTCGTAAGCGCAGTATATCTTTGTACCTTTGAACCTGCACGGGACGGAGAATTCGAAAGAGGAAAACCGTCGGCGAGAAATAAGATTTGTGAATCTGATCGGATGATCAAACTCGTATTTAGACTTCGTTAACGAGGTCTTGTCGCGGTCAAGATAACCAGAGGATTAATTAAAATCACTCTGACGAAATAGCCTGGAATTTTGTAAAACCGAGATCAGGATGGTATTTAAATATTTCTAAAGAATTCCGTACACTTTTTATACACACGTGTAGATATGTGTGTAGCGTTGCACACACACACACACACTCGCGCACACAAATTACAAAAAGGCGCGTCGTAATCTGGACGATGAAAATGAAAGAATGAAAAAACGACTAGAGAGAAAGAGAGAGGCAGATAAAAATGGTCACCCAATGGTCAGTTTATCGCTGGACATAATATTTTATTCAGGGCGGAGTCCGATTTGCATACGAAGTGGAACCGGGGCTGGAGGAGGATGGCTTGCATCTGCCGGAGATATAAACCCAGCGATACCGACACAAAGAGCAGTCCGTTCTGTTACCGTTGCAATCTTAATTCGGACTACCTTAACGTCAGATTTGAACATATGGTACTACGCATAAAATTGCGCTTACGCATGCGTACTACGTCCATGCTTGTTACTTACAGAGGATATTGCATGACACACACACACACACACACAGATTCCGGCTAACGTAGTTATTACAAGGCTGCTGGCCGAAATTCTGCACTGCGGCTTAAATCACGGGGATTTGTGGGTATTATATCGATCCTAGACGCAGTCAACTGTATACTTAGTTCTAGCATAATAAGAAAGTAAGGTTAATGAAAAAAGAACGAATAGCTAAAACACGACTCGGTAAAATCGCGATACAAATTGACTCTTCGATCGATATGAGCTTTTACGCGCGAGTTAACAGGTCTTACACACGCCAAGCTGGCTCCGGACTATTTTTTAAAACCACCATCAAACACAAGTTCGCCCAGTTCTGGTTATCGCAATTTTTGACACATAGCCGATAAGAATTCTTTTGAAATACTGCTTCGCACTTGACCACTTTTTATTTTATTTAAAGGTATGCAGTGAAGGAATACAAAGACAACTATGTTATTCATTTGAAAATGTTTTCAGATTCTCGCTAGAGTACTGATAAATTTTCGTCGGAATCAAATGAATTCATTACCCACTGTTAAACGGCTTTAATTACACTCTTTTATTACTCTGCGATAAGTGCGTAGCTATAATAAATGGGTATAAATGGGCAATAAATCAATTATCATATTAACGAGTGTTAATTCGAGATCGTTGATTAATTTTTTATACCGTCGCAGCAAAGAGACGCAATCCAGCCGTTTGTTTTGCAGTTCAGGCGAATCAAAGAGGCTGGAAGGTATTACTAGAGTGTTCGATGAAAAAGGAATAAAAGTGTGCATAAAAAAAAAAAAAAAAACAATCAGGAATCTCTTATCAATTCCATTCCCTTTCTTTTATTCTCGAAACAATCCTCTTACGAGTTAACGCCTGTATCAAATCAATGAAACGGTTTGAAAGAAAATCTCCGAGGAATTATCAGCCGAGCTGATGTATACGTATAGAGGTACATAGCCGGGTAGAAAGTAGAAGAAGGGAAAGGACGAGCACGAGTAAAAGAAGTAGAGAAGCAGGGAAAGAACTTGGCGCAAAGGTAAGCCGAGAGAATCGTTAACTTATTATTGGAAATAGCTCGTGCTTTCTTCGTATACAGGATGGATATAGAAAATTGCTAGAAAATGAATAGTCGGACCAATATAGCGTCTGCCAATGATTGGCCCCCGCCTCTTAACCCCTCCAAGGATCTCTCCAAGGATCGCGGCCACCTGATTTCCCACGGTAGATTTTCTCGATTATTTCAATCTGCGGGAAGAGACGAAGATGAAACCCCGGCTACACCCAACGCCTCGAGGTAATTCATTTGAATCGAATGAGATAGTAAAAGAAGTAAGAAATTCATCCTTCCCAATTCACTGTTCGATCTATTATTCGTTTGATAAATTGTTCGTTGTACAGTTATTTCATTCTCCTCGTGTCATCGGCAATGAGAAAACACCCCCTTACGCTTAAGAATTGCAATAAAGTTCATAAACTTCTACGCTTTGCGGTGAAGCATCGGGTCGTAAATCATGGTCGAAACGAGGGTTCGGAAAATGTTCGAGAGACTGGCGGACAGAGTAACGTCGTCAGCGACATTATGCAAAGCCAACAGTGGTATCAATTTTTATTTAAAGACCCCGGAATACTGGCGTATACATCAATACGGGGTGAGGGGTGTTTTTTCGTTTCAAAAGAGACACTATTCCTCTCCAGTCGGCCCGGAGGTTATACCTGCGTATAAAATAAAGTTCATAATGTTTTCAGAAAGCGTTTAGACGTCGTAAATTATACTTTATGACCGGACGTCTCTTGGAATTTTCTGTCGCCCGATGAGCACTGACATTTATCGCGTACGTAGCCTGTTTTCTTTCCGAGTTGAAAACCTATAGGCGTCCACTGTGTTATACCTACTCTTCACAGCCGAGGATATAGTGGGTATTATATCTACGTTCTTTATAATATTGCCTCCGAGTGAGGAACGGATAATAAATATTTTATTATTCATGGAATTCACTTGGAATACTTTATTGCATCCTAAGACAGTTCGCTTAGCGTTACCCCCTGCCCTCTCTCTCTCTCTCACTCTCTCTCTCTCTCTCTTTCTTTCTCTTTCTCTTTCACTCTCGTTTCTCGATAGTCCAGCTATATCGATTACTTCTGGTATATACTTACCGTAGACTCACTGCAGCATCTCTATGAATGCCTGTGGTGTTATCGACTCACCATTCAACGAATCGGCATGGCTTATGGGTAGTTATAGCGTGATTAACTTCTCCCGCAGCTGCATTAGTACAATGTGAAGAAAATTTTGTCTTTTTACTTTCCTCCCACCAGGCGTCAAGCCGCGGTATTTACACAACCTTCTGTAATCGAAGTGCTCATAACTTTGTGCTAAATACGTACAATAATCCATAAAATTTTTCGCTACCCTTGTCAATATGTACATTTGATTTCCGGGAAAAACATCGATTATCCCCAAAATCGACTCTGTAGCTAATTAACCTTTCTGTCTGTTTTTGGTAAATACAACGAAACAGAATTGATAGAATTATTGTTCAATTTGACAGCTCGATCGATCTCTCATTTCACCGTGACTTTGTTCATGGCTAAATCATTATCAGCGTCCGTATACCTATAAATCAGCAGAGATTGATACCTTTTGGCAATACCTGCCGGTAAAAAAAGGAAATAAAAAAAAAAAACGAAATAAAAATTACGCCTCTTAAATCATACAACCACGTTATAGTTCGTGGAGAATGTTGATTAAAGGTCCAATCGATAATAGTATCGCATAATGACTCTCGCTATGGATCGGATATCGGTTCGGCGATGTAACGATGCCGCTACGGTGCTTACTGGTCATATCGTTCAACGAGCAGTTCCTATTAATCTGAAGCTTCCGTACGGCATTAATGACCGGCGGAGTAATCCTGTTTCGTTATCGGATCGAGTGAATTCGCTATCAAGTGTCAGGTTACGGCGAGATATTCGTCAATGCCATTCCACGAATTGAAGATGAAACCTGACAAACCGCACGTGTCCGTAACGAGATAAATTGATGGTACTTGGCAACGACATCAAAAACACTAAGAGTATACAAAACACTGCCGTCTTTGTGTTGCAGGCAAACGAAAAGAATTGTCACGGTTTTTTATTTCTTATTTCTAAAAATGACGGCCCATTTTTTCGTTTTTCCTTATTTTTTGCAGGCTTCGTCTAGATAGAAAAGTGGAAACAAAATAAAGCCAGGAAATCAAGAGCAGAACGTGTGACGCTTTCAATACACAAAGCGCGGTTATTGGACCTGATTCGATTCTTCTCAAAATTATTGGCGAAACTCTGAATGGTTCTGAAATTTTAGCCTATTCGCTGAATTCCCTGAATTTGACAGACTCGTCTAGTCTAGCACGTTCGCCTCTGTTTAAGCCTCTATACGTGCCACGCATTGTTTGCTGGTGAGTTATTCTTGTGCGTGATGAGATTACCGCCTCGCCTGCAATGCAAAGTTTGCTCTTGTTGCTTTTCAGGCAAATAAGATATAGTTATAATAGTACACAGTGAGCTTGCTACAGATGTTGTATTATGGATAGACATAGACATTGCGCAATCTGATTCCGCGGTATATTTGATGTAGTAGATTAATGCTCGTTATTCTAATAGTTATCACACAAAACTCTGGAATGGACTCTATGTGGGGTCAACTCTCTCCAGAACTCCTGTTATCAGCGAAATAAGAGCTATTGACGAGTGCAAATTGCACCTATTTTATTTGGGTGTACGTAAAACAGAAAAATCTTCTTCCCTGTTAAGGATACCGTAAAAATACTTATTGCTAAGACTGTCTTTGAGATTCCGCCAATGTATAGCGCAAAATCGGTTATTGAAAGCGTGTGCTTGTAGGATTATTGTTGATGATCATATTTTCAAAACTGAGAACAACTTGTACTGTTATAAATGTAGTAAATCCGATGAGTTTGTGCAGATGTTGATACAGTGTAAAACTTTCAAAGAAAAAAGAGATAACTTAAAACAATTGTCTGTAGAAGGCAAATTGGATCTGTTTAAAATTCTAGAAAACCTTGATCGAAGTACCATCAATAAAATCATAGCGTTAATAAAACATCTTGTATATATATACCAAACTAAATTAGGATATAGTACGAATTAAAGAATATGATTGAACCAGGTTCATTTGCATATAATAGGATTGTATCATCTACATCCCAACATCCTAGAGACCGTACAGAAAATCAAAGAATGCCGGAATCTATGTTATTTTGTCTACAAAGTAGATCTTTATCCAAGCAACGTCTGTGTGCAATCAAAGAGCAACTGTTAAAATTATACAAATGAGACCGATAGTTCATTAGTATTACGTCAGAAAATAGAACTCAGCGTAACTCCCCATTGTATATTATCTATAAACGAAAAACAATAAAGATCTATTCTATAGTATACGCAAGAGTCTATAGAGACGCTGAAGCCAAGCTAAAGTTGATTAATTCTTCATTCGAATTTGTATTCGAATATCGAGAGGAGGAAAATTATGTTTGGAACCGATCACTTCAACTTATTACGAAGAAAGGACTGTTTGATTTCCTTTGTTAAGAAATTTTGGTTGTTAAAAATGAGGCACCTTTCTTCCTTGCGGAAGAAAAACTTTCAACAGACTATTTCAAGGCTACACTACTTGAAACGCCTGTGGCGGATCGCCATGCATTACAATCATCAAGCGTGTAATAGAGTGAAGAAATCAGCTTCGAGTGGTTTAGCAGAATACATTAGCACGGTTGCGGATATGCGAGCGGAAAGTGCGGGTAATTTTTCAGGCGAGAAAATACTTATGTACAGTCTGATATCTGGCTATAACAAGTGTTGTGACCGGGACACACTTGTTAGGTACCGTTTATCGCGTTGGATGATCTCACTGACAGCCGCCAATTAAAACATGCTAACGAGCTGCTGATCCCGCGATATCTCCGAGCAAGCCTAATTAAACCCCGGGGGGAAAGATCCTCGATCTACATGATCTCCTTGCGTTCTGTATCAACGATCAAGTTAAGAATTATTTTCCCCGCGTTTCGTTCGGATTATATTAAACTTGCACGTGGCCGCTAATCAGTCGCGACTCAACTCGAGCCAACACTCAATGTATGCATTATGGAATCAATAATAACTTGATATATTTTTAAAGGATCATTATGAACGATCCACGTTAACACCGGTCAATAATTTTAATGAAAATGTTTCGCTTCATGAATATTATTTGAAGATTTTCTTTGAACCAATTTGGAACGTAACTTGAGAAGTTTTTCTAATCCAAACGAGCGGAATTTTCTTTAAAGAAAAACCTCGGGTTTGACGGTAATTTTTTTGATTTTTCTCAAACAAGTTAAGAAAGCCGCAATGTTGCTGAGTACAATTAGTAATTAGTGAGAAAAAAAATTAAGGACGATTTTTATTTCTATGAATTTTCAGAATCGCGTAGAATTTACGATATTGAAGGTTATGACTCAATCTTATTCGTAGATTGATTTCAATTTTGGCTCACACCTTATACTGAGCAAATTTTATCCCCACAAACAAGAATCGTACAATTTATCTTCTCGTAAACAGAGTACATCTCGATAAGATTTGAAGTGAAATTTATCTACCAGTCGTAATTTCAGGTGATTTTATTTCTCCATAGGTTCGTAATTCTACGAATATTTTTTCGACGTTGCACTACGTCAAAGAGAGAAGTTCACTTCCGTCTCCCGTTGAATTGACGAACAGCTGTGGATTTTTCGGTCTACTTTTTATCTTCGTTTTCTTTTTCGTTTTATTTTCCCAGGCAGAACAGTTGGTTTGCCGAGCGATTGAAGCTTAAGAATGTAGCATTAGACGTCCAATAATCAAGCACCCTGTCCCGCGAGTTCTTGAATTAGGCGTTTCCCTCGGGTTGTATGATGCGAGGATCGATAGGGCGATAACCACGCATCCGCTAGCCGCAAGGAAGGCGGGGTAATTTGCCTCGGAACCGAAGAGATTATGCCAAGCCAGCGTAGATACTCGATGAGGTCGGATAGGCGAGCCGCATGGGCAGAGAAAAAACGGATGGAACAAGGAGAGGGGGTGAAAGTAGCAAATTGCTAACTGGCGTACTCCCGTCGACAATTGGCGATGTTTCCGTTCCGCTGGATCCTTCAAGACCGGTGTTACAGCGGCTGGAAAATGTCCACCAATCGTCATCGCGTGGAGAGTGCTTTGAAATATTGAAACGGTTGATCCGTTGTCACCCTTTCATTTATTATTACGTAAAGATATCGCGCGTAGAATGATGGAGAAGCCAAGATGGAGGATGGCCACTTTGAAACGATAATGAACCGCTATCTATGGTAGATCGATGCTGGACTTTCAACGAAAATTCTCACGGATATGCAGGAATCTTGGAGCTTCGCTTTTATACGGGACTCGGTCCGATTCAAACGAGCGATTAAATTCGTCTGCATCCGTCTTTCTTTGCCTCTTTCTCTTCGTCTCTCTCTCTACGTATATATTTATCCCTCTTTGGACGAATGTTTCAGTTCACCCCGACTCTCGTAAATGACCAGTGAATCACTTTACCGTTCTTAAAAATGGACCTTCATATATATTTGGTCCGGTAATCATCTCCGAGGACTGGGTAAATAAAATCAGTCACCCCAACGTGCACCGGGGCTTACGCTCAAATGGACTTTCATTTGTTTTGGCTCAAGTGGCACGATGATCCTCGCAATGGTCCACTCAGCACACGCCTCCCATTCATGCTTATTACGTATTCATTTGTGCTTGATCGACATCTGTATCACACCTGCACAAATGCAAGTGGAAAAAAGGCGACAGAATCGCAGCCTGGAAGCGAGAGAGAAGGCTGCAAGACGGCAAGTGCATCGTAGGCGAGGATTCGATCTCATTTTGGCTAGAGCCAGGCTTCGGTTGCTTAGCTTTGGTAACTAAAACCTCTGTTTGCGTTGAGGCTTGGAACTAAGCCCAGGTTTGCCCAGACAGATGCATCCATACCTCAACTCCTACAGTTAATGGCGTAGCTTACCCACCGCCGGAGCTGATGATTGAAAAGCTTTTCAGTCGGAAGAAAAGGCCCTCAATATCTTTGCCGATAATAAATTTTAAGTGCCGACTCCACTTGCAGGCACTTGAACACCTGTATTCTTCACTTTACGATACCAATAAATACCTGATGCTTGTGGTAACAGACTAACCAAGGCCCATTATAACCATGCACGTGTTTCTAATTGCGAAGGAGCCTCACCGCACCAAATATTCGAGCGCAGTGTGCTAGTAGCGTAATTAACGGTGTGTTTCACATATTTAATTGACTTACGAGAGCAAAGTGCCCCCTTTGCGTTATTCTGCATGTTGGCTCTCCTGTAATTTAGCATTCGACAATATCCCAGCTGATTAAGGCTCTACCTACAGTTCTCCACCTTCCATTTAATCATTGGTCTATGCTCCATAGGGTGGGCTGCCCTCACGGTCTCCCTTCGGTTCTCCATCTCCATAGTCATTCCCGTGCTTACAATATCCGCATAACGAGATGATCACAGGCAAGGAGCAACGTCGCAACGAACTGGAATCCAGACGCTATACTCATGCTGTCATTAAAGATCGCTCCAACAATCATTCAAACAATTGAATGATGAGTTAAAATTAGGCGACTGGGTATGGACTGAATTTCTTTACGAGATTCGCTTCTTATATCCACTGCAATGTCTGTCGATTATGTCTGTAAAATCTGTGGTGTACTGCGCTGATTGTGAGACGTTTTTGGCAAATTGTGTTTAGTTTTTACTGTCAACGGAATGATTCTGTTAACGTACTGAGATTTTTTTTGAATTTCATCGTTGTTATACCGTGAAGTGCCTGTTGCAGTGATTATCTGGAAATTTATATTACAAGATTGTTCAGGCTCCTATGAAAGGATCTCAAGGAGTCCACCATTTACTTTCATTCTGAATTTTATGTCGTTGAAAATGTTCACATTGATTGTTTAGACGGAAATTAAGGTGATTCGATTTTAGTATCCTTGTTTCTTCTTTTCCTGCACTTCCTTTTTCAACCACCCCTATTCCGTTTTTCCATAGAAGCAGGATAAAGAATATGAATGACAAAGATCCGTGGCGACGATAGTAGTTCCGATCACTGCCTACGCACCAAGGACAGTATCGGCATGACAGATATGAAGTACGCTCGCTGATATACGAGTAGAACGAGGATGAAAGAGGAGGGTGGAGGAAGATGGTAAAAAATCGTATAAAGCGTTGCGCCCACGGAGGAGGATATTGGTTTCAGTTTAGCGATTTGTTTGCTGGTTTGGGGAAGGACGCAGAGGCGGCTTACAAAGTGGTCGAGCAAACTTCTGTCGGTGCTTGCAGGGTTTGGTCGGGAATCGGTACGGATAGCATTTGTATGCAGCTAGGAACGTGAGAACTCCAAACCCTGCGCCGCTATCTCTTCTCGTGCTCCGCTCACGGGACGCGATCCTTTTCGTCGTTCCCTTCCTTCCCTCTCCGCCGGCTTCTTCTCCTTATCTTATGTTTTCTTCTCGCTGAACGGCTCCTCTTCTCTCCCAGAACAGAACACTCGTTCACATTGTTATAGTATTTGAGAAACTGGCCTCGTTGCGCAGTTTTCCAACTGGTTCTTATGGTTACAGCTTGAACGTTTAAGCAGACTTTGAAATCCATTGGAAACAAAGCTTTCGGATTGCGGCTAATCATTTTGGAAAGTGAGGTCTAGTTCATCAAACTGCTGTAGCTTATTCTGATCCACAATTAAATTATCAAAGTCACCCGGCCGGCGTTTGTAAAGTAAGTTGGAAAGCCGAGACGGCGGGGAAACGAGGTCCGGGAACTTAGGAGCGAAACAAAGTCCCACGTTTTGAGAACAAAGTGTAACAGCTGGCGCGGACGAGAAATCCTTCGAATCCCTTCGTTCTTGAAGTTTAGGTGGAATCGTCACCCACCTCCGAACGCAACTCACTCACCAGAGCCAGCTGACGTCCCGGCGTTATTTCCTATCCCATACATATACTCGGGACCCTCCTGATTCCCGTTAAATCCCGGTCCCTCGACGCCTGCATCGACACTTTCCTTTGGGATGGAATAATTGTAAGACTGGAATCTTTTAGAGAATTTGAGCGATAGCCAGTAGTCGTGATAATCGTGATCAAATTACAAGGAGAAATTCATAAAACTCATTCACTTCTGAAAGTGCATGTGTAACGAACTGGAAGAAATAAGGACGAAAATGTTATGGAACGTGAAACCAGGATTGTGTCATACTCGGTACAAACAGCTGACAATTCAGTTGATCAGTTTATGCGGAGCAGAGTAAATTTCAGCTCGAGCCAGTATCGGTTCCACGGTGATGTGGATAGTGATTGACAGTATTCGGATACATTGGATCGATGGTAAATATTAAACGTTGGGGGTTTGTAAAACTCGTTAAAATCGACGTTAAGCGATTAGACAGGGTATATACGATTGGCGTGTCGCTGCTAGTGTGCCATTTAATAGGGTGTGATAGATCGGGGAAATTGCATCGGCTGCTAATGGGATTGCACGCGATGTTACTATAACCATTACCCTGACCGTAGACTAGTCCAAACCCCTTTCCATCCATGCACAGCGTTAGTCGTTCAAGTCTAGCGGTTGCCTCTGTCTCCCGTCCCTCCAGTGCTACTCCGACTGGCACCAACCCCTGATGGTGCGTTTCGTCGATAACGCCCCGTTAAATTTAATAATTGCGCCCCGCAAATGCCCTCGATGAATTAGTACTACCGAGGAAAACTGCGGTGGGACCAATCGGAGGCTGGACCTGTAATACATTTTTACGTCCGACTATCCCACGATTCATTAAGCACGTATATATCCAAGGATTCAGTACCTCCGTTAAATAGGGAAAGAGATATTTGCCAAGATCTAACAGTTCCTTGTAATCGATTCGAGTCTTTTCTCTGAAGACAAAACAGATTGGTATAATTGCTTATTGTACTAGTCGTATCTATGGCTCCAAGAACTTTTTACACTATTAGCAGAAACATGTAATTTAATGGAACACACATTGTTTTTCCAATTTCAAGCTATAATTGTCTATGTGGGTGTTGAAACGCTGTAAGTAAGAGCTATGCCGCTGGTTGCGACAATCGATTGACACGGTGTAAAGAGTGGAAAAAGGAAAAGGTTTTGCCGCTGCAGGGACTGATGATGCTTACCCTTGGTGAGCGTATGAGTCGAACCTCAATAACGACGCGTGCGACTGTCACATGGTGGGAGAATTTGAATAACGGGACGAATCGGGGTACCGTTCTGCACAAAGGACGAGCTCTTTCGTTTCTCTCAATTTGGAAGGCTATCGGGGCAAATGCCTTCCCTCGATCCACAACTTTCCAGTCCCCCTTATTCTCGCTTTCTCTCTCTGTCTCTTTGCAGAGGAGATCGAGAGGTTTTCGAGAGGTGCGGTGGAAAATAAACGCAAACGTGGGTACCAAACGCGTCCGTCACAGAAGGGTTTTTCCCGCGGAATTCCCAATTGATCCCTAGTCTCGTCGGCCGGCTCTGTCTTGAACATGCGTGCGACAATCATTGACATTTTAGCCAGGGAACAAAACCCCCCAGAGACGAGGGGACAATGCCTGTCGAATTCTTTGTCTGTCTGGGCGCGGGATTTTTAATAACGGCGAAAAATAATGGAGATACGCACCAACAATGGGCTGTGTTCTTCATTAGACTCTCGCGGCATGATCAAATACTTGCTTAGCCACCGCCGGAGAGGGCGTAGGGCCGCCGGGATTTGTCCGGTTGTTCGTCTGTCCACCCCTGTTTTAAATACCGGAAATAACAAACCGCGTGACTAGAAACACGGACGTAATACCTCCCTAGGTGTTCACCGCTCCGAGGGCCGTCCTTTTCCCTGTATCGTGCTCGTTGTTTTTCACCAATTTCTCTTCTCCCTTATATCTTCTTTCATTTTTAGGATCCGCTGCAGGCGATGGAGCCAATTTTGCGCCAATTTTTAGCTGGAAAAAAGCAGGGGGAAAAAAATGGAGAGACAAACGAAAATTAAACCAGACTTCTCACGGGTTCGCCTATATCTACACGAGCTACACCTTCTTTCTCGGCACGCATCTCGCGTACGCACGTTTGATTCCGGGGACCTACTGCCTGCGCACCCCGAGCGCTTTGGGCGACACTATTTGCATACCAATAACAACGACTACCTCGCAAATCTTCTCGACTTCTGGGGCTCCCGGCCACGGGGTTCCAGATCCAAACTTGAAGCGAGTTGTTGGTATTGTTCTTGTTGTTGTAACCTTAACCAAAACACTCCTCATACAGATTTACCGCTAATTCCGACACCCTTCACCTTCTCCTGCAAGGTAAATATTTTGTACGGAGTAAACAAATGTTTACTCTATGCCCGGTCCACTTGTCCCTCGTGTTTTTATTCGACAAAACGATTCGTTTCTACAGCTAACAACATCCATTATTATCGATCAGTCCCGCATGACCTCTGTGACTTTTCCACGATTTTATTTATACTAGGTTTCCTAAAATTCTGATGGATCGACTACGAACTTTAGGCAGTGTTCAAAATCCTCTGCCGAAATAGATAGATCATAAGTTTTCATTCCACCTTAACGCGGATTTCTTTTTCATGATCCATGTAGCAGGACCAGTCTGTAACTTCGTGTCTATATTTGTTTATGAAAAATATCCACTGACCTTCATTCGGTGGAAGTAAGAAAGAAGAAATACGTCAGATTAGCGAAGCTCCGCCGTGTTTTTCCGAAACTAATAAGAACGAGAATAGAGCACAGATTTGGCGGAATACGTCCAATGAAGTTGAGCATCTGTAACATAAACAGAAGTCTCATGATACAGTTTGTTTACACATCAACCCTCCAGTGTTTATATCGTGACAAGTTTATACAATAAAGACGAGCACCAAACAAACTTGGAACGTAAATATCCTTATCGGTATAGCCGATATAAATTGGAAGGTCAAACTGTAAACATGTCCTTCGGAAATGCGCTGCTGTTTCAACAGGATATTACAAGAAGAAAATGTATTTACGAGAGGTGATAAGCGGTCACATAATTTCCGATCGATGAGAACGTCCCAACAGCTGCCTAAACGTCTTCAACGAACCTACTGGTCGGTATTTTCAAAGGAAATGGTACTTTTGTGTAACAGATCACGAGATTGAAAATAAACAGGAAAATGTTTTACCGTGACACGGAAAGCCTGCGGGTGCATACGTTTCAACCAGATTTATGGCAGCTACGATATTCCAGGTAGTGGGATGCTGCTATCACCGTCAGTGTAACCAATGAATCTCTAAGGTATCTGAGCTACCACGAATGTCGGAGATGCTGAGGATGCTGCACGGATATGTAGGCACAACTCGTAAACCCAGTGCATCGATCGATATTACATCATGTCTAAAAGCCTTTGTAACGTATCCTGAAAGACTTTGAGCAACAGAGTAAAACGGTTTATCAGGTGAGTCCAAGAAATGGATTACGAATCTGAACCATATACTTTCAAAAATCAAGTATTGGACTGTTAAGCCTAGTGTTCAGTATTTCCAACATGCTACTGTAATCGCTTATGATGATTTGAGGCAATTTATAACGCAGGAGTTGAGGAATACACTGCATCGGATTAAAAGGAATGAAAAGCAGGTTCATCTTGCATGTTAATTATAACCGATTTTGTTTATATCAATTAGTTTACAAGGAAGATACGGCCTTCCGATCCGTCGGTGTAATATCTCGACAAAGTGTACCCTAAGCCGAAATCCCCCCTTTTATTACGCTGCAGCTTAAACGTACCCTAAGAGCATGATGAAGGCGGTTTGATCCGTAGTGTCAATTTAATATCTAAAACGACGTGGTAGTGGATCTCCGGCCGAGGAAAGGCTCTCGGAATTTGAATGGGCCCGGCTCCGTAGACGCGCCCGAAGTTAGATTCCTTGGTGGTGACCCTTGGGGTCTTGACATTATTCTTCGCATCGTTCCAGGGCTTCTTCGCCGGAGTCGTATCGTGAGATATTGCGACACGACACTCCATTATACTAGCGCGTTACTTCATATTTCGTGTTTACGTGCTACACGCCAGCCTGGCATGCCGTCGTGCATTTGCTGGAAGTAGAGGTTACACTAGCGGCTCCTCCTATAACATGCCTAGGGTAGTAGTGGCCCGTGGAAAGATGCTAGAGCGTGGGTGTAAGCTCGTGCTGAGAGCGAATGACCCCTCTTTAATTTACAGGCACATTTTGGTACCATCGAACCGTGCAGGCTATCAGGGTTCGCTGCTCTTCGGTTTCTACCTCTCGATTGGTAATTGGAGCAACGCTTTTGACCGATGGGAATTACATCCGAGGCCCGTTCCTTCGTTGATCCGTGGTCATAGGGTCACCAGTTGTCCGTTACCTTTGATCAAACTTTCTCACGAGCTGACGAAGCGGATACTGCAAATCTGTACCTGTAAGCGAGAGTTTATGTAGTGGATGTTTTTTAAGTCCCACTTTTCTGGCGAATTGACTGACTAATATTTGAAATAAAAAGCATTCCATTTTGATAGTCTTCTCCTCGAAGAATGTAAAACCGTAACAGAACAGTCATCCCCAACAGTTCCTTAGTTGCATACCGTAGTTTCACACTGGTTCCATTAATTTGTGGTATATCGCAAACTTTAATTTCTTGTATTAGTTTAGACTATATCGCGTTGGGGAGTTTCATAATGATATCACTTGGCCACAATCATTTTTAACTTCCAGTGAAGATTTGTAAAGGTATTCATAGAACTCTGGGTAAGAGAAAACAAACATGGAGACAGGCTCACGCAGCAAAACATTTACGATGAATTATTTCGACTAGAGAAAATGCACTGTACTGGCTTGCTTTCGCTAATCGGCTTGTTCCGTAGTCACCTTGAGTCTGATCTAACGATTTTATAAGTACCGTATATTTTATACGACCTGGTGTGTTCGCAATAGTGAAAATTGCTGTAAAAATTTTTTATGCACCTTTGTTTTTCAATAAAAAATCAAAATATAACAAACTGAAATTTCTAAAAAACTTCACCGAAGTTCCCCCTTCAAATTTCAAATGTTGGAAATTGTTTATCCTTTCTAATAATTACATTATTGGAAACGAATTGAATTAACGAATATCGAAATACCAAAATACTAGACTGAGAACTTTCAACAGGATTTCAAATTTTTCATTTTACTTATTTTTAGAGGGGACTGAGACAGCCTCGCAGAAGGCCGTGGTTGTTCATTTATTGTTTCTCCCAAATCTAAACTCTGAAGGACTGTAACGTCGCATTTTGATGCCCGTAACAAACGACTCCTTGAACCCTGGGAGGAACCAATATTAAGGAGTTCCCGATATCGAGTAGCAAAGTATTTGCGAAAAAGCGCCAGAACGCATCCGAGATGGAACACTGTAGCGAGTGGCGAATAAGATATTTCAGGCCCTCTGTTTCTTTTGTTTATCGAGTTTTAACGGCATCAAGCCGAAAATCGGTAACGAATTCGAGGAAATTGCGGAGTGGTGGAATAGCGACGATCTCGAAGGAACGATGGCGTACCAACGAAGATCCTTGCGCCGCGGGAATCCAAGGCGGACAGATTACCCCGCTTACCCCGCCAACAGCTGACTGCTGAATTTGCAGGACCGATTTGCGACGAGGGAGCACCATCCCCCCCTTCCCCCCCGGAACATCGCAGAGCTGCGCGGAGGACGAAATTGCGATCTAGCGTCAAGTTCTGCGCAATCTACGAGATCGACGACGGATCAATTGGTGTGTATTCTTGCGGGAATGACGTCACGTAGGGAGTAGCGTACCGAGATCGGTGTTGCGGCAGGTCGTCGATTTTGAAATCAGTCTAGTTCTGGCGATCGTGCGAGATAGTCGCCGGCTCATAAAGTTTTTGATAGTCAGTTTGCGGTTTCTTTTTATTGTTGTGCCGATGTTGCCGAAGATGCACGAGGGAGTTGAAAAATTCGTGGCGTGGATGTGGAAAACGGTAAGCGCTGCTAATATTCTTGCGATCGAATTTCGAGAGAAATTGAGTAAAGGCTTGCCGAATAACGGATAGACATTTTCGATTTGTGTTATCGACATGTGCTCGAAATTCGTTTGCCGATTCTTTTGCTTGGTGACCGTAGTCGGAGTTTCACATTATGGATTTGAGTGAATTTTGCTGTGTTGAGAATGTTGACTAGAGTCACGGTTTTGAGATGAGTCTTTTTCGTTTTTAAATTTACGTACAGTGCGAATTCCACCCTACAGGGTCGAGTCGCGATATCGTGTTTTTCAGTGCTGCCACTCGTGTAGGTCACGAATTGCCGAAATAGAGTGTTCCATTTAGCGAATAGCGATTTTGACGACTTTGAAAAACTTTCAGTTCGGATGCGTGCGATTGCGGGTTGAGTACCATTGAGATTGTGTTTAATCTCATCATGGTTTGGTGATGTCGAGTCGAGTAGAGGATAATATTTAGGACAGTTTAGAGTTAATTGCGGTTAGGTTGAGTAAGGAATAAGTTTTACCTTAATTTAAGTTGGCCAGCTTAGATTTAAGTCAACTCGAGGTTGCGTCGAAGCTCCGAGTCGGGTGATATTGAGAACGCCGTCTGTTCGGTAGCCTGGCGGCGCACCGTCGAAATGTTAGTTATAGTTTCAGTTTCGAAAAATTGTTGCTGTTTCGTGAATATGTCTAAATTTCAAGTTAAGAGTTGCGCGTTTGAGATTTGTAACTCTTGAGTTAGATTTTAGTTAGTGAACTGCAAGCTCGATAGATTAAGAAATAGCATAGATTACGAATAATTGACTGTTGTCTGATTTTGAATCGCGAAGAGCGAATTTTGAATGATTATTTTTTTTTTTTTTGTATCGCCGCAATTTTATTTTCGTTAAGTAGCGTGTTGTTTTCGAGCGTCTCTCTCTCTCTCTCTCTCTCCAAAATGACCCCTCCCGTCTCCGCAATACCGAGCTTCCGAGCATATTAGCCGAGGTTTAGCGAAGGTAAAGATTTCGAGGCGTGTTGACCACGCCAAGCGCCCAACAGAATCTCCCGATCTCTTTTATGAGATCTAATATTTTCCAGCTTACATCGCGGCCCGCCAAATTATTGTACGTGCGGTAAATTCTCGGTCACTTCTCCGGGTGGCCGAGGTGCAGTAAAAATCAGCGTCACAGGACATAATCCCATGACATAACATTTTTGGTAGAACGCTAAATCATTCAATACACTTTATTCTCAATACCTACCGGACAGGTTGTAATCTTGATATTAAACATGACTTGTTCCAATCGACGATATTTGCGACTTGCTGCACGTTGAAACTGTAAGTCGCTGTAACGACTTTTACCTCGACCTCAGGTTCGAAGTCACCGACCAGATTGTTGAACATTCTCTCCATACATAAAAATTATTAAAAGCCAATACTACCAGTAATATTCGATATAACAATTTACAGAATTTGTTTTAGATTTTAAAAAACCAGTATTTGATGTGACCTTTCTAACCTCTAACAACTACACGTGTTGCAGTAGAGGTATATGATTGAAAATTATTTTCGTAATCCGTTATTACTTACACTGCTTTCTTCAGAATAATTGTGACAAAATCCAGTTAGCCAACCACCACAAATATCTTGAAAAAATAATTAGCACTTTTCGCATACGTTTGGAAGATAGGATGCACACAGTTAGTACTAACAATAAGTACACACAACCACAATAACACAAGAGAACGCGGTCTTCGATGTAAGGGCGATCTGGTCTTTGGGCTGAATTCGAAAAAGCTCGGAAATATTCGACCGTTTTGCATATAAAGCTTTAGAATTTCTTTTGAACCACAGTAGCAGAGAATACAAGTGTTACTCATTTCGTTACGCCTTCTTATAGAAATTACTAAAGTTTAATATATTGCTACGACTTCTGCTACTTCGAGTTAATTTTTTTTAACAATTTTTACAGAACTTTTTATTTATTGTTATCACTTTTTAACACTTTTAAATTTCTAACAGTAGATAGTACTGTTTCTAAACGTACTACACTAATTCTTGCTCATAAATATTGGCATAATGCACAGAAAAATATCATGATTTCAAATTATTATAGGAAGCATTATAACAGTTCCTCGATTATCCCTAAATTCTTGTATTTTATGTCAACTTTGAATACAAAATGAAACTAATATTCATACTAAAAGTCTCTCCATGCCAGTACTAATTCGGAGCCTTTCCATACATTCCATTTGTAACAGTCGCTCAAAATCTGCAAAGTTCATCAAGAAGACCAATAGAATATGAAACCGGAGCTTTATTATATCTGTACTACGTAAAGGTTGAAAGAATATTCGAAGTCACTGACTGCATTTTAGGTGACCCGCTTAGTAGGAATACGTGCACATTCTTGCCCGTAATACACGCGAATTAATTTTATCAAGACTAGACGATGGGCGGAGTATGAGCTATGAAAATTAAAAGCGCCGCCTGGCTACGTATCGACGAAACGCATGACTGGACCTGGGCAGATTCTAATTGTATACACTTATCTGGAATAAATATCAGCTTGATACAGGAATTGGTAGCCTCATGTCAGCTAGAATTGTTGCATTGGATAATCCGCATAAAATGGCGTTAGATGAAATGCCACGTAACGATTTCTCGCCAGATAAATCCCTCTCATATTTCAAATCCATAACACTCGTCAAGGAAAGTAGTTGCTGGGTTGGGAAAACCAAAAATAAAAAAGTAAATGAAAAATGGGAGACGAATGAGGGAAGAAGTGAAGCTCGTACCTTCGCGTACATAAAACATCGACCAAGTTCCGGTACGCATGAGGAAGGAAGCATGGTAGCGTGTGGCGGTCGGATATATTTTCGATATTATTTTTCTGGAATGTAAGTGCCAAGGCTGGAAGTGTCTTCTACCGTTCTCGGGTATTTTCGTTGGCCCCTTGCTATTGAGGCGTCACTCCGATACCAGCCGCACAATGAGATCAGCCAGGCGTGTCATCCTGATATCTTGGGGTGTCACTTCTGCTTCAGGTTTTTGTTATCCGACCATGGTACATGTGACTGATGATTTGCGTACCTGAAGGTATAGTCAGGTGAAAATAATCTCGGCTCCTATTCATTCGAGCAGAAACCGAGGGTAATCGACTCAATAATCAGACGCTGAGTAGTGAAGAGTGCTTTGATTCAGTGATGCGAAATCACTATCTTAGATTTTGATTGAAGAAGTATTTATCTTGACCTCGTTGATGTATGGAGTCATAGTTTTTGGATGTAATAACCATTACTCACCATCTTAAAACTGAACAATGGTGTTGAGGAAACCAAAATAGTGAAACTTCCATTGCATCTCAATGTTGCGGTTCAAGACGTCTGTTTGTCTGTTTTATACCACTGAATCAATGTATAACACGAAGTGACTTTCATAGTACATACAAACAACTGCTGCGTATCATAGGAGGAAAAGGAACCACGCTTAGACCAAATCCATGACTGCAGAGGTTCGTGGAAGGTTGTGTTTCAGGTTTGTTCACCTTGCGTTAGTTCCACGTGGTGATTGATCGGCTACTCTTGCTTTGGCAAAATGCCACGTCAGTCTTGGTTACGATTCGTTGCGTCGCGTCGCGAGCCACGTAGTACGGCCATAATTAAGACCCTCGAAGAACTTGGTGGCGCAGGAAGAGAGTTACCCTCGGAACAGAAACTTCACCATAGTCCCTCGAACCGCACAGGTATGTATGTACCTATAACCCATGGTTATTCCAGCCGGGCGTTGAAGGACAGAGCTGGGCACGTTTTGAGCGTAAACTCTTGTTTGGAATGAATTTTCCCGATCACACTGTTTTCTTTTCTTTTCTCATTTCTTCCGTCTAGTTTTTTTCTTTCTTTTTCTCACGTTGCGTGAAGAGATTACACGATCGGAGCGACTGCTTGAGGCAGAAACTGCATGTTATCGGATGCAATGAATGCAACATACTGTACGGATAAATGTTGACTTCAATCCGGTGAGTAGATTACTTATTTATTTTTACTTTTGGCGGTTTTTTTATTCCTTCTCTCACTTTCTTCTTTTATCGATTCGGGAAGCGAACTTCTGGGTGGTCCCTCGATGTGTACTCCATGTTTTATTAACCCTCGGTCTTCCGATCTTCTCTTTCTCTCGCTTTCTTCCTCGCTCACTCTCTCTTTGGTCGAAAATACACGAGCCGGTTCGCTCCTGATGCCGCGTGGGTGGTGCGCGCGTGTTTCACCGTAATACATTCGTAATTGAAATGTTTATTAAAGCATTACGCGCGGTCAAAGTCGAGTGCATATTAACAAAAGATACTCGAACGTACGTCGTAGGTACTACTCCATCCCTATTAAATCTGGTCGCCGACCACCACCGTTTCCAATTCCATATTCGAATATGTTTTTTGATTATTTCTCTCGTATGAATTAATTGATGTCCACATGGTACAAAAATGAGGGTAAATGATATAATGACGGGCCATGAATAAAAAATAATCATTGTTCCTTACAGCTCTTTGTACGTGATATTTGAATTTGGTTGTCAAAAGTGTTTAGCAGATCTGTTCATTTGTTCGAATGTTCATTTTAAGATTTCAGTTTCATGTCATAAACAGTGTCTCCAACAGTTTTTGGTAGTTCGTAGTTCTGGTCTGCAGTGTCCACGAAATTTTCCCAAATCTGAAAGTGTAACTAAATGTTTAGCTTATTAAGTCTTGAACTTCGATTAAACTCTCTGAGATATTCCTTTTCCGAGTAACAGACGATCGAAAAAATACTAGAAACATTATTTTGGATATTTTTCGGTTTGGATTTAACAAAAACATAGAAAAAAAAAAAAATATTGGCAAGAATTTCGCAGAATTGAGTAGCTTGTAATTGCTCGTAGCTGTTGCGTTTGCACAGGCCAAAAGTCGAGAGGTGAAGTAAGCGGGATTAAAAGCCGACTGCTTTTTTGTAGGGGTAAGTTTCGTCGGAGAGAAAGATGTCCGCAGGCGGGTCAATCACATGAGCCGTGAAACGTTGAAAAACAACTAGAAAAAACAAGAAAAGAAACTGGTATTGTAGACTGGTACCATTAGAATTACTCTCGTTCGCGCGAGGTTGGAGCGAGACCGCTTAGATCTCGAGAGACAAATTCTAGCAGCGCCCCGTAATTGCGATTTATGGCTCGCGGTGTCTCTTCTCCGTTTCTCTTCGCCTTCTCTCGTCGCTCCTCTTCTTCGGGCGCACTTAATGGTGTGTTGAATAACGAATTTATATACGAGCCAGGCTAAAATACGCGCTAATGCTATGATTCAGAGGATGTGTTTATGGCGCTCGAAATATAAATTGCAAGAAATTCATCTGCGCGTGTATGTCCCCCCTAGATATCGCTCCGCAGCTCTCCGTATGCGGTATGTATAGAACACATACGTTCGCCAACCGCGATATAACCACCATACTCATATGTATTCCGCAACTCCGCTCCGAAACCGAGTATTTCGCTACATAGCGATGAAGAAGAGGAACCAAATAGAAAGACAAGGCGGTGGAAAGTATAATAATTCTTTCGTGACAGCTTCACCACACACCGTGAATCAATCCACAGAACAATGTGTCATGTGTCCGCATATAAGTTTCATACCACTGTTGACCGAAAGTATTATTACAGGCGTACATACTGATTTACCAAATTTTGTGCTTTTATCATTCTCCTTACAGAATTCTTTGGATTTGATTAAAAGACATTTCTCTGTTTCAAGAGACGACGTTGTCAGTATCATTAAATGTCCAGATCCAATACTGAATATACGGTATCGTCTTTATTTCAAAAGTCTCGTACAAAGATTTGCATGTACCTTATTTCCACACAACCATAAACTGCTTACTGCAAAATGTCAATAGCTTACTGCATTCGTGTGGTAAGTTCAGGTAACAGACTTGCAGTTCCGAAGGGAATGTAATGATTCTATATCAATCTATAAAATATCCTACAGGATCTTTTGTGAAGAAATTTTATCCTACCCTCACGAAAAATATCTTCAACTTGGATATCAATTTTCATCCCCTACTCATAAATAATGTTAATTCCAATAGCACAAAAGTTTAGGGTACGAATTTACACGCACGTAGAGAGTTTTGTTTCCGTGAGGGTACATACGGCGTTCCTACAGAGTGCGTTTGTACAGAAAAATTATCTGAATAACTTGAGTGGTTACCTTCACAAGTTGCACCGATTTACGCTTATTTTTTGTCAACACGCTGTCCTAAACTTTGGCGAATGCTTTTCGAGGTGTGAACTTGCGCCAATGCTCGCCTGCGTGTGGCAGACACAACATATCAGACTGTGATCGTAAAATATTCCCCCACAATTCAGGAAGCTTGGAGTATATGACCCAATCAAAGTTTGTCGATTATAAAAGCTCGCGATATTTTGGAGGGCGTCACGTGTTCGTGACGGCGCTATAGTCGGAGTCGTGAAATGATTTTATTTGCCGAGTATTCGACAATGGGCACGTATCGAGTTCCTAACGACCATCTCCTTCGGGATCATCGCCTGGACCGGCGACAAAGAGCGTGTTGTCCCCTCGCGGTGACCCGGCCGAGTATTCCCTCCCCGGCAAGTTCCCTCGGCGTTTTTCGTCGACGACGCGACGTCCAGTTGCCGTGTACTTGGCAATCGAAGGAAGCAATAAACTAAGAAGACAATGCGCGCCTCTCCGCATTGTTGTGTTCCATTGTCGGGTAAGCCGCGGCCGCTTGTAGCCGATGAAACGCAGGGCCAACAGAAGCTCCCTCGAGGAACCAACCGCGAGGAAGACGCGGTGCGGCAAAAACGAGCTATGGTGGCCGGATGCTGACTTTGGGCATCCTCATCGGCCTCGCCGATGACGTCCATTTTTCTCCTGCGTACTTCTGTAATTGTCCAGAAAACAAACAAAATCTTCAATCGATCCCAAAATCCTGCGATCCTGGCATGAAGAATTCTGTCCTAAACGATCCTGCAAAATCAGTTAATTGAACGGAGAAAATTTCGTCAGGGGTTCGATTGCGTACTTCAACGAAGTTGGGATAAACGAATTGGTTAAATTCTGTGATGAAGGATTTTTTCAATCAACAGAGTTCAATCGCAGAAAAATATGGTCGTAATTATTCCTCGCACTGATGTATGATGAAAAAAATTATGTGCCTGTGAAAAAATGGTGTAACTCGCTGAATACAGATAAGCGTCATTAGTAGCTCGCTATTGTATATTAGAGTGACGTTCGAGTAAAACAGATACCTACACAGCTTTGATCGGACGGAAAACTAAATCCTGTTGTTATTGGTAGAGTTAATAATTAAATACGTTGCAGTGATATTCATCGTTCATCGTTCATGTTATATTTTACAATAGAATAGTTTTTAAATTTCTATTTTAACTACGGAAATACCAATCAAATTTCAATAGTCTAGATATTATTGTAAACTATTGAAAACTGTCGGAATTCTAGTAATTTTGACTATCATTGGGAACCATTGAAAAACTATTTCTATTCAAATACAACTTGGAAAGTTACTAGTATTCTCATACTTTCGAATACGCTTATAGTGACCAGTAAGAAGTTATTCAAATTCTGACAATTTTGAAACCTGCTGCTGGCATTCTACGAAAACTGTTGACAATGTAATTGTGCTTGATATTTTGCCATATCATTCTCGTGTTACCCGTGGTTTTAAGTTTTATTCTTGGTTATCGATTGATTAATTGTTCATAGAAATCGTTCCTCCCAATGAGTTGATGAGGATCAAAAATGACACGGTCAAACAATTTTGAGAAACGTATTTGTGCAGTTATATCCAATTCTTAGTATGTAATAGCATTCGGTGGCTACAGAGATATAGTGCCATGCCTAGTACAGTAGTACTTGTAATAATAGAGTCTTTAACGATCTCTGTACAAGCATTTACGGTAGTCATACGTCCACTATATTCCAGATTTGGGGATTCATACGACCGAGTGATTAATAAAAATTCATGAATTTGGTGAAATACAAATCATTCTTGAATTCCGCTAAAAGCTTTCAGCGCCACCATCGCACAGAGTTGCACGTTACCGAAATAAGACGAATGACAATGCATATAAACCAATTTTTCAATTCTTTTCCACGATCATTGCTGAATCAGTGTTTCCCAGCAAAAACAGCTGAACGATTTTGTCTAGTCCCGTAATGAGCATTCACAGCTGTGGTGGTAATATGTAGATTGTAGAGGATTAAGCGAGAGGCTGGATGGTGTCGAGTGGAGGATCAAGGTGGTGAATTATAGGCGAAATGGCACGAGTCCTTCCAGCGCTATCAATCTTGGACAATGCGGTGAGAACCTGTAGAAAAGAAGACATTCATACGAAGCACGAGCTCCGGTATTCCTCGGTTATAGTCAGACGCTTGTGGTATAGCTATACCTGGCGCTTTCCGCCGGTGAAAATAAGAAATGGCATTCCTACCCTCCGGGAAAAAGTGCAGCATTTTCTTTGCGGAAAATATGATTCTGTTCCGGAATAGGACATTGATCGAACGTCTCTTTATTACCAGTCCTTACCACAAAAACACTCGGTTTGATCTATGGCGGTGAAGCTGCAGGTCAGACCGCGTGCCAAGAAATCTGAAGCTAAAAATTACTGATATCGTCAGCGAAAGATGGCGTTTATTTTTTACTTCGCTCTCTCTTATTTCGTCTCACATGTTTTCACCGATCGAGTCCAGCTTACGTTGCACCGAGTTGCAGAAATTCCGTCACGACAGAGACGAAGCTCAATGGGAACAAACGTATTCGGTGTATATAAAAACTGTTACACAAAGCAGGAGAATCAACGGAGTACCCATAAATCTACTTACTGCGGTCGCTGAGCTATAGACATTTCGCCTCTTACAAACTTACCTACCTTCGAGTTATAGATCGGGCAAAGTCTATAGACGAGGCTGCCAGGCGCACGAACTTTAGAGAGAATAAAAAATCCTGGACATCCTGGACTCGGGCGAGCGAGTCGGGGCATGTAAAGACTTAAAGAGTCTTACGTTTGCATACATTAGTCTGACCCACGGGTCAGCCCAGCAATTTCGCGGTGCTGGGAACTCGACGGAAGTAGCTGTACGGACGCTGGACGTTGTTTGTTTCGTTTTTCTTCTTTCCTTCATTCTTCTTTCTCTTTTCTCTCATTTTTTTCAATTTAATTTAGCTTCGGTCGTCTCGTTCTTCTTTTCTTTAAATAAATAATTCTTCATTCGTACAAGTCATGAAAATAATATCAGGAAATGAGAATATGTATTTCATATTTGGACAACAAAATGCGCACGCGCCAAATTCCTAGTCCATTCGGACAGGCTGGTCAACATCATCTGCTTGAGCTCTGGTGAGAACTGTCAATGCACGCGCTTGTGTGATTTAAGGTTATATTGACCTAAATTCAGACGCGTCAAACTTTGGCTATCTTGAATCTTCACGAGAACATAACCTCGAAATGTCTGTGAATTTTTGTTGCTAGGGTCTGGCCGCAACTTTGTGAGTTGGTAAGCCTGAGAAGCAGTTGACAAATTCGACGTGAATTAGTTGAATCTACCAATGGATCAAAAAATTTGGCACATGCGTATTTAGGTGTTCCGTTTCTTAAAACCATCTCGTTGTATTATAACCGACGACTATATCATTCCATATGCAGAAGTTTAGACCAATTCACTGACCAAATATTGCAAAAAAAAAAAAAGAAAATGAATAGAATTATAGTTTTAACCCAGGAACTGATGCAAGAAAATTTATATTCTCAGTAGACTTATAAGGTAAAATAATGAATACATTGTTGGGAAGAAGGAATCTGTCAATAAGGCTTACGTCGTGTATTTTACACGAATTTTAAATTTCACAAAAACACACGCGGACCCCGGATTACACAAAGTAATATTCACTTTCAAAGATGAAAAGTGAGCTCAATATTGCGTGATTTTTGCTTATAATTATCACGAAAATTGAAAAAGTGGCAAAGTTCGAGATAATCAAAAAAATGAACCAACTTAAATAATATCATCGCCTTGACTTCGGCTCCAGATTCTAGTCGGTGACTCTACTTATGAAACTAATAGCAGTTCAGCAATCCATATTTTTTAAGTTCTTTTGAAAGATGCCTCCTTACACGACGTTGAAGGACTCGTGATGTCGAAAAACGCAATTTATCCAGGCGTCTGTGAGGCTGGAGACGCGTTGCGGTTGATCAAGGGAATCTTTGCAGCCCGCAAGCAATTTGTCCCTTGTCCACTTATAAACACGTCACCGCAAAATATTCTTCGTTAAAAAATGAAACGCGCGTCTGCGCCTCGCCCCGTTTCGTGTCTTGCTTGCGGAGAACAGCGAGCATATTGTCCTGGCTTCGGGCCAAGCCAGACGAGCGGAGGAAACGCCGGTTCCTTCACGCATAATACAGAAATACCTGCATCAGTCAGCCTCGCGGATCATGCGATGATCATCGGCGGCTAGCGTGCAACCATAAGGATAAATTTTGACCTCCGCGTCTTCACATGGCTTTCAAAAATTTGCCACAAGCTCTCCGAACCGGCCAAGATGGACGGGCGTGATTAACCGATAGATAGATATCTCACGCATCTCGTGCGACACAATTTGTAACGGGCTGTTGCAGGTTTCTGTGATTTATGATGCGATGGCTTGGTTGACGCGGTACACAATAGAGTGGCGGCCACGTGACTTGAACATTAATTACCCGTCGTCAAAGGGTTCATAAATTACAACGTGAATATAAAACGGGCTTATTCTGAATTTTGATTTATTCCAATTTCGATTCAATTATCGACATCGATTGTGTGTAGGTTTCCATATACGGTGAATAGCAAGCTGTGCCGAATTTCCGCAGTTGAAATCCTTGAGACTAGAAGCTATTGTACTTTCGAGTTACGTCTATGGGGAAGAAATGCTTCTTTCATGGGGTGAGAGGCGCATTGATGTGTTGGATATTATATATTGGCTTTGCGTAGCCCGGAATTCCCGCTGAGAATGTAACACCGATCCGCGAGGGCACCGAAGATATAAATATAGCAATTCAATCTCGTGTGAAATTTAATAAACGTGAACGGATGGGAAGTTGTTTTACGTTTGATTCATGGAAAACTCGTATAACAATTCGACGCAGACGCCCGGCGAACGAGAATGCAAATAAAGTTGGGTGGCTCGAAGCCCCCGGCAGCTATTGTACAGAAATAAAGTTATCTCCGAGCCACATTTGCGGAATTGTTTTTCAACTGATTGTGAATGTGCTTCATCCATTATCCCGATAGCGTCGTGCGGCGCCGGGTCGACGCTCGATTAAGTAAATGCACTTAAAAATTACCGACGCGTACACGATTTGCGTACCTACCTTAATTTGTGTTCATATTTTTCACCTGTCTGGATGTAGGTATGCGAATTGCTAATTTGTTTTACGCAGCTTACGGTTTAGCCGTGAAAATTTAATACACACATACGACAATAACTTAATTTTTTTTCCTAGCTGCAATTTCGCACGTGCAGAGAATTAAGTTTCACTTTATCATAGCGAGAACGTTTTAACGAAATGCAGTATACGCTTGGGGCGAGGATTTAATATGATCCTGTTAACATCAGTAGTTTTTCATACTTTAAATGTATCCAAGAATTCAGTCCACGAGCCTTGATTTGCTTCAAGGTAACATTTTTTTATGACCAAGCGACAATCGTGACAGTTACACTATTTTGCTAGTTTCATTTTTAGACACGATCGCCAAGCGGAAGGCATCACGGATTCGTGATCGCAGAAAATATAATTACGTTACTAATACAATCTCAACTTTTTAATTCTCTTGTGAACGTAAGACTGGTGCATTGTGTATAACGTGAGGATAATTTGGTGTCCCAGATTTTGAAAAAGTCACGTTGTCGAGGTAAAAACTCTCCTATTTACGAGTGGACGACTAATTGCCACGAAGTTTGTCAAACTTTGATCATAGTTCTGGTCTTCAAGGTTTTACTTCTTCGACTTACGATAAATCTTGCATTTTTGCCCTGATCTTTCAGATGAATGAATTTCGGTTGAATTAAATCGAGTCGTTAATTCTCTAGTAATATGGTACAATTAAATTTAACAGAGTACACATCAAGTCACAAGAAGGATTTTCCTTGATTGTTTTTCAATTGATATTTAATGGGCGAATGGTGTTTCACTGACTAACCGACGTCGTTATTATCGAGATTAATAGTGTTTGCAATACTTTTCCGCCCAATGTTCGGTTGAGCTAAATAAATAATAACTGCTGCAATTAAAAAATTGCTTGCTTGTACTAGACATTGAATTTGTTATCCAGCTACATATTTTTTAGGGTAGTAGTAACTTCATATGAGAAACCAGTATTTTACATCTAGTCTCACTATTTAGATAATGCAAGCTGGTAATTCAAAATTTAAGCATAAAATACAAAGCCTACTTATCGTAACCAATCCCATTCTTTCGTCCGAATGTAGATATAATACATCGTTCAATCCGTCATAGAAGTGAATTATGGGTCTACTCTTCAGATAAAATATGATAACATTGAATGGAGAAAAGAGAACCAAGAAGCAATAAGGTCGCTATTTTTACAGTTCTGTATAAGTTTTTCATAACAGCAATGCTTTTTTACAATGTGACGCCATGTTTCTAGTCTACGTCAGGTTTGCCGTTCTTGTGAATTATGCTTCCCCTTGTTCCTCTCTTTCTCTACGGCCACGTTTGATTGCCGGTAACGGTTCCAGAGATATAGAAACGAACATGATAACACGTTACCGAGAGACCCTGCTAAGTGAATAGTCGAGACTTTTACCTCAGTAAAGACGTTTGGAAAAGAAATTGGAGTTCTTCTTTAGTAGTTGGATGTATATTGATAGGAATGGTAAACGCAACCTGATTCTTTCATAATTGTAGTTGAGCTGGCTCCTTACTCTCCCGGACATGATTGATTTTTGACAACTGTGTTATGACTCGTATATTTTTACTCGTTTCAGTTTTTTTTTCTCTGGACGGTTATATTATAATTGCCGATTCAAGTTCTGTGATTGCAAATAAACGAATTACAGTTCGCAAAGCGCCGAAACGTGTAATGAGACTCTAGTTTTTGATTGACCTACGACACCGAAAAAACATCACTATACGCTAAGAAGGTCGAGAACCCTTTCATACAGCAATGCTTTTTCCTGTTATTGGTGCGGTTCGAATTTGCCGAGCGTTAAGTGTTTGACACAGAGATAGACAATCTGAGTGCCGAGTTAATATTTCATAATGACACGTTCAACGCGTCCACACCGAGACCCGGTTCGCCACCCGGACGGTGTAAAGCGAATGGTTTATGCCTCCCGACGGGCTCGCTTCGTGTTTTAGCTGCTATTTGCAATTGTTTATACACCTTCCCACTCGCGGGGAGCAAAGGAGAAAGAACGAAGGTGGAAAAGCAACTGGAGCTGGAGCAGTAGGAGGGTTTCGTATTTCGTATAACACTATAATGCCACATTATACCTTCGACGGGAGAGGACAGATTCTACAAGTTCGTTTGTACAATTCGTTTCTAAAAGTGGTGGTCAAATAATTTAAATCAAATTAAATTTGATTGAATGAAATTAAATCAAAATAAATGAAATTGACAATTAAGTGTATGAGAAAGGAACTTGTAGGAACGCCACTTGTAGAAACGAATGTGTAGTATCGGAACTTGTAGAAGCAAACCTTTCGGGGTAAATCGGAAGAAACGAACTTCTAGGATTGCCACTTGTAGAAACGAATTTGTACACTGAGAAAAATTAATTATCGAACCAAACAACCAATATTTTTGAATTCCTGTTTTTTTGGTTCAAACAATTTCTCACTCAGAACAGACACTTTTTAGTTGAAACAAAAATATTGATGCATTGATTTGAATCTTACATGCTTTCAAGTTTAATATATTTCAAACAAGTAAATATTTTTTTCGTAGGAATGAACTGGAAATTTCGGAACGAAAACTTTGTTTGAATTAACAAACCTTACTCTCACTCAACAATGCTCTCACAGCAAGAAAAGAATCCTCGCAGAAGGATATCTACTATATCTAGTTTTGAAACGTTGATTTTGGAACTAGGAGATTTCCCTTTTCACTTACATGGGGAAGATGTTATGTTTTTTTTTTTTTTTTTTAAACAGTTACCACCCAGCTACATTTAATGATACGTATTTTATCCTGAAAGCGTTTTGTAGAGAGGTAAAATTATATAAAAATGTGTGAGGTTTATTGTTCTTTGCGACCGGTTAGTGTTTATAAAAATTAAATGCTCACGAGTTGGAGAACGCAATGGAATTTATTTGAGCGAAGAGCTCTCAGAAGTGGAGTAATCAATCGAAAACAAGATTACGTATGAGATTTATAACCTCGTTTTGTCGTTCGATTTGACGTGGAATCCCGCATATATCCATTTAAAATCACATTCCACAACTTAAATTATCCCCCCGGCACATATGTAATTGTGAAAACCCTAGCGGTGAAACTTGCACACCAAGGTATGTAAGTACGTACGTCGTAATGTTATATATTTCTTTCATTCAATACAAGTAAATACAACTAATATCACATTGAACTTTTAATAAGTTCAATAAAAATTATATCACCTTTCAAACACAAAACCCTCAAGATAAAAATAATCGGGTTAATTTGTTACAACAATTAACATAAGCATAATGAGTTGAATTTCATACTTGCAAAAAATCAAGTGAAACAGAAACTAAGTGTCATCTCAAACCCAACACAGACACGAGTGCCCTATTCAGAGGTTTTACTGTCTAAGTCTAGTTACGAAAACTGCTTGATTATTGTTGAAGTTGCAGGAAAATGTGGCAAAAGTAACTGCTTAGTGCAATTATAATTTTTAAAACTATATTCTCTCGTTATTGCAACACCAAATCTGCTTGTCTAGCATACTAAATTCTTCAGTATCAAAATCAAATTACCGCAATAGTTAAAAGACAATATAGTACCACGAGTGACCATGGTGGAATAGAAAAAAAACACTACATTTTTTGCTTTAAGCTATACAGAGCTCACATTCATTTCACACGGGTAACTATATTTTTCGGTTTCGGTGAAAAATAGAAGCAGTCACGGAAGGTGGAGTAATCGCAACAATAAGACATTTCGTTCAATATGCCTGCGATTATGCTCCCCAAACCGTTTCATCTCGACTCCGACACTTTTTCGACTGCAAAAATACGGAGGGTGGAAGAAAGGGAATATTGGAATGAAGAAGGAGATGAAGACGATGGCCCGCTGATCACTGATCCTGAGCGGCGTTCGCTCAAAGTGGTCCGTCGAAAGGATTGCGGCGGTTGGCTATATAAGTATACACCATCGTCTGTCGTCTGAGGGCCATGGCCATAGCCAGGGCTTTCTGCGGGCGTGCAGCCGTTCGAGTGGCTCCTTAATGGCATGAGACGTACCAATTAAGATTTTATGGCTTGTACGCAAGAAACAACATAAACTGCCCCACTTTCCGCCTACCACCGGTACCTACTCGTTTCGGTTCTCGCTCCTATGTCGTCGTTAAACTCGATTCTTCGCGACTGCAAGCTCATATTATCCATTATGACTTCAAGCCAGTTATACTTAATTTCCGGACGTCGGAGAAAACGAGGAACACAAGCCTTATGTTCTACTACTTTGCATCTGCTACGACAGTGGGTGGAGGGAATTAAAAGCAGATGGAAGAAGGCACGCTGCGTGTGTTCTTTCGATTAGAAATTTGGCAATGTTTCTTTGACTTACAGTGAGTAAATTATATATGTATGGTAATCTGCACATCTCGAACCTCGATAATTACGAAGCACCATTGCGAGCCCAACATTGTCACTAAAATGAGCAAACGCGGTTCTACATTGATCGACATATGTCTCTGTTCGCAAAATAAATTTCTTTTAGCGATATTCCAGACTGTGCTTAATGCTCAGAGCCAAAATAGAATTTTGGGAAGTTTAAAAAGTAAGATTTCTAAGAAATGACTAATGAAATTTAAATCTCATCATTATTTCAACTTTGCTTATTTATTCATTCTGAGTTCGCCTGCTCTATATTTCATTCTTGTTTTACTAGGAATCTTCTAAGTGTATTGCGATTGGAATTTCCGGAAATCAGATAGGCTAAATAAAACGTTGCGACATATGAGAACAGCTGCTTTTTTGCTGCGAGCTAGCGCGGCTGGAGATGTGCCACGTGGCAGATTATGTGAAAGATTTATTGAATTAACAATCAAGTTAAACAACGTACAGGGAAAAACATCTAGGGAAAGTTTAAGATGGTGGTAGTCACAGTCAAGTCGAATTCGAGTAAAACAATATACTTTCAAAATTGACAAAAATTATAAAATAAGAAGAATTTAACAGAATACTCGTATGCATCGCTGCTCGTATAATTTTTCTACTACCAACTGTGCACAGTTCATCTAATATTGTTAAATTGTGGATAATCTGTTTCATAAATTAATTTTCTTTAAATTTACAAAACCTGTGCTTTTTTTCAAGGCGAAATCGCTTCTCACAATCAGTCAATGAAAACTGAAATTAAAATGAACTCACTTTTAATAATACAAATTGGATTTCATCGCCAAATACATTGTCGTTCACTGTTAATATTTTACGATCAACTCCATCTAAGAAAATTCAATTCATCAACAAAGTGAAAAACTCATTAATTATAATTCGAATTGACAGAATCTTTAAGATGAGGTAAATGCTCTAATTATACGAAGAATCTATCACTCCCTGCTTGTTCAGGCAATAAATCCAATATTCTTCAGCATCAGATTTATTGTGACATGAATGGGACGGGGTTTAAATTTCGAATTTAAAAAGATCCGAAAGTGGCAAATTTTGAATTTTTTAGCTGCGAAACTTGAAGTAAAGAAATCATACCTTGACGAAACGTCAAAATTTCGAAAGGGCGTAACTCCGACAAAGCACAGTTCCGAAAGTGGGGAAATGAAAAAATAGAAAACTATGAAATATCGAAAATGTAAATGACCGAAGATTTTCAGTACTATGAATTTCTGGCTTGGGGAAAATCCACCCTTTAGATCTTTCTTTGTTTTGGAGTATTGATATTTTCGCGTTCGGAATCGTGGACACTTTGATTGTCGGTTTTTATGATTTTTTGCACCCACTTGTTGAGTAAACTATACTGTGTGAGTGTATTTTAATTTTCGGAATTTTACTCTATCGAAACTTTATTTTTCGGAACTTTGCTCTAGCGTGACTTGAATTTTGATAATTTTGCATTTCGAAATTTTGAGCGATCGGGCTTCCAATCATTCAAAATTTTATTGTTTCGTAAAAGTTTGATTTCTGTGCTTCAAGTTTCGCCACCAAATAATTCGTACTTAGGCGTTTTAGGAACTTTTCAAATTCGGAACTTCAACCCTGCCCCACATGAATCTGACAGCCACTATTGAGGTCGTGAGCTCACGATGACCGGCTAGACGAGGTGCCAGCAGGTCATTGCGGGGGTTCCGTAAGAGGGGTGCAATCTTAGCGACCCACTAAGTTGAAGCTTTTAGGTAGGGTACAAGTGGGGCTTGCATAAGTAATGACTTAACGGTCGCAGAGGGACGCGTACTGGGCGAATGAAGAGCGACAACGGGAGGGAAGAGTCGTCGAGAACTGCAGGGAGGACTTCGACAGCTGCGCCGATGCTCACGGTGGCTCAACCTAAGCCGATCGGCAAAATCCGAACGAGATTCCGTGTTTCGCGCGCCACCGAGCGATGCGGGACTCCGACGACGGCAATGCCGATCCGACGCTGCAGCGGGGCGCAGGGTGCGGGAAAAACGCAGTGGCAGTCGATTGCGAGCACCCCGAACACAAATACTAGGGGAGGCTCAACGCCGACGACAAATCTCTTCCCCCTGCCACCGAGATTTTCGCCAAAGCTGCAGGTCTGCAACATGCGCAAAATGCGAACGGATAATTTGGATGTGGTTAGAAAAAAAATTGGTTAGAATCAATTTCAGGTGGACCATTTCGTCTTATCTTATCAGTCTGAATAGTTCAGGCTTCGGATGGTCAAAATTTCGAATGACATTCTGGGTTTATTACGGCTGATTTTTTCACGGGGCATGATTGAAATTTAAACTCGTGAAACTTTTGAGAATTAATAATGGAACGATTTGGAGTTGGTTGGGTGTGAAAATGCAGAAAGATCAGATTGTGGAAGGGTCACAATATCTAATTCCGAATAACTGTTCCGTGGAGTTTTGAAACGTGGCTATTCGAATAATGGAAAGGTCAAAGTGTAGAGATGAAAGCGAAAATCTAGGAACGTGAGGATGAATAAGGATATAACGTGCAGTCTGAATTCCGTACTGTTTCCGTACCTTCACTTTCCTACTTTTCGAATTTTTTTTACTTCGATCTCCTACACTTTGAAATTCAAAAGATTTGATCTTAGCGTTTTTGAAAATTCGATCCTTTTTTCGATCCTTCTACATTTTCATCCCTTTTCTTCGGAATTCCGACTATTCGAATTGTAACGATATTTTAAATTCAAAGTGCCCGCGAGGTTTTGCTTGACACAGCCATCTCGATCCAGGCGTCAGGCGGGAAAAACGGCTGAACATTTTGAACATTTTACGGGAAGACGCCAAGCCGACCAATCTTAAATTCCCTGCAGAAATTTTATACTCATTTTTAATACCAGTTTTTAATCCATTTCAACACATCGTCATTACCAGTCAGTCTCCGTAATTACAAGAACGTGTAATTCATCATTAAACAATAAAACGAAGACACGAAATCGAAACAATGATCAATTTCAAAACTTTCGCGTATTGCTGAGTCAGCACGAAGAAGGCTTCCAAAGAACCGTAGTCTTCAACTCCATCGGAAAATACTATCGTTGAGACGATTGTACGATGGAGCTGCGGCCAAATAATAAACAGCGGGATGAGTGATTTTTAATTTATTTATGAAATTTAAACTTTTTTATTATCATCCCAGACAATTTTATAACCTGATGTGTGTTCATTTCGGCGTATTTTATTTTAATTTATTTGTGAATGTTTGAATGAATGTGTAATTTTAATTATTTTGACTATGGACAGGTTTTGAAGAGGTATTACATGTTCTTTATATATTTAGTTATATTTCATCTCCATTTTATTTATATCTTATTTATATCCCCTCTATATTTTATTGATATTTTATTTATTTTTCACTCACGTTTTATTTACATGTTATTTATATGTTATTTATATTTCATTTATATTTTATCTATATTTAATTTATTCAATTGAGAGTCAATGTCATATTTATCATCGTTCTCGTCATATTGTTTTGTAAGCCTGTCCATCGATTTCACGTTTTTTCTTTTATTTTGACAAAAGGCTCAAATTCTTCATCGTCCCCTTATTTATATTATTTATATCCTATTTATACATGTTTTTGATCTCCCACATCAATCACAATAGGCAAAAACAAAAATGAAACAAAAAAGTATTTACAGAATACATGATATCCGACGTCAAAGTCAGATACTGTGAACTTGCAACAGACCTAATGTCCAAGAACACTTTGCTGTGCCATATCGTCATATTTATTTGAATTCTACGGATATTTCCTTAATCTGCGATACACTGGACTGAAGAGCAATTGCAAGTTGAGAGAATCCTCGATGCGAAATAAGTGGAAGCGGAGCGACTTGGGGGTGGCGCCTCCGATAGTTGAATAATGAAGGGGTATCGCCGACTGGCGACGGAATATCGACCGGAAGTAGCCTATAATTAATTCACGAGACATGGAAATGGAAATAGCTCAGTGAAAGGGAGCTCAGCCGGTCGAAGCAAACGCACGGCGACAGCATTTTTCTTTACTCAATACCTGCGTGACTGTGTTAATATTCCATAAGCCAATAATGTTATACCCGTAACTTATCGCTCGAGGACTCTGAACCCGTAATTTACAGTTGAAGATATTCGAGTGCAGACCTTTCGTCTATGCGACGTGTGCTCTTTGTCCAGTAGCTCGTACAGGTATATCGATCTTGTTCACAATTTACCAGATTTTGATAATAGTCGAGATGATCAAATTACGAAATTTCGATAGAATTTCATTCACTGCGTTTCGACTGTTTGTTTTAGCGAACGTTTCTTAGTCATATTCGACGCGTTCAGTTGTCATTCTACGACTGCATTTTCGAAACAACTTGCAGAATCCAGAGAACTAGATGGGGAAAAAGTTGTCAAACCGTAAAAACAAATATGCAAAGTCAGCTTTGGAGAACGGATATACACTTTTTGTAAAAACTCAGAGGAAATATTAAAAATTGACAGTGACAGCAATTTCGGGATGAAAATTTTGTTTAAAGAATAAGAAACAAAAAAACGTAAATCACTTGGAGATGAAATAATTTTCAGTTAATTCTATATTTTGAACCCTTGTGTTCATTTCCATGTCATGCCATTGTGAAATTATTTCATGAGCTATACACACTTTGGTGAGATTTCAGTGAATCATACCAATGTGAGATAAATAATGAAATAAACAACAGTATTGTTTTAAACAGTCTAAGCATCGTTAGCGAAGGACAATTTGTTCACCCCGTGATTATCTGACTGTCCATTAGTTGTTTCTGCCTGTCTGCACCGCAGCGAACAATTTTTCTCGTCCTTTTTATAATGGTTTCCATCACCAGCGGAATACAGCTGTAAACAAGACAAAAACAGACTCGAAAGAGTTGCGAATATAATGCTATGCCTTCTGCAATCCTTTCCACGAACAGTGTAAATAACTTAAACTCGCAGCCCTTACGTTCTGACGACTTAGTTGCCCCAACTCCTTATACCGGATGGCACGTCGTTTGAGTAAACGTTTTTTTTTTCTCATCCGTACGTTTCGGTGTCGAGAACATTCATACATGGTCCCGGTTACTTGACGGGGGACTTATTTCTTTGCGGAACGTTTACACGCAGCCAAAGTCGAGTCAAATGTGTAACGCAAGTCGACGACTTGCCACTCATTGCAAACAGAGCGAAAACCGTTCCCTTAAAAAAAGCAAGCGTTTCACTTGAATTCTCTTTGTCAGTAATAATAATGATCTTCAAAGTGTATCATGCATATATACCGTTACCTCTGAACGAGAAGTGAAAAGTTTCTTCATTCCAAAGCGAAACAATCAAGCCGATGAGAAATACCATCTGCAATAATCTTGAAGCACGAGACGGGACGGCGACACACAGCAGCGACAAAAGTTCTGCGGCATTGTTTAACTTGGACAAAGCCAGAACTTAAGTCTGTCAGAGCGCGAAGACGTGGTCCAGGACGAAAACGAGGAGTAGAACCTCCGAGAGCGTGGAGACCACGAGTCGATTCTTTTGTCCCGTCATTCGCAGGGACCTAGACGAGATACATGACCGTGTGACCTCTGGTCGGGGGTGAAAAGCTGGAAGGAAAGGAAAGCTCCTTTCGAACGGAAGCCAAATGACGCGCGACTAATACCTGATCAAGGTCACAGTCTTTCGAGAAAAGTTCACCGCCTCTTGAAAGACCCTCCACGGCAATATCGGTCCTACCGAGGCTTTACTCGTCAAATCTTTCCGCTAACGATGTGAGATATCGGATCACCATAACCCAATTAGTGGAAGCGAAGATTAGGGGCACACGCCCGAGGAAGAGATATCCACTTATCTGATGCGCGCTTAATGCTCTCTAAGGTCTCGTCTTCTAAGGTCTCAAGAACAGTGATGATCCTCGCTACTGCATGGCTGAGTACGGCGAATCGTCGCCAGGGAGGCCATAGAAAATGGGACTCGTTATGCTGATACTGTGGGGAATTTTCTTAAAGACTATCATATTCGCCATTGGCTCACGGCTACAAGGTGGAGAACATTGAAATTAGAAAATAGCGGACCCTGTACGTCCATAATTAGTGCGAATTTGTCATTACTTTTTTCAAAAAACTTGATTCAATAATTTACAGTGATGCAGATAATATGGAGGATCAGGAACCGATTTCAAATATAATACAACAATGGCTCTAGTATGGTGAGATTTTTCAAATAGAATTTTATGCTAATACGTTCCTTTGGCGTGTCAAATTCGAAAACGCAAATATATATCATCGGTAAGATTTGCCATTAAGCTTTGTTTTCCATTTCGATTTTAAACAATTAATCCTATGTCAAAGAGTATCAAAAATGGACTTGCTAAGCGTAGAAAAAATTCATCGCTGTAATTTTCTACAATTATATTCTATTTAGATGAAGTAAAGAAAATAAGTTATACTTGACCTGTTGTTTTTTATAGTAAACTGTAGATTATGAGAAGCCTTTGAGCAGTAAAAAACGATTTTTCTCTTATTCCTTTACATACAGTAATTTGAATCTTTAAACACAGGGTTACCGTATCTTTTTTGTTTTTTACATCCCCGACTTTATTTCGTTGCCACTGAATCATCTGCGTGGGAATGGGCATAAATTTGAAATCGAAGTCGGCACGTATGGTTACCGAGACTAAAATATTATCTCACACTTATATATATATATATATATACAACGTACATAATTACGATGCAACGGTCTCGGGTTTCCCCGTCTCGTCAGAGAGTTTCGAAAGTTCCACCGAGCGAGGGTAGAATAATTCGTAGCAGAAGTATAAAGCGGAGGTGAGTACGGAGCTCATCGCGAGTGAGCGGGCGACGTTGGAAAGACGATTTTCCGGGGATTTTTCTTGAGAAAAGAACTTTTGCGCAATATTTGAGGGGACATTCTCAAGCTCGGAAAGCTATGTATGCGCGCATCGTGACGTAATCCGAGGGTGTTTCGAAGAGAAATGAATCCTCGCGTCGTCCTCGCGTCCCATTAAGCTTATTTCCTTGAAAATTATATTCCGCGCCACTCGAGTTCTCGCACGAAAAGCACCGCCCGAACCCCGGGGCGTCTTGTCTTCGAATTCATCGCCATGACGCCCGAACGTCACACACACGTGATTTGACGCCCTGCGCGATCGGCTGCGTGCGAATCCCAAATTGTCCCAATTTATGACGTCCTCGTCGTCGTCTTACTGCCGGCGGGCTGCGTGTGTAACGCCTAGTTCGACAATGCGGCACGTTTTGCTGGAAAATACGTCCGTTTTAATTGACAATGGATTTCGTTTGGATGTTCGACGCCCGTGGGCTTGTTGAACGCTCGGAAAATTAATCGTTGAAGAAAATCAAATGTCCGTTTTTGAGCTGACAGTTTTATGGCCAGTGGGTATTGTCGTATTTCGCAACCCCACCGCACCGCAGAATGGGGAATATTTGACTGGGATAAAGGATGATTTGTATTTTCGAATCAATTATTTGTACTTCCACGTGAAACAATGAAAACTCCGGAACTCGACTGCAACCCTCGAAGTTTTCAACTGCTCCCCATTCCCTCTGCAACCGTTTTTCACGTCTGAGTGGGGAGGAATTATTTTGCCGGAATTAAAAAGTCTCACAAAGTGTAAGCGCGTTACACAACGAGAATAACTTGTCAATTGTTTGGTAAGTCCGGCGCGGAATTACCACGGCAAAGTTATATTACAATCTGCGATGAGTCGCTCTCACGAACATTTCACGAATGCTGTAATTCAAGCAAAAAAAAAAACACAAAATCTGGAGGACTACGGGCACTCCAACCATTTCCGCTCAATATGTTAATAAATTATCATATCGTTTTCGTATTTTCCAATCAACATTCTTCTGTCATTTTTCACGAAAGAAATTGTCAACCCAGCAAGAAAATTTTGCATACACGAAGAACTAAGAATTTTCACAGTAATTCGCGAGCTCAATAATTACAGCCAAGTTTTTGGTCTGCTAATTGTTGAAATACGACTTATTGGTGAATTAATCGATAAAGCAGTACAGTTTAAGTCTTTTTTTCACCTCTGTAATTCTTGTACGTCGAATTCTGTCGACTTCGGATACGATATTTCATAAAATTATTATTCACGTTTCATTAAACTTCACAGTTACGAGAAAATGAATTAATTTACTGTTCCATTGACTTTTCGCAATCTAGGGGGGACGTGAAATAGCGACGGGGTATAATAATTTGTTGAACCGTTAACCAACAATGAAAACTGCTAAAATTACCGCGAGAGTAGTTTGAGAGGGGATTAAATGTCCGTAGTTTCGTTGTGAAGGAAAAAAGGAAGGGGTGGTGGCGTTTTATGAAAACAGCTCCCAGTAACGAATAGCTTAATGACCGCAATATTTCATCCGGCGGTTCGTCCCACGTGCAGAATTCGCGGAAAATATCCGGAGACCATTGCGGCCACACCAAAAACGCGCAAAGTTTTGATTAACGATTATGCTCCGGAACTCGCTGTAATTACCGAATGTAATTTTTCCATGGAATTCTTGTTTTTCTATATATCCACCTGCCTGTATATGCGTTCGAATATTTATCGCCGGAATCGGATGGTATAATATGAAAAACATTCCGTGAAGAAGGAATATTACACTGACAAAAAATTCAACTGATTAAAATCCAAAAAATAAACATTACGCGTGATACTGTTTTCTGGTGATATAATTAAGCCATGCAGAGTTATTCTGAAAAACCAATGTTTCATTCATTGTGTTCGGGAATTCGGTCCGAAGAATGGAATATCTGGTTGAAAACTGTTCAGATACTACCTGGTTATCATTCGCAATGAATTTTCGTGTCCACCAATATATAGTAAACAAAACAAGCGTAACCGTTGATCAATTTTGGGTGAAATTTGCATTTGCAAGCATAGGTAAAGGGATGGAACGAATGGACGAAATGCCCACCTAGAGAGAGTTCAAAAACGAATGTTGTATATCGACGAGGGTTAGATAATTCCCAATAAATCGCGAACGCACGTGACAACCAACCGATGCAGCACAGCGGGTGAAACGAAAATGCGGCCCAGATTGCGCCTCGCCTTTCAACGATACCGGCGGGGTGCAAAGATTTAGCGTCTATGGTGAAAAAATTTCACCCCAGAGTGTTGCTCCTTCGATATGTATTTCTGAATTTGAGAAAGGTTTATCTTGCGATGAATTTCACGTCATGCTGTGATTTTAGAAGTTCAATCTCGGTCGTCAAGCAGTTAGCGTGAGAAGACCTTTGCGTATTGTTTATCCTTTGAGAAGCGATACGATTCTGACCTTAAACCTTTGGCCTGAACTCCGCGTTACGTGCATTCGCGTGTTACGGGTTAAAAATAGTGGCAGTATCACATTGGCGTACGGAGCAAGCGCCTCTTGTAACCACGATAAAGCGGCAGGAGTGTGCAAACGATATAACGACCCCCGAGCCGCCGCAGTTGTTGCGCTCGGCACGAGCGAGTATATAGGAACTGTACCAATTACGCGATTTTCTAAGTAATTGCCTCGCTAACCGAGCACCCAACCATATACCTATATATATATACACGCCGTTTTATCACCACTCGACCGAGTTCCCCAGGCAACTGTTACGCCATTGGTGGACAATGAGATTTGACCGTTTTTAACGATATATTGTTATTCCACATACCTACAAGAATCCCCGTATCATCCGCTCCGTGCATTCCGCCAGCCATAGACTCGGATTCAATCACCTCATGTAGCAACGTAATTCTTCAACGTTTCCGCGAAGATATATCTATTCGATCAGAAATGGTATATAAATATTATGCCCGTCAGCACCGGGGGTGCGGATGCCTGCAGTGTATATTTCACGGATGTTTTACGAACACGGAGGGTGAGGATCGCCCGGGCTCGACGAAGTGATTGATATTCGCGTTCGAAGTCTGAGACCACCGAAGCATTTTATGTTCCGTGAATTTGCTTTTTTCGCTGCTACTATCTCAGGCGTTGTTGCGCGTCTATGACACGAGATGGCAATATATATTGATAAGACTTTCTCAGATTTTCAAGTACGTAGCTATAATGGTTGACGGACATCAGCTGCTTACGTTGTCCTCACACTTAAACGAATCTTGTTATTTTATGAAAACGTGACTGCGGAGAAAAGCGGTTTGTAACTTCGGATCTGACCTTGACACGAGGTCGTACGAGGGTTGAATTAAACCACGTGAACCATTCGTCGAAAGGACTCATACCGCATGGTCAATCCAAACTGCAGTGATTGAAAACCCGGGCCAATTTAGAAGTCCCGCTGTTGCAGGTGCCGTCTGGAGGTGACAGCTTTAATACTGCAGGAAATGGTTTCGCTTGAAGTTGTTATAACAAAATTGTCTGACACCCCCGTCTTGTAGAACACCTTTTTCGCGGTCGTCCGGAAATGGAAAAGCTCCGACCAATACCTACATAGAAAATAATGACAGGCGAAATCGCGAACAAGACTCTCGTTGTTGGACGTGCACACCCAGACATTTCCTGGTAAAGAATCAGCTTCCTTGGATAGGGAGAACGTAATTTTCGCGGTAATACTGCGCCAGAGTTAGGATGAGTTAAGATAGTTAGAAAATGCGAAAGGAGCCACGATAACTTCTACTCGTCGAGCGTGGCGTATCCCCGGCGTCTTTGAGACGGTCGGGTTAACTTACCCGTTAAACTGACTTCCTAACTACACGTTAGCGTCGTTGCCTCTAGACGTTTCTGGTTCCCGAAGGGAAGTCGAACCGGCAAGCACTTCTGTGAGCAAGCAATTTTCGAGCAAAATATAGTGCCAGTAACGACTGCCGGGAAACATTCGGGGACGCAATCAGAGTTGGCAGGGTTTTGATCGAAGTCTGTGTTTGTTGTGCGAGGTACCAAACGTATTTCGATAAGAAAAATACGTGGTTCGCTTTTCGTCGGCTTTTGGGGAGTTGGACCTCTGGCTGAAATCGATCGGCGATGAAAAGCCGCGGGAGCCAGTTTCGGAGAAAAGTCTAATCCAAACTTTTTTCTTCTCTTTCTACAGTCCCTTTTTTCTTCTCCTCTTGCGGCACACGGAAGAGAAATTTAAAGGTTCAGTTCCTGCCCAAATAGGCAGGGCCCTTCGCCACTTTCAACGTTACCTTTCAGTCGACCGTTCCGAAGATCCGGCCTCCACACGGGATAAGAAATCTTCCTGACTAGTGCACCATTCTCGACCCAGCACTAAAATACAACAAAAATACTAAATAAAACACTCGAAACGATCACCCATTCGGCGAGTTCAAGGGTTTGCAGTCGATATAAGGCTCTCTTTCGGGTTGATGGCGAATAAAAAAAGAGGCCATCGGAAAAGTAAACAGAAAACTCGCTCAAGGCACGAAGCAAACTTCGAGTCTGCTTGTAAAATCAATTTCGCGCACTGTACCGTATACTCCCAAAGTTCCCCGTTATATTTGCATAGACTTTCCGATACTTCACCGAATGCGACCTTTTTCCTCTAAATAATTTTCCCTCGTTCTTGCTCATTGGTCTTAAGCTCCACTTGATTTATTTGAAAGAATGTCAAGTCAGCTGAAGTGGTAAGCAATAATTTGGATGTACATATCAACCGAGATAGTCTGTTTGAACTCATTGCCACATTGAAGAGACGCGAAGCGTTAGGCAATGGAGATTTATTCGTGACAATTTTCAGCGAAAACCTACTAAGAGCAGAACATTTATCATGAAAAACGTTCTGGTAATTCACATTGCGAGGCGAGAGCACGTAGCTACGCGTCATGTGTCAGGAGGGCGAAGCCACTTCCGCGCAGGGCACCAAACATCAAATACCCTTCGCACGTCACTCATAATTATGCCCATAACCATTCTCCCTCAGTTTAAGTATCGTCACTCGAGGAGTAAACGAACGAGGTTCCAAAGACGGACAATAGATGTACAGCAAACACTGATGCAACAATATCTCTATAGATCCACACACTCATAGTATATACACATATATGTATGTACAATGTACATGCGTAGAGCGTATCTAGTGAATAATTTCGAGACAATGTGCAGAAGCTTTTACTGCGAGCCGTATCATTCTCACTCCAGTTTGCAGGCATTATTCTTTCAAGGGGCTGAAACTGGATGCCAGCATCTATGCTGCTTTCATGCAGTAATGTAGGCGTGCATCCCTCGTCCTCGAGTATGACGGATAACGTTAAAAATGCATATGTGTTCGGTTACATAGCAAACGTTAAGGAGATCTGAACTTGAGAGAGCGAGGTTCAGTCGTAAGATCTTTTGCTGAACTATGAGGAGTTTATTTGCGTTTGAAACATCGCCCTTCATCACGTGGATAACAAAAGTAGGTGGTTCCTGCCCCCGCTGTTCGAGTTGTCAAGCGCAAGCATTCCTTAGATTCAAAATAAATTGTAGCCGATCCGAGAAATCGCCGGGGTTGAGTAATGGCGCGCTCGCGAGACGCCTCCAATTAATCAAAAGCAACGCTCCACAAACTTTGATTCCATCCGGCAAGTGGTAATGACTGGGAGCGCCGTTTCCTGATGCGCAAAGTAGGGAACTTATCTTTTGCCTTGATGATCGCGTTGGGGTTACAGATTAATCAATACCACACTGTAGTCCTGGTCACAAGAGTGGCGCGTGCTATTTTATCCCAACACACACACACATACGCATGCACACACGCACAGAGACCGATCTGATTCACGCCAAACAAAAAGCTCCTCAACTTTGATCAACGTCCGTCAAGTGTCGATGAGCAAAACTCTCTCATTCACGAATCGCATTGAATACTGGAAGGCTCTCTTCCGCCTCATTGGCACCAATCGCACAGATCAGGATGGATATTGTCTGAGCGTAAAACTGGAGTAAATATTCTGGAGTAACATTCGCAGCACTTTATCTGCTGGCTAACTGTCGGGGCGTGGTAAGACACGGGCAAGACTAAGCATTCCTCATACATGAGGCCCCTGGTCCTCTCGTGTGGAGGGTGCGAGATACGCAGCGACTTGCGAAGGACGCGCGAGGCGATCCCTTACCTGGTACAACCTATCTCCCCCACGTCCGAGGGGAGTTATGATCCTTACGGAATTCCGCGGGAACGTGACGGAAGCCAGAAATTGTCATCTCAACATCTCCTCGAGGGCTCAGACAGTCTGTATCGATCGACTGGTTCTTGCACACGAAGCTCAGGTGTTGGCGTGTGAGGATAGGTTTTGCGTAATCATCTTAAGCATCCTTTTCCAAATTCATGCCCAAGTCTTTTCGCTTTGCGATATTTTGACGAATGTCACGACCGTCCTCATGAATCGTTCATCATGCAACCTCGTCTACTTTATTCTCGTAACGAGATCATCCTGCAGCCTGGCCGCTATCAGGCGAACGAAGTGGGGAACTTTTCACCCCATGAAAACGAGTAGTCCCCTCATGAACGGAAGCCAAACCATTTATTTTAAAAGAAACGTATTAATAATGCACAGAGTATTCGAAGCGTTCACGGCTGAAGTCAGCATAATGCTAACTCGAGTGCATTTATCACCTTTCGAATTATGCAATCTTGGATAAACTAAATATAAATTCTCACTCGTCATTCAAAAATAATGGAACACGGCTCACTAAACCATTATCACTTCAGAGACGCGTATATCAATGTTTGTGGAAGTTTGGGTGCAATGGAAATGTTAAGATTTTGTGTTTCAAATGTTTTTACACGAAATACTAGACAATATCCCGCTTCATCTTGGGTAACATCAATTTCTTGCACTTTGGTCACAGTTAAATTTCATTTTAGTATCTCTATAGAATAAGTTAAAAAAGATGGTTTGATCTTCAGCATCTTCTGTGGTCACATGGGGTGTTTTTGGGGCATACTAGATAAATTGATTGAATTGTACTGGTGTAAAAAGTCGAAGATCATTATCAAAGCAGTTTGCTGTATTGATATGTGTCATACTGCTGTAGTAGGAATTATGGATCGTCAAGGAACAGCAATTACTGTCTCATCTTTTCGTTGGTTTTATACATCTGTGAAGTATAAAGTTGGGATTATTCGATCAAATACAACCACCATCCAACTTATATTACTGTAAACATAAGATCCCTAAAATTGTCGCAGTCCCATTCAGCTGCGGACCTGCATTCGAGGGCTGAAAAAGAGTTTTCACCAAATGGAGTTGTCTCGTTCCCAGCTTCCACCGGAATAAAAACAAAATAGAAGTATATTGTGGGTTACTTTCGTTTTTTGTATAGAACTAGAGAGATATTCACGTGGCTCGGCAGAATGCGACGAGAATAACACAATTCGTTTATCCGACATTCCTTGGAGATTATGGTAGACTTGCGGATATTACACAACCCTAAATAACTAGGCGGTTCTCGTGCATTCGCTCGACTAGTTGGCAAGTGTTTACGCAGTGTTCATGGTACAACAGCGTTGCAATGTGAGTCTAGAGAAAGTGGTAATTAATCCAGAGGAATCACGGAATGGTATTGAAACAAACTGAATCGTATTCCACGGGAAGGAATTCAACGTTATAAGAAGAAAGTTTGTACAGTTATGCTTTTGAGTAGATACCAAAAGTTCTTCAAAGCGAAATTTACTTTTATTTTCTGCTTCTTCTCGTAGCTTTATTTGTTCCGTTTTATTTTACTTTCCTTTCTTCCCTTTTTCATCCCCACCCGCATAAGCGACGATTTTATTGAATCAAAAAGAAGTTCTTTCTGGTTTTAAATCACACCGCGGGGGTCCAGCCGTTCCGGCGGAAGGTGCCTCATAACTTTACGGACCCTCTTTCCATTTTCTCAACGCTGGAACACCCATGCACGTGAAATATTAACCCCGAGCAAACCGGATACCGTCCGAAAAAAATAACGCTACACTTTCGGGGTCTAGGTTCACTCTCGTAACTTTCGGGCACCTCGCCCGTTTTTCCTTTCCTTTCCTTCCCTTCCCTTCTGGCCCGTCTGTCTATTTTTCTCTTTATCTCACTTCCATTTCCTCTGAAGAGAGCGTAAACGCGGCGAAATTCACGCGTCGAAGTCGAAGCAAGCTCTGATCACACTCAAAGAGCGCAGACGCAACTTTGAACCTCATTGGCAGATCCCTGCTTCACTCAAGAACCCACCGATCGATCGATGAAACCCTCAACACGGTCAACTTAACGGTTTGAGCTAAAACATCGGACAATCTTGCGCGTGGTCAAGTCGTAATTAAATCAGACACCTACCAACCTAGGCGTAAACAAGGTTAGTTAGTGCAACAACTATAATTAGGACGCCTCGTCAACGACGCGGCATCGCTCAACCAAGTTATAATGAACACCGTACGGTAGGTTGGGCTGCGTTTTGTCATCTACCGTCGCCTTGGTGCACTGCATTCTGGTTAATCGTACAACTTTCGCGCTGTTTATGAAACTTCCCGGGTGGCTGGCTGCGCTTCCGACTCCCTAACTCTTCCAACACTTGATAATTATTGGATAATGCACTACCTCCAGACGCGTGATAAACTCAAGACGTCGTTCTTATTATATGCATGTATGATAACAGTAGGTGGAAATTAAACTGTACATTTGAGTGCATATTTGAAATCGAAGACAAGAGCAAGTAAGTATAATATACACAAATATGGTGTATTGTAAGCATTTTATAATCCACTTGGTTTCGTCGAGACGACACTACGGAGGCGCGATGAATGTTTTTCACCCCAGCAAGGCTAGATTGACACTTTAATGAACAAGCCCTGCGCATCGATCGTCGAACGAAAGTGAAAGTACGGGAGGTGAAAAAGGGGTGAGAGAATCAAGGGCTCGATCTCGATAACGTCAAGTGTCAACCGTTCTAATTGTTTTTATTTTAGATCAGCGAGCCGATATCCAGGTACGGTATTGGTTTTTTTCCAATTCCTTTTCCCTCTGTCTTGCGAACGAAGAGACCTTCTCCAGTTTCATCTCACCAGTCTGGAATTGCATTGTTTAACATTGCCGCGGGGGAAATACGAGAGAAGGATATTTTCGGGATGAAATTCATCCTCGTAGAGTGTATAAACCAGCGGCGTACATTGATGTCTGTATAGAGATACGGAAGTGAGGAAAGTCTTTCGGCAATCACCACGGCCATTGTCACGGCCATTGTTAAGGCCGCTGCTAGGCTGGGGAACCTTCAAACATCCACTAGCTGGCTCTTGCGGTCGAGTCGAACGATTAGAGCTGGAGATTTGAAACATCGAGGAACATTTCACCGTCGAAGTCAGTCACACACTCGAGTCTGAAGTGACTGGGGCGTGTGACTCAGCAGCAAGGCTAGTCTCTCTTTGCGGGTATACACTTCGAGTGGAGATCGGCTAGAGGGTGGATGCAGAGTAGAGAAGGCGGGGAGGCATGCCATGAGGAAGGGAAAATGGGCGGAAGGAAGAGAAGAGAAGCGAAGAGAAGCGAAGAGAAGCGAAGAGAAGAGGAGAGAGAAGTTGCTCTTGACAGTCCCTCCGTCGAGTGACGCTTAAGCCTGGGGTTTCGTGAGAGGACGCCTCAATGCGGCAGTCGAAAGGATTGCAAATAAATGCCGTATTTAATATTTATCGAGGTATTACCACGCGGCAACCACGGAGAATCGTGATGGGCTTGAATCTGTGGGTTCTTCTGATTTTTGATCTTTTCAAATGACAGCATTCCACTGCATCCTCACCCAATCCTCGCGGTACGGATCGAAAAGAGCCATAGAGCGAACAAAGCCTCATCGTAGTGTAGGATAAATCGTATTACGTGCACGCACTGTTGAAAATTTCATATAGCAGACATTCAAGACTAGGCGATGTCACTTTCATAACAAAATTGCCCCGGGGTGAACTTTTGTCAGTTGTGCACTGCAAAGAGTATCATGACTAGCGATATGAAGTCTATCGTGCAGTTGTAAGATAATGAGACTCCGAGGATGACATAAAACCATTACATTCCGTACAATAAAAATCTACTCGACTGTACTCCACCTATTCAACGTGAACGATAAGTTTTCACTGAAAATGATATCGAATTTTATTGCGAAGAAGCTTGAGTTGTAGATGAAAAACAGTTTTAGTGTGCTAAAAAATTACGTTGATCCGGAAATAAAAAGTAATGCATGTATTTAGTGGAGTTTCGCGAGCAGGTCAAATGTATGTATGGTGAATAGACATGATGGGCGGACAGGAGGCTGTGGGCGAAACTGACGTTACTTCGAGCATGACATGCGTAGACAAAGAGACGACGTGGGTGTCATGAGTGGTTGACCGGGAATGACTGTAGCTTCGTACGCCGCGGGCATGAGAGCTGTAATGGTATCAATCGCAAGCATAAACTTACCAGAGTAAGTCCTCACTAATCCGTATACGGCAATCTTGTATATAATTTTGGGGAATACGAAGAAAGACGCAGACCGACTGACGCGTTTCATTGTCACATTGTTATAAGAATTTTCGAAACGATTTAACTTGCATTGTGCAAAAGTCAAGTGTTCAAATGTAGAAGTTTATGTAATCTCGGCCTCCATGATGGGAGAAGTAAATAAAGCATCTCTAAATAATTACTATTTTCCAGATGCGGAGGCATGTCTGAAGTACTGAGATCTCCCAATAGAATTTACTGATAACCCAGTTCATTCTAGGCCTCCAAATATTGCAATTGAAGTACGATATTAGGAAACCCATACTCTGACATTTCTATAGATATAATATTCGAAACTCCAATCTTTTTCGAACTGACATTTCATTCCCTTGATATCAATTTCATTGTCTTGTAAATTGCGTAGGTGAATCCACTGATTAAGAAATGCTCCGTTGAAAAGAATCTATTTACGAATGCAGAAAGGATGATAATATCCAACGAATTACGAGGTACGTTCAATGTGGGTACTTGGGATCACGAGTGTTTGATGGGATTTTTCTCTCGTCGGTCTGTTGGAATGAGAGACGAATTGAATCGGTTTGAATCCACGAGTAATGCCTCGACAAAGACTGATAGAAAAAAGTAAAAAGTGAAAAGTAAAAGTTTCGTAAGTCGATTTGTAAGTAGAAATTGCACTGTTTGCAGAAACGCTTTGGAGACGATTGTGGGTCTCAACGTGAAAGATCTCTTCCCCTGACAAATACGTATAACAATAGAATATAATGAGAGCTGCTCAGACCGCATTCAATTCTCTATACTCTTTTTGGGATAAGGGAAATTATTGTAAAGCGATTTGTAAGCTGATTTTAATATCTCGTTTACAGTCAATCTTGAATTTTATATTACGCAAGGAGGCTAGCAGGCGGGCTTTTGCCAGAAACTTCGCAGCCTGGCTCAGCACATTTTGTGAGAGCTCCTCTATAGTCGAGAGGTACAGTAGCCTTCAGGGTTATCGTACTATATTGGCCCCTAGCTAACAGCCAAACTATGCAACAAATTTGCACATATACATTTTTAAAGTTACATTACATCATCCGCGCAGTTGACTTGCATGAATTTTGAAGCTTAACGGCCGGTCGGATCTCAGACGGTCATTAGTTAATACTAATGAATCACGAGGGGGATTGATTTCTCCTTTCCAGGGGATAACGATTTCAGGGTTTCCCAGCAGTGCTTCTTCTCTTGCTATTTTCTTTTCACTTCGCTGGTGAATTGTTTCGCGGTAATGAAGTCACCAAATTAACGAAAAAGCTTCAACCCTCCGAATTGTCTTGAACTAAAACGGCTCGTTGTTAGCATGTCATCGCAGCTGTGTTAAAATCATACAACTGTTGTCTTCTCAGAGTCAGCACCTCTTTCTCTCACAGGTGTGCCTTTCATCATTTGAATAGATGTCAAAAGCAGGTGGTCTTAGATTTTTCAGACTTCAGGCACGACTTTTCAAGGTATTGAGCATAATATTGAAATACGACGGTACTGGAAACTGGCGAGTGTCATCCCAATACTTCACATAATCCGTCTTGGCGACAGACCTTCTTAAAGATAAAACCTTTGATGTCGAACTGTCGCCAAGTCAAACTCACAAGACCTTTACGTCCACCGGTGTAAAAGATTCCGAGATGGTATTTCACCGGTCGGTTGGTCTCAAGGCGTACCCTTTACGATAAGTTTGGCGACGGAATGAAGGGCAATAAGTGATAAACGTATCGCCATCGGATCGGTCGTGCGTGGAATGTCAACCACGGAAAGTGGTCTCGTTCCACCTCTACTTCGGTCCGCTCTTCTTCGTTCGATGATCTCCCTGCAGACCAATAACCAGCCTTCTGAACCGACCAAAGCCTCCATAACAAGGGCTGAGTAGAGCTAGCCGTTTTCAACCTAGTCCCCATCTCTCCGAGGATAACAAGCCTAGGTCTTTAAAGGTTAGACTTGTCGTAAAGTCTTATTGCTTCTTAGCCTAATGAAAGGCAGGGGTTAATAGGCGGGACACTGCAACAGTACAAACCGGAATCGTAAAATTGCGCTGTTCTTCTATACAGCCGTTACACGTCGAGCACTTTTATACGAATGGAAATCGGTCAATTGAGCCGGGTAGCCAACTCGGCTTCGAATGTCTGCAGGAGCCGCGGATACGTCACTGAAGACGTCTGATAAAATGGAAGACCGCAACGCGATCAAGCTTCGAGGGAAGATGAGTCGACCCGTTTACGTCACAGAACCTTGGCCAAGATAGATGCGTGGGTCTCTCAGGAACCCGTTCGGTTAACTACGTCGTCAGTGATTCTGATTACGAGCGTCGCTTCAGAAATTCAGTTTATGCCCTAAACTCGGGGAAGAAGACATGATTGATCGACGGAAGCCTCCTGTGGAACTCAAACTTTTCTAAACTTTCTTCTTGCGGATATAGAAAGAATATAGGTTGGTGTATGGGTAGAACGGTAGGTGTAAGGTACTTTTCCAACTTTTCCCCAACTCTCACAGATTATCTGAAAATTTTCTCACCCGTCGTTGAGGTACCACGTGTCTACCACAGATTAACACTCGAATAACCGGCCGTCGCGTCAGTTTCTTGCAGGAACTTGATTCAGCACTTTAATCCAATTGGCTTATCAAATTGAGGATGAAAATGGAGACAGAACATAATAAGATATATTCTAAAGCTGCTTTTAGTAAAATATTTATTATCGAATAAAGTTGCATATTCTGAGATTAGAATAGAACATTTCAGAAACCATATGATTACGGACTGTTGAGAATCAAGCGAACGATATTGGAAATCACGAAATAGTTCATGTTCTACATGCCGAATAAATAGTCCTTAAAGATGTTCAGCTTCCGACTCACTACTATTTGGTAGACGGAGTGTAGGGAGCGCTTCACTTCACGATCCATTGCTGAAAATATTTGTGGTCACATCGAAGTTCATCCTACGAGGTCGGCATGCACCGGTAACAATTCACCGGTGAATAACCTGGTCAAAAGGAGAAAAAACTAGTACAACTAAACATCGGGAGTGAGTAGAATTTTCTCCGTCGAGGAGAAAATTGCTGGTATTACGTGCTGCGGACGCGTCTTCGACTTGCTGTACATGGCGCTCAACGTCCGATAGTATCATTGATCATTGCCTATACGCGGGTGGTTCCTGCAGCGCGGATGTGCTGGTAGGAGTTAAACGTAAAATGATACACCCATATACATAAGTGAATTCATCCATTATTGAAGCTTCTATGTGGTGCCGGGTGTATATAATGCACAATAACACGGTCCGCGCGAGGGTGTGCGTACGCCTGGAAAACGTGGCCATCATCCCGCGGAGGGTGTGTAGGTACACATTGTACGTGTCATGATCATGAGAAGACGCGTTTGGGCACATAGACATGTTCGAACCGGAGTCCCGTAACTCGAAGGCGGCTTCATCACATTTTGTGTGCGCCTACCGAGGCGCACTTCCTGACTGAGTCATAGATCAGCCCTCCCGCTGACTCCTGACTCGGGGATGCCTCGGCTACTGTATACTGTTTCACATTTCACGTCGCATCATCCGACGAACCCGTGGTGGAATATTGATTTCTCGGAAGGTCAATTCAACATGTTAATGCGAGGGGTGGTGTAGCCTGCGGGACTGATACCGCAGTACCTGTATACACTACCATATACGGTACCTTGTATCCGTGTCTGAAAGAACCACGATGAATACTTTCGAAATGAGCTCGATATTCGATTTCCTCCCAACCAAAAGACATGAAAGGAACGTCAATTCGCCCGTTAGCTACTAAAGCTCCTCATCAGGAATCTCTGAGATCTTCACGTTACCGCCGTACCTTCAAGCACTTTCTTTACCCCGCTTAATTATGTGCGTGGCAAAACAACTCGGCGATGGAAATAAACCAAGAAAGGTGACGTCTTGCTCTACAATTGTTAACCGCGCTTGAATCGGGTATTCAAAGCCGCGTCGTGTCTCGTGTCCACCGATAATTTACATCTGTCAGTCCGTCCGGTGGTTCCGGCTCCATTACAGAAACCCACGTCGGGTCTGAGCTGGGTCTCTTGGTCGGTACCAGCGGCCACCATTGTTTGAATCACGTAACGCGAAATTAGAATCAGTGAGAGCGGCGGGCAGAAAACTAGACTGAAACAGGGATTAATTGAATTCTTTAATCACTGGAAGGCAATTGCCGGCGAACTAGAGAGCCCAAGAGGTGTCGTAGACACGGGGCGGTCCCGATGCCACGCCTGGGTCCCTCGCCTCAACATTTTCTGATTCTACGAATATTCAAAACGCCGTGCGGCGAGGCGGAAGTGGCATCCTGAATCGATTAAAGTCGATTCCATGTAAGAAGTGGAAAGGCCTCCCTAGACGATTCGGAACGACGACTCGTTTCAACTCTTGCGAGGTATAAGATAGCGAACGCTTGACTTACGGTTCAAAAAATTCATCGGTTCCCAGCTCGCTGTGCCAAGATTAAAGAGGCCGACGGGCCTCTCCGCTGTTAAACGCCGTTCGCCATGTGTTTGACAACGTAACGTTCCGGCTCAAGATCTAAGACTCAGTGCCGACTTACTTCCAATATGGAACAGATGTTTTGGTTTGCAAGCAGAGTATTAGCACGAGCTATATTTACAATCATCGTCTCCTCCCAAACTACCATGGGCCAGTTCACTTTCTGTAATGAGTCGTCTTTCGTCGGGCGTTCCCCGTTCGCTGCTCAACTCTGCGGTTCTTCCATAGAACGATTTCGAAAACCTAATGCTATTTAAAAATCCCCCGCTCGAGTTCGGACCGAAGTGTCACGGGCTAGGACGCCCACTAGCGTGGCAGGCGTCCGTTGACCGTGGATGCCACCTAATTGGATCCACTCTTTGGAAATCAGTAAAGCGTTATGCATTTCTAAATTTGTTGTGTACTTATTTTAGTCTGTGGTTCTGATTCAATATATTTTGAATTGAAAGTTTGATATTGAAGGATAGTTTCCTCTTGGATGTTCTAACTAATGAACAGTCAAAGAATGCAACCAACTTCACGTCTCTTATAAGAATTATCGGAAATTCGAAAATTTTCATTCGTTCATGGACTAGATTTTCAAAATATGTAATAAAACATTCTTCTTTTTGCTAAGATTGTCAAATTTCATACAGTAGATATAACATTAATGTAAATATTTGATACACTGAGTTTCGAATTAATTATTCGGTTTTGCAAACTTGCATGACGGATTGACAACACGAGATCTATTATTGAACCGGATTCGTGCACTCTTACGCATATATACATATGTGAATGATTATCCAAATAATTTGAAAATTGAGCGTGAGCTCAGACAATATCCGAGTAATTTATGGCAGATTTAAAATCGTATCACAGCAGTTCACAGCATATTATAATAAACGTTATTATTTAGAATAGTGTTGATAATATGATGATGTGAATGTTTTCAAAGATATCTCTAAATTCTCTCACCAAAGAAACTTTTCCTCGCTAGGAACAGCATGAAATTATACGTACATGGAGGGAATGCTGCTTGCGTATTTCATCCAACCTACTCCGGGTAGTCATATATACGGGGTGAAATAAGTTTTCTGTAGGTAAATGTTTGAATGAATATTAAGAAGCATTTGAGTAAAATAAGTTATGTCTAAGAGGACACAGTTCTGCTTGCTCGAGGACAATACGAGTAGCAATGATGTATATAACAGAGTGAGAATTGTGCTGCGAATTGTTTGCGTAAACTGAGTAGCACCGGGTAGTTGATAAAAAGTTTCCATGGTATACATGCACCAGGACAGATTAAACCCCACTACCGTAGAGTGAGAGGCAAGTTTTGAATAACTTTGCATTCGGTGTAAACTTGGGTCTTACCGGGTGAAATAAAACTCCAGGAAAGTGTAATCCGCCGAGCTTCTTCATCCTTTGTCGCATTGCCGTTGTACCTGCATACGTGTAGCAGAAAACTTAAACTCTCGGATTGACTGCCACTCAGGCACAACACCTGCCTTGGTATATCTATACATCCATATATTTATTCAGCAGGCACGAGGTCCTTAAGTTCGCGCTGAGGTAGCGAAAGCTCGAGCTCCGGCATGACTTACGGAGGCCGCACTTTAATTAAGTGCAACCCGCAAAGTGCTAAGACGTTTATGGACATCTTTTTACTCGGCATGGGCCGGGTGAATGCCCCACGCATAACCGCGTTCTGGTAGTTCGTTACTACACCCTATCAGCCGAATGGCTTATACGGTTACAATCGAGACGTTATAAGAAACCATAGGAATTGGAACCTTCGGCTGCATTTTCGTTCTTCCAAAATTTGTTTAGCTTATTCTGACGGTCGGGTTTTCGATTCGCCCTATCCTTTGTGCAGAGCTCACTTCTGCAACGTGCCTACAATCTATTGCCAGAGGACCCGCGATGCCGTACAAAATTAATTAAACTTTTCCGGGTTGTCGCTCTGTTAGCTATTGTTCGACCAGCCTTCGCCATACAAGACCTTATTTCTCTAAGCCATTTTATGCTCACTACTGGTTAAGACAAAAATTTCATTCACCGTGTTCCGTATTCTTCTTCATTGTAAGATATAAAAAAATTTTCCGCAATTTTATCGTGCCCAACAAATTTTGCTACACATATATATTGCGTCTACGTTCTGCTATTGTCCGGCATGGAGAATAGATTTTAGGTATTTGAAGCTCAGCGAGTTTGAATACATGCAAATTGGTATTCCATTTTGATTATTTCCAAAGAGTATGGAATAAAATGGTAGAAGGCAAAGGGATGAGAAGAGGCGCACGTTGCCCGTCTTTTCAGAATTTTTAATCAATTTTTCATAACCACACTATATGGTTTTTCCCCGCAATGTTACTTACATCTGGCGGGGCCACATGTGGTCCCGCAGATAAAGGATGAAAGATCAGTGCTTGCAGGGTTCCTGTAAATCACGGACGAAATAAAAAGAAGAGGATAAAAAATGAAAACTAAAGGGTGCTTCGGGCGACCGTCGAGAGGTAGGGACGCCACGGACGTGATCTGCTTAAGGAAAACGCCATTTTAAAGGGTAGAACCTTCGACCCCACGTCATTTCTTTATTTTCATTTCGCTAGATTTTTTCACACCTCTCGTCGCCCTTCCACCTTTCATTTCTTATATCGCGGTATTTCTCCGGCGAAAAGTTTCTTTTATTTCCCTCTTTCTTCTCCCAATTTAATTAGACAGTGCTTATTTTAGTTGCACGAGCTGAAGTCCCGCACCAACTACACCCTGAGAACTATCCCAGAGGCTGTTTTGCCTCCGCGGAGATGAAATGTTTAATATGCATGCATAATACTCCCGTCAAATTCTTAATTAAAGTTAATATACGCTCTCAAATTCTCCATAGAGGCGACAGCTGCTTTAATTCCACGACGATACACCATTGGGTGCTCGGAATATAAAACTTCGGTGATACTTGGCCACCGTGCGACTCGGAATAACTCTGCTCCAAGCAATTATCCTTCCTCCAAACAACCGACTGCGACGGGCTTGAATCACTCAGAGAGTGCATCCGCTGACCGTCAATCGTTACCCGGGGAATTTTTCGCTTAAAACGTACATGATGTGTATACAGTGCTCAAAGTTTTACGATCTTACGAGAGGTAGTAGCGGTAAAAGGAAGGAGACCATATCCTCTATATCTGGTAACTTAACATTCCGCTGGTAATCTTCCTCTCCAGCCTCGAGCAGAAGCTGCATCGGAGTAGAGAACCAAGTGCCTGGGAACGGTGCGAGGCTAAGACCATGAACGGACTGGAACAGACTAAGAAGCAAGGAACGTTTAGTACAATAAACAGTTGAACAACAACCTCTGTTCTCCAAGCAGCCTTCCTCTTCGCCTCCCACCAGTCCGCCGACTATCCCGGCGCTTGGGCGGCTCTGAGTCATAAGCTCTTGTAAAGTGTCTCGGGTGCCGCCCCAGTATTCCGACTCGTTTTCCCGTAGACGGAGTGGGTCTGGTTCTTGTCCAGCTTTGCCAAGTCCGACCCGCTCATAGCGCAGCGTTATCCTTCGGGGAGCTCAACGCGTATCCTCAATCGCACGATACCCGACAATCAGTTTTCCCTGTCTTTGAGGCGATTTGTGGATGAACAAGGATGCAATCCTGGCTCGATTTCTCCTCCTCTTCGGCCGAGTGAGAGCGCTTCATCCACCGCAGGCTGCACTTCAGATTTTAAGGGTGGGCTCTTGCGTCGCTGAGAAAAATTGATTGCGGGAGTCGGCTAACGCAAGGGTCTTAAAATCCCATCTGAGTCGAGGGCGTCTTATCCGACACTTGGTGTGTCGTGCACCCGAGCATTTCCTGCTAGCTTCTGTAACACTCTCAGGAACACCTCCTGGCTAACCTCATCATGAAAATTATCAATTTGCGGCCGCTTTGAGTTTTCTTATCTGAAGAGTTTGAACGATCAACCCCTGAACTTGCTACCGACGCTGCAGGACTGGAACGGCCGTTGCTGTAGAAAGCTCTGGGAATCAGGACCTATTGTGTTCATTCTGATGATTCACAGGGAATTGAAAACATCGGATTGTAGTCAATCACGAAATATTATATTCGATGATAAATTTAACTTGAGTCAAAAAATGGAATTGAAAAATAGTTTATTTGTTCGTACTTTTCATTTTATTGAACTATTCATTTATTGGAGCTCACAGTTTTGACTACCAAGGTCGAAACGTAAGTGAAATTTGTCACAAACATATTGATTTCTTTCTCGCTATGATTTTTGTATCGAAAAAACGTCAATACTTGTATAATATTCACTTAGGACAGTTGTCGTAAGCTCGGCTGTATTATGATGATTTTTCTACTTACGAAGCACGTTCAAAATAATCAAATGCTTTCAGAGGTACTTCATGCGACTGCATTATCTAGAATGTTTCCAAAAAGTTTTACGGTTTTATAATCAGATTATGAGAAGTAAGCGCACTCGAAATTTAACAGTGCCCCTACTATGGTGGTTCTCGTCAAGTTTCATTGATAGTGGGTTTATCATACCCTAAGATTTATTTTTAGATGCGAGTTGGTAATAGCAGTAGAGACACTTTCTGTAGGTTCTCGATTCTATCGATAATGAAACGTTTTAGTTAATGCAGTCAACGTTCACGGTCATGCTCAAAGCCCAGACGACTGAACTTGGGACTCAAGTGCCTTTATTCCAAACTTTCGACTCTTGTGTTACTCTAGTTTGCGAAACAGAATATATCGAAAATTTATGAGAAGTGATTAAGAATACGAATCTATTCACACTTCTCCTTCATTGAACATAAAGCTCTATTTGGAACCTTCTATAAATTGACAGATTCTCTGAAAATCATCTACATGATAGTGGGAAATTCGGAATAAGAACAGTTCATCGATTATACCAGAATGAGTTCCATATAGATACTCCAAGTAGTAGCTCCGAAAAAAAATCATAACAGCTTTAGCAAAAGGGTTAAACATGATGGAAGTCAAGTTGTACGTATGCATACGAGTAATGAATTTGCTAATTTTCGCACATATCTCCGAGAAGGGCAGGTGTCTCGAGGGAAGATGCGTTTTGTATCCGAGGACAACGAACCCGTGGGAATGGAATAACCGAGCACGGTAATCCCCGAAAGGTGCTATGCAGTACCGTTTTTCGTTAAAACGCGGGGTAATATCTCTGCTCACTTTACGAAGATGGCTTTCAGGCAAAGAGGTGAGATAAGACTAGCGCCCGGCGATATACGGCCCATGGATTGCTGCACGGTATACCTGCGCGTCCGGCCCAGCGTGACGTAGCATTGTCCTCGGCGCATTCATTGGCCAGAGTAAGAGTCGGTGCGCGGTGGCCATTAGAGTTAATAAGCCAGCGTCTTAAATAACAGGAGCCCGTTGCGGTGGATGACAGTTATGACGGGAGCGCTCCATTGTTCCGTACCGGTAATTATCGAAAGCGTGGGCAGATGCTAGACAGCGCCGACTTCCATTTCTATATCACTTGTAAACTATTGAACGTCCCATTATTTCGGATAGGCACCTAAATGTCACTGTCTCGGTACTTTTGAGTTGATAGCGAATACATCATTGAAGAGACACCTTTTGGTGTAAGTACAACATCGATCAGTCGAGCTGGCTTGTATAATTAAAGGTCGAGGCTTGTATAATTTGACTCGGTGATAGGTGTGATACATTATTTGACACTCGCGTCATCGGACATTTCTGTGAACAAAAATACCAACTAAAGGTGACGTTTAAATGCAAGCTTAGGGTTATTCAGAGATTAAGATAACTTTTTGCAATAACGAATGGCTGCATTGTTACAGTCGTTTTACTCAATTCGATTTCTAGTATTCTACATATCGGTCAGATATATTTATTATTATTTTTGCCATCGTTAGAATGTCTAATTTCGGACGTTCTCCGTATTCTTGAAGAAAAGAAAATGTATCGAGTAGCGTAGAATGCTAGTAACCATATAAATTTCATCATGCCAAAAAAAACAGATTTGCAGGTATTTTGGGAATGGGTGCCAGATAAGCCAAGGCGATACTCACAGGATGCAACTTTGAAGAGATCTTGCCAGTAAGTTTAATGGAGATACGTGAAACTATAGACACTGTACAATCTACGAGTTACGATGAAAAGCGCGTCCGAGATTACTAATTCCTTCACCTGACTGTTCCTGACCGTTCGAGATGGATGTGGTCGCTTAAGAGAATCATCAAACAACTTCTCGGTTGAATTTTATTCCCCTGTCCCGATCCACAACCTTCTTAAGATTATCTGAGAACATAGCATTGGGTTAGCAATCCTTGGGCAGCTCCTCGAGTTACAATTTACCTTACCAGAGAGACTGATCGTTGCGGAGAGATAAGTTGATCGTCTATTTTTGTTTTCCTCTTCTCGAGCCGAACGGTAGGCCCAACAGCTGAGATGATCCGCGGGGTAAAGAAGAGGTGAAAAGAGAACAAAAACGACGAAAGAGTGGGAAAAAATATGCCGAAACGTACAACGCTGAAGTCTTACGTACATACGTCAACGGCCTCGTCCGTAGCACGCTGCGATATATCCTCGGTCCCCAGCTTGAGCGTACCCGGTTTCTGGACACAGTCGGCGGGCCGGGACGGCGACGAAGGGGGTCTGGTCAATGCTCGCGAAAATTGGCTTCTAAATCTTGTGGCCGGAATGAGAGAGCCCCACTCCACTCTCGCCCCAGGTTCTTCCCCCATGGCCCTCTTCCCCCTGCGGGAATGAGAAACTGCGGAGCAAAAGCTATTGTCGTCGGGAGCTTCCAGCCCCGGCAAATCCACGAACTAACTTTGCAGAACGGACTTTCATAAGTTGCATTGAATGGCTCGGGACAAATGGAACATCGGGATAAAAGGATGTGCGCATCTCCTGCCGGCTTTGTCTTCGAGGTCCAAGCCTATCTTTTTGTTTTCATCGCATGCCTTCCAGCTTCCTCGAGAGGATTATTGGCCCGTCGTCAGCGAGTTTCGCAGCTTGCACCTGGTTCCTCGTTCCCACCCCTGGAAGTCCTTTAATTATCCACAGAGCATCGAGAGTTTAGAAAACGAAGTTCACCTGGCGATGACTTCGGGACGAGCATGCGGGTCTTCCGTAATAATTTCACCCCTTCAGCGGTAACAGCCAGGGAAAGACTGAAGGATGAAGAAAAGAATTCCGTCAAGGCTCGCGCGGCGTAACGTCGTCCAGCTAGTTTCTTTATCCAAGAAATCTTTCTAAGAATTCATTCCGAAAGACAAAAAGGTCGCTACGTGGCGTAAGTTTTTCGGCGGCATAATTAATCAACATCCACGCTGAAGCCGGTGACATTTCTTTTGGTCAATTTTTTACAGCCTCGTATCTGTCCGCCTGCCTGCTGGTTTCCTTCGCCTTCATGCACGGCGGGTTCGCAGAGGAATTTATGTACACATACCCACTGCGCATTGCTTCAATCATGGGTCCGCCTTTGCCGTTACGAATCCCTTTGACTCTGCAGGACTCTGGCTAGTCCGAAATGAGTAGCTGGAAGGGTCGGCTTTATCCGAGTGATCGATTCGAGCCTGAGTGATCGGTATCAAAGACCACCGCGTTTCTACCACGAATTAACCGCCACTAATCCGAGGTACATGCAAGGCTGTTTGTAGCCGTTTGTTAGCCATTGCCAATTATTATACATTTTCCTTGAGAGACGGGAGGCTTCGATTACTTTGCAGGCCACCGGACCTTGGAAAGGTCAAATAGGCGATAAGGCTCAAACGAAGGATAAGACACGTCAAATACGTTTACTTGGATGTTTTAGTCAGGGACGTTGCATTGGCCTGCCGCGGCGATAACAATGTACAAATAGAGCCGAAAGAGGCGCGAGAAAATGTGAATGCAAAACGTCAAGGGGATGCGTGGATGTGCGAAGCTTGGACCGTCAAAATTATCTGCGTTATCGCATCAGGAAGCCAGAGTAAACACGCACGTGTGCCTCGTGTCCCGGTTGCTCAAGGGTGTGCGCAGGGGTGCGACACGATGGGTTTGCGGGCGTTAACGCCTAGCGCAAATAATACCGGGTGTCCTACTGAGAAACGTGATCCCCGTGGCAAACCATTGTTTGCTCGTCTAGAGGGATGCTCGTCTCCCCCTTGGCCCCGCGGTCAACGACGAGGCGTCTTCCGGGCCATCCTCGAGCCTCTTCCTGTAAAGAGCTGCCACGACGCGAAGTGACGCGACACCCCCGGATGATCGATGCTGGCGTTAATCTATCCTCGAGCACCGTCTTCCAAGATTCACCTTGATTATTTTAGAAGACTTTTCGATACTTCCGGCCCACGTGTTAAGACCCTGGATCCACTTCCGGGTCAGAACACCGACAGGGTAGAAAATGATCGATGCTTATCTTGATTGCACTGCGGGTGAGGCACGAGAAGAATTAGAACCTCTTAGGTCATTTGATAGGACCGGCATGGGCTCAGGCTTTGCCTCACCGAGATTGGGAAACCACTTCCGGCTTGGCACACCCCTTGCTGGGAAAGAGGAGATTAAGTTGCACGGTAAGTGTACCGAGAGATGAACAAAGTATATTTTGCGAGTTCATTACACAGCGTTCGAACTGTTTGCCGCAGCTATCATAATCTTCCAGTCACTGATCTGATCTCACGATTGCAATGCTCGGCATTTTCAGGAAGTCGTTATTTTCTCCTAAGCCGAACAAAACTCATATCTGCTCTTATCAATTTTAAGGATTAGAAGATTTTCAATCCGCCGTTTATCAGCAAATGGATAATCCAGTCATTTTAAGATAACTTGACGTGGTCACAAAACTTGACCACTTAAATTGCGGTGTTAGTGTTGATACAACCGGGGTTTCCCGATTCTGTGGGCTTGTGTCCATGTTGCCATGTAAGCACGCCGGAAAACATGCACCAGTAATTTGGCGGCACATATTAAGCAACTCTGGTTGTGTGTTGCAAACCGAAGAAACCACTTCCAGTAAAAACAGTGACTAGTTACGTCCTCGTCACGCCCAAGACTGAAATTCTAGGACTTCTTCAGAGCTCTGTACTTTCAGGGTCTCCTCGAGTGGCCGCAGGTGACATTTCACGTTGGTATTGATTCAACTGTGAACCAGTTATCTCGATCCGAAGCCCGTGGTTGAACCGTTTGGCACTTGATCCTGAAGTTTGATACACGTTGCCATAGGAACATAAGTTTGTCTTGTTTTTACCACGGCTGGTGGTCCGGACTGCGGTCGCCCGGCAGGAAGCTATGTTTGTTGTGTTAGGCTGAGTCCGAATGAAATGCGAACATGTGCCCTACAAGCTGTAGATACTTTGATCCTAAAGCAACACACTTGGCGCCACCAGTTGCAAACGGGTTACCTAGGATGTCCTGTAAATTTTTTTTTCACACGGGAAACTAACGCCTGGCGCCTAACGCCGCTTCGCCACTTCCGGAAGGTCACTTACAGCGGATCCATTTGGTTAGAAGTAATCCCATTCCACTACAGGGTAAGTGTTCAATTTTGGACTTTCAACGAAACTGTCTGTATTTTATCCAGTCGGTGATCATGGCATATGCAATTGTTTACAAGTACTGTACGTGATTCTTACGATTAGTTGAAATCATGTCTGAATTTCATTGGGGCAATCTTCATCAAGTTACCCACCATCACTTTTATTACTATATCCCCAGAACATAAATTCATATTCTAATTGAAGCAATTATTCACCTTTTACTTCCGTAGAAATTTATTTTCTCACTAAATATACCAGCGCGTATTACTTTTGACTTTTTAGGGAAGGCGGGGGGAGCAGATTTGGTCGGGACGCCGACCTTTCTTTAGGAATCTAATTTTTAGAGTGAATTTGGCCTTTGAATTTCATTTTAATGTACTTGTATTTGTATATAAAACTCTTCGAGAAGGAGATTAATTTTGTTAGTGATTAATTTTTTGCAAGTTCCGTGTATTAGTTTAAGCTTTAAATTATGCAAAACAATCGCTGAGTATGCCGCGTTCGGCATTTTTACGTACACACATTGGTATATAAGGTTTGACGAAGGCCAAAAATGATCAGTTTTCATGTTCTTTCCTATACAGTAAGATAATGTTTCTGCATGACGACTATTTCGTCTAACTTCCAAACGGGTTTGTCGCACACGTCATAATGATAATATACAACAAAGGCACGGACCAATTTACGATACTTGACCGGGGTCATTTGTCAAGAAAGGTTTATCGGTGAGCGACAGATTACGATAATTAATCGCGAGTGCGTGACGTTCAGTAACGCAATTATACGTGAAAATTGGAATAGATTAGATAAAAGCCGAAAAAGGGTACCAATATAGGAAGTGATATTTTTTTACATCCGGTGGCTTATATATTTAGCCGTGTGTCAGGCACGAACACATGCGAGTTTGGATGCGTTGCGAAGGACCCTTTAGCTCGCAGCTGGAGTGGTGGTAGCAGCTTTCCGATTCGTAGATCCGTTTTTGAGTAAGATGGATCGCGTCACGCTCAAATTACACACTCATTACGGACCGTCCGAGTCTCGAATTCTGGAGTGTATTTTTAATGAGTTCGCCTTTATGGTCAATTAAGGCTGACCGGCCCAGCCCAATGGTTTTGCCTCCGTTTCAGGTCCTGGCGAAAACGAACGCCAAAAGGGAAGCCCATTCGATATAGGTGTACGGAACTCCGCCGCGCACCCACACGTGCCCGATAATCTGTAGACGCTTTTTCACAACGTAGGTCAAACCGTTCGGCTGAAAACTTAGCAATTAAAACGAAATTAGAAGCCAACGCCATAATCGCGGTGTTAACGAGCTTTCTTGCATATTTCATGGGCTGTCTTGTGTGTAATATTCTCATCCGAATTCAGTGTCCGCTTTGGAAACTGCAACTCTTTACGATCGTCTTCGTCACATCTTAAACCGCAGTATATCGCTCAAGAAAGCTAGTTCCCAATTTTTTCAAATCATTATCAACACCCTTGTAATGACAAATGAAAATTTTTAATATTCACATTACCTTGCAGGATTTTGCACGGACCGTTTGATGCAAATTAAAACGAGGGTAATTTTTTTCAAGAAATGGGATGTAACTAATATTTCATACAGCTGCTCACGTATGTAGGTTGAAAATTAGAATTGACAGGTAGAATAATATCTTGAAACGGGTTGTAATGTCGTATACAAATTTTCAGGTGTTCTCATATCCGAGCTGCGGTTTTTTTTTCACAACGACATTACGGCGTATACGTGTTATTTCACTCGCCTAACGTGTTTCACGTACAAAGCTGTCGTATACTTTTTGGTTTCAGCATGTGCCGGGCGTGAAAAATGAGGTCTTCGTTCTCCAAAACGGGTAGAAAGCATCGTGTTTGAATAGGGACACAGTGTCCGAGACAATCGCGTAACCCCAGATCTGTTATCTGAACCGTCGGTATATCACCGACCCCTAAAACCGAGATGCAAGGGTTATCAGAACAAGCAGAACACACCGCGAGGATGAACGCTGTGCACCGTACATATACATACGCGTTTAGATACTCCCTTGATTTACACGCACGCATATCTCTCTCTATTGCAGATATGTATGTTATTTTTACGATCATCGGCTCACGACGCGACACGTCATAAATTATTTTGTGCGTTGAAGAGCATCAAAAACCGGAAATATCATCGAAGATAAGAAAATCGACACTCGCACACTTTTACATTTTATAATCAGAGTCACTTGTTACGCAAGTATAGAAATACACGATAAGGTGACAACTTTTGCTGTTGAACCAATTTCGCAAATGCTGCAGCAAATTTTGATTATTTATTTCATTTCAATATCAACTGATTGGTCTGCAATAAGACTTTCATTAAATGTAAATTCAGTTTTTTTTTCCATAAATGACGATTGAGGCTTGGCTTAAAGATTGAATTGGTACAAATTCCTATTTTCTTTTGTAGGCTAATGGCATTTTTTTTACACCACAATCAAATTATTGCTTATTTCAATTACATGTGCTGACACCGAAGGTTCTCGCAAGCATATATTAATTCCAGTCGATTTTTGCTAATTGAATTTCTTTCTTTATTATAAAATGTCGTTTGAATTTTGTTTTTCATGGTTATACCGATCGGCAATCGAGAGGAATCGCAATGTAGCATTAAACCCGTTCAAGCGAAGTTAATCGTCAGTAGAAATTCGGCCGTTCTCGTGCGATCCAACAAGGGTTGAGCTAGCAGAATAGCGCGTGAGCTAAAATCTCATCTAGATTTGGATTGGCGAAACGATATTACGAAGTTCCGTACCGTGCGGTAAAAGTCGTCTCTTCGTAAATACCTCGACTTTTCACAGTCTGTTGAATGACAACGAGTAATTCGAATCCGGATCTGCGTCGACGACGCAAATAAATTTCAACCGGCGGGTGTCGGAGCGCTGCACCATTGCGCGGAAATACCGTGTATAGAAATACTCGGGGGGTGAAACGAGGCGACGGTTGAACTATTCTTGAATTTTCTTCCGAAAATCCGATATCCAGAGATAACTCACAGCGCCATGGAGAAACGGGGCCGGAGACGAGGGGTAAAAGTGAAATGGTTCGAGGGTACATGAAAATAAACTACGCATAGAATGGCCCCGTTTTTTCTAATTGCCGGGCTAATTATGTGGTGGGTCGAGTAAATCAAATGTCTGGTGTTCGCTAGTCGCGAGTCTTGCGGCCGGGGATGGAAGGGAGAAACTCCCTGCGTCAGAACTCGGGACTCAGGAGTCGGACGGGACGACGATAAGTTTTTGCTCGTTATAACCAGGCTGGGAAGCTCATTACGGGCCGTGTGACCCGCAGGGGAACCCCCTCGACCTTTGCGCTTCGCGGAGGCTTTCAGCCACGCTTTTCACCGCTCTGCGCTTATGTTTAGACGTTATGCCCCGATATGCCCTGCTCGACCGTGATCGTGCATTTGGTATTGTAATGGGAGTGTATTTCTTCGTGAAGAGATGAAGAAAAAAAAAGGAAAATAAAAGACGAGAAACGGAAACGGACGAGAGAATGAATAAAGGAAATTTTTAAACACAGCCGTAACACCTTTATATTGCTGTACATGATACAAGGAGAGAACTCGTGGGTACCATATAATGTATACGATTTGTTGAGGTTCGTTTAGTGGGGATTACTCAACTGTTTACTATTCAGTCTGAAAAAAGGAAGAAGAGAAGAATACGTGTAAACGTAAATTCATGAATACTAATAACGATTTATATCGACACGAGCATCAGATTATACGCTTAATAAACTATCGTTTAGTTAAGTAGGTATACCTGAATCAAATAACTCCCCTACCTTTCGGTGAAAATTTTTCATTCTTGTACACCCATACGACTCGCTGTTAATACTTTTGTCGTACAACTCTATGGATTTATTGATATAACCGCGGTTTGTTTGATTCAACGGGATTCAGACGCAAGTCGTGTTCATATTATACCGTACGGTATGTGAAGATTATTTGTTACTCAGCTCAGTGGTAAAGTTTTTTCTGTAAATTGACAGATCCTTCATCCTGAGTTTTTAATTCTAAAGTTTGATACGGCTTTTAAATTGTCACGGATCCCAATTTGTTTCAACGGTTTTATAAAATTTACATCATTTGTAATTATACGGTACTTTTTTTGTTCCAACTTCGAGATTATGCAACGAATGATGAAATATTAAAACTGTCATTTCTTTGCAATACAACTGTACAGAAATTAGAAATATAGAAGTCGGTGTGATCACAAATAAAAATTTCTTCCACCGTAATCTCGTTACTCCAGTCCTATGAATTCTGAAATGACCATGACACAAATAATGTAATATCTTTTGAAGAATTTCTCGAATTTGAGACAATTGACTGATTCATTTCGATCGAACTCAAAGGAAATACAAAATCGGATTGTGTAATTCTACACAAGAAGAAACAATTGTAAAAAATATGTCCCGTAAAAGTTTTTGATCGACGTTCTTATTCTCTTGGTTCTATTCGTGCAGTGAAAGTTTGGAGTGTTATTCAACCATGCACATGCAACCATCATGCTATTGTAAAAAGGCTTTGCCTGTCGAAATCGGACTTGCAGGTGAAAGAGGATAGTGCAAATTGATATGACTAGAGTTAAAGGATTGCGAGCCCTCTGGCGAAGTCGGTCATATCTCATATGACGTAAGAATTAGCATAATTTGATCTCTCCGAGGCCATGTTATTCCGCCGCGGCGGGTAATGAATGATTCGATAAGTTTGCGGGGCGCCCATCGAGTGCACGGGATCACCGATGCTCCCATAAATACGTCGTAATTATTTATAATTGGTCGATCTGCGATCGATTTATGGCTGACCATAAAATAATAGTTCCACTCTCCGGGCTAAAGTGTTTTCTGCTAGACGTGGTTACGTCGCTGCTGCAGCCGGATTACTTTTTCTTTGTCACGTACGTGTTCGTCGTTCTGGAATTCATTATTCGATACAAGGTATGTAATTGAATTTACGCTCGTGGAATTTGGAAATTTCCCATCACATTCGCTAAATGTGACCAGCAGCAGCCTTGTGCGACGAAATAGTTGAAGCTTTGCTTCTCTATAAACTGCAAACGATACCGACGTTTTTACGGCGTCGTAACGTAAATTAGTTTTATCACTGGAGAGCTTAAACTAATAATGAGACCGATATGAAATTTACATCCCTATAAAAGCTCCGTATAATACAGTTGTTATTAAGGCGTAGCTATAATACCTGTGAGGCGCCGCCGATGAGCAAAGTTCAGTTTTAAATATTATGAAAACGAAGGATATTCGTATTTATACGAGAAAAAGCAGGAAAATGATGGATGAAAAAAAAGAAACTACCATAAGAAAATATACACTACTCAGATTTACCGTGAAACTACCATTAAAATATTGCTCTTTTAGGCTCCTTTTTTACGGCGCATGTTAAGAAAACTAGCAACGCGTCTGGATACACATACGAGCACTAAATATATTTTATGCCTGGTGTCATCGTGTTCCACGGTATTATATTCGGTAATAACAAAAAGTGTAATTCATGAGAATATTATTTCAAACCATCATTCAAATTAAAATAATAACACAATTGTAGAAAGTGGTTCTTTATAACAGTAAGACTAATACATACATTTTGTAGTTTGATGAATTATACAGTGGTTCTTATCATGAGTATCTCATAACTTTGCCAAATACGGTTACTAGACTTTCTTAAAGGTGTCAATCTACGGGTTTTCAAATTTTTTTTTTTTGGTTCAGGGCATAAAATTGTGATCTGAAGCAGAAAACTTTGAACTTTTTCATGCATACATTTTTCTTCACGTACGATTCACTTGAAATTTTGCATTTTTGGGCTTTTGGGTTCGCTGATTACGAATATAAATTCGAAATTTGAAAATTCAAGATGGCGGATCAAATATGGTAGACAAATAAAACCCGAATAAAAATTCTTTTCAAATTCTGTAGCATTTTCGGTGTGTATTAAGTTTGTGTAAACATTCACATTCAGATTTTCACAGATGTTAGCAGAAAATGCTTTTCTTCATGGAAAAGTACGAATTTTGATCATTTGTTTATATGTGCTATTTTTGCAATAAATAAATAAATAGATTTCGTATTTTTCTTAGACTTTGAAATATTTCAGGGACAATGTGGAACTTAAGAAACTCGGCAGTTGTTACCAAAAAAGTAGTTTAATAAATAAAGACCTGAAAAAAAAAGGTAAGACGCTGAGCGTCTCAACGTGAGTTAAAGGGTTAATATTATCGAAACACGTGCCACGTTATAGTAAGGTAAGAGAATGATTTGAATCAATAATTCTAGGTACTTGTATATAAAGAACAATAATTTATTGGAGGCTAGCGATGTGTCTCATTTTCGGCGAGCGAGTGCGTTACAGAAATGGCATGTTTTAGCAAGCGCAGGTTTTAATGATGCCTCGAAAACTAGTTTCCTAGTGTGAACTGGTCGGTGCGATGCGATGGTCCGTTCGTTACTTTTGATTAATCGAAATTGAACTGTCATTTCCAATGAGAGTTGCGTTGGCGACGAATTGTGCTTCGGCTTTACGTAGCGATAAGGAGCGAGGATAATAATAATTAAAGTACATCCTTTCGCCAGTGGATTCGGGATGGCTCCTTCGTAGGGAAAGTTGATAATCCACTGCAGATATAGAGATTACTGTTTTCACTTTTCTTGGAAGCGAGAAAGGCATTGGGCAGAAGTAAGATGATGAAGTAATATCCGGTGACTACAGAAGCGTTATTATAACTCCCTCGAAATATTTTCAACCAACCCGCCAAGCGGCATAATTCTGTATCAACTTTTAGAATCGGCCGTCGTTAATTTAACTCAGACTTATTTCTCCGTCTTAAACATTTCACGTTCATCATCTACATTTCACGGCCACTGATCCGATTCCGTTAATTCTGCAAAGACGCCATCTTTGTCGTCTGAGGATGCTTGGTGAAAATATCGTGTTCATCAGAATGCATTCCATGAATCGAGATTCGCGTTTAATGCAAAGTTTCGATCAGTCTTTCCCGAATATTCAACGTCTAGATGAACACGAAGTGTTCTTAACTTTTTCTAATTTCACCGAAGTCTGTTTCACATCTCGATATGACGGAGCTGTTGCAGGCGCAGGTATTTGCAAATCGAATTAATCTCGACGCGTTATCCACCACAAATGTATGATCGATTCCTTCTCATTGTCTGAAAGCAAATACTGGCTTACAGTTCTGAATAATAGAGAAACAATGCGGTGATCCGATCCACCGTCACCATTTCTGAGGACTTACTGTTGCCATTCGTACCGAAGACAATGGATATCTGACGTATTGATTAATCAAGCGATTCACTGGTCTATGATTCAACCTCTCCATGATGTGACAGACGCTGGCATATAGCAATACGTTTGCATCTCTGCACTAATTTTCCCTTTCAAACTGTTAATCAAAATCTAGAATCGAATGAATTCAATCACAGCTGAAACTGTATTCTTCAAATTATTTGCATATTTATTCATTGATAGAACGAAGATCTTTTCAATACATATTTTGACACTTATAATATCACTAATTCTTTGTATGAAACCAAGAATGAAACAAGCTTGCCTATGACAAAATAAAAGAGCAAGGTGTTCAGAGCGTTAATTTTGGAATGAAAGCTGCTTTTTTCATTTTGAAGATACCTTGATTTTTTCTTCTCGCAAACTAATTATGGAATGAATTTCAACCATATTTATAGTTCGATAAGTAAGTGTCTTACAGCTGAACGTATACCATGAATTGTTAATTCTGTGTCTGGCGGTAATTTCACTTTCATAAACGTTTTAAATCGACATTTGAAAGAAAACCATTCCCATCTGTATTCTCGCACAAGATACTGTCTTACAGTATTGAGACTGACTGAGGGCTGATCGCAAAATGATTTGATATCGAACATGATGTGAAATCCGAAACCGTCAACGCGGCAATAAGGCAATTATGGTAAATTAGACCAGGTAAATGCGTGAGGTGCGTAACCTAAGAGAATGCAGGACTGAGCTCGACCCAGTTGCCAATTTATTGTGTGGGTTCCGGGAGAGGTTTCAACACGTATTGGCCATTAGGCCAGGGTGACCCTTCCAGCGCTGCCCTAGAAACACTACTGTTCACCCTGCAGTGGCTGGTGTATATTTTGCCGTAGTCTCAGTCAAGGTGCCTGTACGCAAAAGGTAGGATCCTCCATTAACCATCCATCAATACGGTCTTTGAGGTTCACCAAAAGACCAGCCGCAGCCTCTCCAGCCGCGCTGTTACATCTTTGTTGGGTTTAGATCAAGCCTTATTCACTCAAAGGTCGTGCTTCCACCTTTGCGGGGAATGATTACAGGCCGGTGGAGACTGGCTTCGAGGTCATCTCCAGGTGAGCGCGGCGACTACGGTTGAAAGTCGTAATGGCCGAGTGGATAGAGACCGGCAACGAATTATCATCAATATTTGAGATAAGTGTCGAGTGGAAGTAATAATTGGCGAACGCATGCGGACCCCGGCTCGCCTTTCCTTGCGCATAACTGCTCTCGGCTCGAAACGTATATTACTCTTTTCGAAACAGGCTTTGAATATCGACGAGGTATCCGAATGTAAAATTAAGGAGGATGTGTCATTTGGATTCTTCGCAACGCGGTAACGCCGCACCGTTGCTCGAAGAACCGGCTCTCGAGGAGGAGAACTTCGTGTAATACAATATTAACGTTGCCTTTAACATGCGTCGGAACGACTACATCGTTTTTTAAATTACACCCTGCGCAGTCGTCCTGTTAACGGAAAAAAGGTTATTCGACTTTCACGCCTGAAGAGTCCGGATCCAAGCACAGCATCGTTCTCGATGCATCGGTGTGTGTGACGTACCTTGAGTAAGAATCCTCGAGCCACGATTGCAACTGTTTTTACCGTATCACCTATTCTACAAGTAAGTATATATCATAAAATATGCAATTGCTTCGTTTCTTCATTAAAAAATGTTGTAAATCATTCTTCGAGTCGTTCGCTAAGATGTCTACCAACCGCTTGGATAAAGGTTCGTTTCAAACTCGGCAAGACCTTCATTTCATCGGCTCAGGAGGAGTCAACCGGAGCCACGCGTCCTTAACTCGGTATTTTTAACGTCTCTGAAAAACGAGAAACGTCACTCTTTCAACTGGTTCGAGGAATGTTAATTTTTCATCCCTCCCATCTTCCCTTGCCCCTCCCGAAACCTGACTCGAAATATGCATCACGATTTTCATTTACGTCAATCGTTAATATCTCTGGTAACGTTGTTTAGAGGTAATCCCAGTTATCAAAATTTAAATATATCTTCAATTCATCTCTATAAATTATGTCCACAGATCAGTCAGTATAATTTGAATTAGACGCTTCAATCTCTGTCAATAGGTGTAACGAATAATTCAAAATGTATAAAAATAATGACGATGATCTATTCGACACCCAGTTATAAGACTAGCTCTTAATCTTGAAAGAAACCTTCAAAAACAATGGACGCATTATGTAAGAAACAGTCATCTCTGTAAGCATCCCTTTTAACCGCAGTATTCTTTATTAGTAATTAGAAATGAAACTAAAAAGAATTACAGTTCAAATTGAAACTGATTTTAATTTACCAATGATATTGATCGACATCACAGATTCCGAATTGAAAAACAGGATTCAACGCAGGTAATAATAGATTTTTAACGAGTTTTGATACTGACTTACAATTTAATCTCAAGCTGATTTTATCGAGGCTCCGAACATTGAAATGCTTGATTTTCTAGCGCCAATGCTAGACGCCTCGCAGCTATACGAGGACGGGAAAGATGACTTAAGTGGCAGATACTCTGGCTGTCCCAATACGCCGTGTGGGTGTAGACACATTTCTCTGCGCCTATGTCTTGAACTAGTTCCTTTCCACCGCGAGCAATCTTCATGCCACACAAACCACATGTAACAAGTATGTTCGAATCCGCTTCGTAGAAATCCAGAAAGCGCTCCGACTGTCCTGAGTAATCCGTTCGATCAACTAACAAGGAAGTGAGACAATAGCCATAGTCCTAGCTCCACAGGGTTACGCCTCGTTGTTGGTTCAGATCACGGCGACCGATAAGTTAACGAGTGTCGTTGGCGCCATGGCGCACGCGAACGAGAAAACACACGGTTTGCCTTTTCCGTTCGATCCCTGCCACTGCGTAAGAGTACCACGTGTAAATCTTTCTCCGATTTTAAAGCTGACCGATTTCGATCTTCCCCGACTTTTTACGAACGGTTTTTTTTTGAAAACATACAAATTTTATTACCCGTTTGTGTTCGTTCGATTCAAGAGGAGTCGACGGCAGAATTTAATGGTTTCTTTTTTTTATTGGCCCGGTCGTTCCTTGGCGGGATTCGGTGCGGGATGTTCTTCAGTGAAAATAAAATCACTAAACGGGGGAACAATTTACGAGAGGGAGAAATCGGGCGAGCATATAAGGGGAAAGGGGCAGTAAAGGTTTGTGCTCGATCAGATGTGTAGCTGCTCGATGTAGCGATACACGATATTACTTCACCGGGTACGGCTCACTAAGCGCGTCTAGTATCGAGCTCGGCACTCGTCCCTACACGGTAACAAACAACCCCGAACTCCTCCAAAGTGTTTGTACCGCTCCGTTACCAGGAACGTAACCAACCACGTATGCTTCTGCTTCTCAGGAACGTCTTTATCGTGAGAACGTATTTCTGAATACCCACCAACTCTCTAAGTACGGAGCCAATAAAAGCAATTGTGTAAGGATCTTGGAGGGACGAACAGATCAAGAAGTTAGAAAGAATTGCGCGCAGTTTCCAAGTAATACTCGATATCGATCATTAGGATATATTCTTATTTCTGGTGAGACCATGTAGCTTCCATACTCTTGTTTCCGGCTTGTCGAGAAATTAGAAAGCACAAAATATATGAAAGACAATTGCCCAATAGCACCTCAATTTCCAACTTCGTGTACCCAGCAACCTGTATAAATCTCCTGAGTGTGGATTCATACGTTAAAAATGGATATGGTTCAGTTCGGTTTGTTTCTGATGGAATGAAACGGATCATCCGTATCCTCAACTTACAATTAGCGAATGGAACTATTTGAGTACGTACTTTCAACTAATTTTGCAGCTAAATCCAGACGAAGTTTAATAATGTGTGTGAAATTCACTTTAGTCTTCCAGAAAACAGGAGACTTTTATAGCCTTGTTCGTCGTTTCTCCAATAGATTGAAATTGGCGACATTTCACTCATGACTATTGACTTGGAAGTAAGAGAATAAACAAAGTAGATGTCACTCGTTTTCGTACATCACAGTTACACAACTTAGGAAATAACTTTGTAAAACAAGCCTATGGCCGAAAGGTCAGCACTTTAAACTAATTTTTTTATGTTGCGTTATTAGTGTTACGGATTACTGTTAGCTTATTCAGCCGCCTCTTGATGTTGATTCCTTTCATAGGGTGTGCAATGCTTTCATGGAATTCTTGACGTGATTTGAACAGTTCTGATTTTCAACTTCATAAAATATTTCACCAATTTTTTAGAACCAATTAAATTTATTTTCAAATATGACTTCATAATTTCAGAAGTTTATACAGTCATGTTGAAGCAATTGACCATATTCAATCTTGTTTTCCCATAAGTATATTGTGCAACGAATCAATTGGAAATCCATCAGATTCTCTGTATAAACAATCAGAAGTCGCGACTAGCGAGTGTTTGGAAACCGTTATAAGCCTGTTCCTAAAATAGTCACCGTATTCGGATTCCGTTCTGTTGTAGCGATAATTTCAAAAGGCACATAGTGAATTTCACCAACCACAATGTAACGTTGTAAAAAAATCCCATTAAGGTGTTTCCTATTTAACCAGACGACTCGTCCCGTAGGTTTTGAGTAAAAAAGGGTCGCACAAGAAGGCAATGATATTCGGACCGTTGCATATTCATGCAGGAGCTTGTGCTCAGATTGAAGAGCCGAGGTTCTACTCGGACTTTGCTTGCAAGGAGGACTGTGTCAGCGAGAGTGGGCGAGAATTGCAGGCATTGTGTTGCAGCGTTGGTAATGCGGTTCCCTGATTTATTGGCGAGGAGAGCTACGAAGAGGTGTAGCTAATTGTTCATGCATGGAGATCCGCACCATGAACACCGAGCACACCCTGCCGAGACGCACCGAGGATAACTTCAGGGGGATAACAGAGAGCGCGGAGGATTCTTAAAAATTAATTATTTGCCGCGGCGCCTCACAAGATGTAGGACTTAAGACACCGCCAAGCTGGTTACCAAGAGTAAGATATTACTTCCGGTTTAGAGAGACTGTTGTTACTAAGTGGATATGGCAAGCTGTGGGATTCGCAGAGCTTTCCCTTCCTTTCTCTCTCCTCCAGCTGCCGCACAGCATCTTCTTGACAAACCACTGCTAGTCTTTCGTAGGTACGCACATATGTATTTTTTCATTGCATCTGGAGGTAGTCTTGACTCTTTGCCTTTGAGTTCTCGCCAATTTTTGCTATTTAAGATTTTTCTTAATTTCTAGATATTGCAGATTGCAAACACATTGTGTTACGACTTATTCTAAGGGCACCCTTAAATTTGCCGATTTTCAAATTTCATGTTATACATTAAAAATTTGCAATTTTGAAATAAACATCATGCGAAAAAATTACACTTCATGGTGGAAACAACACATGGGTGTGTTACTAACTCTCGACTCTACTCTTGTTGGCTGATCTGCACATTCTGAATTTCCATGGTATTGTATACTAGCACTCGAGAAACCATGTAGAGGAACACCAATGAACTCTACCGTCCGATTCTTAAGTTAGGTACCTACTTTCACTCTGTCTACCTGTTCTTCGCAATTTTATATTCATGTCAGTGACAAGCTTTGGAACAAGATGACCATTGGGTGGACAAGATGATGTAAAACGTTTGTCGGATTTATTGTGTAACACGAGACAAGATCGGCGTATCACTTTCTACAGATGTAAAGCCCTGAAGTGGCCGAAGATGAAAAACCATACGAAAGGCATTGGGCGACGTGAATAAAAACTAGCCATGCCTTTCAGTGCCGTAGTATTCACTCGACAATCACCCACCCAAGGCTTGATAAACTAACACAATCTGTTTTCTCCACGCTTTTACACGGGCGACGGTTGTCGAGGATAAAACACCGAATCCGAGTTAAAAAGCGTGTGCAGTTGATACGCTTGGCGCGAGTACTCGAGTCACGTGTGGAGTTAATTCCAAGAGACGTACATGAGTGCAACCCGAGACTGTCAAGTGGCATTTACGAGAGACCCTCGCGCCCAGCTTCTGAAAGAGACCAAGTTTTCACATCCACAAAACACAGCATGTGGCGGTGATAAGAAGAAAAACAGCTTCTCCTTATGATTAACAGATTCTTCGAGCAAGGCTTCGTGCTCTTTTCATTGCGAAGTTTCACGAGCAATGGACGCTACACGATATTTTTTAAAAGCCAATACATCGACAGTAGTAAATTTCGGAAGATCGGGCCAGTGAATCGCTGTAAGAAACAAAATTCCGGGGGATATGCTCTCTCTCTCTCTCTCTCTCTCTCTCTGTCTCCCTCTCTTTCTCTTTAGTAATGCAATTACATCCATCTGACAAAAAATTCCCAATTAACAAGTTTCAAATATCAGAACAAGATTCATTTCTTGAAAGCTTCTGCCGACTTGTCAATACGGGTGGTCGAGCATGGCAGTTTACCGATTCCGAAAATCGCCATTAATGTGAAAGAAAACGATGTTTGTCAAGTTTACGATGTCGCACTCTGAGACCATTTCGTCCGGAGCCACGCCTCAGATTCAGCTAAGGATTTTGTTGCTTTTAAACTCGTTTTCAGAATGCAATCTGTACTGGTTTTTCGTGGTAATAAAATGAGGCGAGACGTACCCGGGAAACAATAAAAATTCACGAATGAATTTCTCAGTGAAAAGAACGTAAAAAAAAAAACGAATTACTCTAGAAGCGCAGAGACGTGAAGCGAATCTGACCCGGTATCCATCGTAGCTTATCGTGAGTTGGTGGTTCTGTGGGATTCATAGATCAGCCGGTGCAGTTTCCGGTCTGAGACTGGAGTCGGCTCTCAACTGAAGTTCTATAGTAGAGATTTCAATTTTATCGCACCGCCAGCTGAGGTAGGAACTTATCGCTAGTCCGCCGGAATATTTCTAGCGCAACTGAGTGAGCTGGCTAATAAACTCACGAGTCAGTAATTCGAAGGAAGAGCCCTCTAGACGGGGCGCTGTAAAATTTGAATTCAAAAGGAAGAGGAGGGCGCCAAGTGACACGCGGAACGCGCGTCTGAAGCCGGGAACCGCCAACGAACAAATATAAATACACGTCGTGGCATATTCGGTTGGCAATTATTATGACACATCTTAAGGCCGGAGCTCAAATCTTATTTTCAACAGGCGGCAATTTGTTTTGGTAACAAAGCGAGAGGCTAGGCGGTCGGTGCAAAATGTCTTGGAACTCTTCCAGAACTCTGCTATGGTACGGGATAAGCTTGAATACGGGGGACAAACGGGGACGACTTCTAACGCGCGTAGTTCACGCGTAAGAAAAATGACGCGTCTTGTTTGTCAGCCCGTGAAGGGAGCTTTAATTTGTCACGAAGCTCGTGGCGTCGCACGCCAAGAGATATTGAAATTCTTGGGCGTTACATTTGCTAATTTTCATACTCGAGGCAGCACGCAAGCTAACACGACCGAGTAACAAAGATACGAGATACGGGATACTCAAAAGTGTTTTTCATCATCCCCATTACTCATTTCTTTTTTGAATAATTTTTCGTTTTTCACACGCACTGTACGGAATGCATTATTGCGAATCGCACGGTCTTCGGGACAAGGCTTCACTCCTAAGCCGGACGTTTCCTTGCATCCAGCCACTTCCGGCTGCATTATTTATCAGTAAGGCTCGAGGTAACGAAGGCTACGCTTATCTGTATTTATGACGTTCAGATTTGAACCACAGCCATATCTGCCTGTCGGCCGGACCGCGGGATGTAATTTAAGAGGTCATCGTATCACCAAGATTCGGCAATATTCTGCCACGCGCTTCGTGTTGGACAGAATAATTCATACGAGTCCCATGTGGGCCGAAGAAGAAAGCCCTTTTCCTGCTAGGCTTGGCCTAGCCGTTAAAAGCGAGTTCGACCCCATCGTAAAGCCTCGGATTGGGGGCATTTGAAGAAAATACCGAAAAGGTGGTGAAAAAAATAGAGTAAAATGAACTACACCACTTGTCAGAGTGTTGAGAGATTCTTTCGCATCTTTATCTTGATCTGGAGATGAAAATCAGGAGCAAAACCATTGACTCGGAACAAAATATTAAAGAACGATGGTTAATTTAACGCTTTCTTTTAAAAACTAGTTTAAAAGCGATGAAAGGGAATAATCTCATGGAATGTTATTTATACTTTCAATCTTTCGAAGTAATCCCATAGATTATAAATTCACGCTATTACTTGGCCGCACACATTAATTTGCTTCGCAACTCATTGAAAATACGTCTTTTTTTTTTTAAATAGACGTTTGTCGATTTTCACATGTATTGAATCAGTCCGTAAAAAAATCTTTCAATGAAGATCCGATTTCAAAGATTGATTTGCAGATCCATCGATCTCAGATTGCCCATCTCTCGAGTAGAGGACAAATGGACACGAGGTGGAAAGACGTTGGTCTGCGTATCTAGTCTAGAAATGATAATGTATCCACAATATGTTACAGCTAGGTGCGGCTGATTACGAACCGGGGAAAGTACATATCAGTTTGAGCTTAAGTATACGTGAGTGCAGATAGACGACGTCGAGGGCTGTGCGAACATGCAATACCGCTCGTTATATTTATCGATATTGGCTTTCCCAGATACCGATTTCGAGGTACTTGTACCATATTTTTGTAACCCACGTACTGAATAATGAGCGTCTGTTGCGACCAGTTAATTGACTTAATGTACGATAAAATACCGCATTCCTGAGTCCGCTTAGTATTTGCCGGTACAGCAGGAGAGCCGAGAGCGTAGTAGAGTTTCTAGCATTCTAGATCACGCTTTACCTCGAAAGAAAAAACAGCTAGTGACCGGCCTGTGAGCATTTCTAACACGAGTTTCGGTCAGCACGTGCGCAATGCATTATATAAGAAAACTGTAGAATAAATCGATGCGTTGCGAAATTTCCGGATCAATGCTTGCCAGCTTGAACCGAATGTGGAACTGCATCTTCTTCGCTAGTTCTTGCCATTTCACTTTTTAGCTTAACGAATATTCGATCTTAAAAGTTTACTGCGGGCATATCAATTGAACACGAGTTTTTCGATTACCAGTCAAGCATACTGGCCAATTAACCGAATAGTTATAGACACCGATCGATATTTAAAAACACATGGTCATGGTTGTGCGAGTAGGTACGAAAAACTACTGAAACTTAGTAATACTTTCTCTTAACAATTTACATACAGGGTGCAAAATGTAATGTTTATAACCGAGCTGGGTAGCGTATTGGGTAAATTCTGTTTCACTTTTTATCTAGTTACTACGAAGTACGTGGCAACGATTTCCTGTAACAGCTAGTTTCGAAATCGTTGAAGTATCTACTGTAACGATTATGCCAATAATTCTTGGTCTAGTAACAATGATCGGTACAGATAATTTTGTAAGTGGTCTCACCCTATTGTGAGTGAACCAATTCATAAGTATTCAGTAATTTCCCACGGAGATCATAAAGGGCCACAATTATCTTTCTAAATGAAACGCTGCTGTATAAAAATACTCATGCGTAACTAGTCTGCAAACTTCTTCTGGACCAATGAATACCAACCATTTAGGTAGTAAAATCACAAAGAGGGTCTCTCTTTTATTAACGTTGTAGTGAAATTGTTGCACAAGTTTTTTTTTTTTTTTTCATTTATTTATTTTTTTTTTGTGGTTTTTAACCAGCTCTGAAATAAAATTACCGCGAACAATCGTGCACTATACTTAAATACATACGGAGAGCTGATGACAAGTTCTTTTTGCTTCCAACATAATACCGTGCGTCCAGTAAGCGAACTCATAGAAAAGTGAGCGCAAAGTTTCCTCGTCTTGTTCCATCTCGACAACTTCCATAGAGCGTATGTGAATAGTGAGTACTAGCTTAGTAGTATGGCAGGAGTGAATTTTATTAACATTCGAAAGATTGCTAGAGAGTGCGAGAGAGATAGAGAGATCCCGGATAGAGTGCATAACTCGCAACTATCATATTGTCGAGGAAAGTTTGCACGCGGTTCATAACGTTGCGATACGCGCACGAGAGCATTCAGGAACATGCGGCAACATGACTGCTTGCATTCCCACGTTATTTCGCCACAATGGCCTTTTAGGTTCACCCGTCAGCATAGAAACGTACCGTTTTCCTATCAAACGCAGCGATACCGTCTCCACCCTCGCCCGCTTTACTTGCACAAGGTGTGTATTTACAACGGGCATAAACGTAACTCTGCAACGCGAATAGCGCAACTTCCACACCGCTCGAAGTGCATGCATTGTCTGATGCAAAGCTGGACCGCATCTGTGTATGTAGGTCGCGTTATCAGCCATCTTTTGCCCGGCGGGCCTCGTCTTGTTGTACGGAAACTTACTTGGTCACGTGGTTTATGAACCCTGCGATTTCACCGCTTTCATAGACGTGGAAGGACTCGATCGTCTACAAATTAAAGCACTCCGATCATTCGGCGTTCGGCAAATCGTACCGTAATTTTTCTCCTTCACTTTTCACCTGACATCTGGTTCGTGAGATTTTTAATTGAGATTCGCGAGGCAGTCATCTCTCCGAATTAACAAATTACCGTCTGGAATTAACCCGTGGCCAGATCAAAGACGGAATTCAATTTCACGCGTTGGAAGTGAATTTAATACGGGACGGTAACAAGTTCAAGATTAATCATTCGGTTCTTCGCAGAATTCTACTTTCGCAAGTGGATTTTGATTAAGGGGTGCTTTGGAAGCGAAGGTATCCCTTTTCAAAATTTTCCCCGGAACGGTCTGGTTCTGACAACGTCCTACGGAATGGTTGGGATTCGTAAGACGACGTCTTCTCTTACATTTCAAGATACGTTTCAAGTTTCAAAGCACCAAAAAAATTTTTTTTAAACAATTTTATCCTTACTATTGTAATACGATATCCTTTATACTTGACGGAATTGACAGAATTCTGCTCACAAGATGAGAGTCCAAGCGTATGAATCTGAAGAGAATTTAATATCTTGTATCAAGATGACCGAGCATTTTCCGACCGAACAATTCAATTCCATTTTCATACTCCAAACTTCTCTTCAAAATCCACAAATTAGGATTGATTCGAACAGGCAAAAAGTCGTGTCTCCAGTGCCGTCATCTCCGGTATAATAGCCTCATAATTGTCGTGCTAGAGGAAGGCAGAGGGTTTCTCTTGAGGCAATCAATTAATGTAGAACTTGGCTGAGGCGCGAGGCTCACAGTCTAGGATCCAGTAGGAAGGAAGGTGGTAATTACATGCAATTCGTTACTACGCCTGAGCGAACGGACAGCGTCGTTATCTACGTGGCAAAGTGAGTACATGCACGTCACCCTTGTAGACACGTTAAGGTGTGCGTGTAGATAGTAGAACAGTGACTGCAAGAGTGTGAGTTCAATAAAGCGGCATGCTGCTCCAGGCTAAGAAGTACAGCGACAGGCAATACATAAATTTACGTGCTTAAAGACCATCGCTCGCGCTATTGAAAAACTTCGCTCGAGGCTTTCTGCGCCGATGCAAGGTAGGAAGGTGGGAAGGCAGGAGAACATGCGTACACGAACACGTGGAATTGCTTTTATTCGCTTCGCGCAAAAGAGAGAAAGAGAGAGAGAGAGAGAATGAGAGGGAGAAAAAGAGAGAGAGAGAGAGACGCCTACTGCAGATACAGTTACGAAATGTTTGTCAATTAATAAAGGGCCCGAAGCATCTCATGAGAGAAATTACAATCGCTTACAAATTCTCTATGTAATCCAGCGCGACTAGTTCGTCATGGATTCAGCCACTCACCCGTATGATATGTTGTTTGTCGTCTCGACCACAGCAATGAAACGTTTATTTTTTCTTCCACCAAATCTTAGCAATTTTCTTTGATTCATTCTTTTTTGGCTAACGGGTTTCTATAATGGATCAATCCTGATGGTATGAAACACTTTCCAAATCTTTCCATTCTCGCCCGGAGATATCATTTATCGCTTCTCAAGATGGCTCAATAAGCCACGGGTATATCTGTTATCATTGCTGATGCTTTCAGAAATAACTGTAAACATTTTAGCAATGGTCACTGAAACTTGCCGCATAGTCTGGTATACTGATTGCGAATACATAATTTTTTTGGAAACTGAAGTTTTAAAATTTTAGACTGTTATTATCAGCAGACGTAGTGGTGGTTTTCGTTTCTACTATTCGAGTGGTCTGAATTATGGTACTCTCACACTCGAAGACCATTTTTAAGAATCGAATTTAAATTATACATTCCACTGTTACAAACAACAAAAAGGTTTTCTAATCTGATCGGAACCTTGTGAGCTAATCGTAGTAATCGTCAAAAACAAAGGCAACAAGAAAACCTGAAACTAACATTCCATCAAATTTGGAAATGTCGGGAAAGCAACTATAACTTTAAATTGGTAATTCTGAAACGAAGCACGCAAAATTTGATCATCGTCCGATGAATCGTTACTTTTGAGAAGGATTTTCTGTTGATCCTTTTCAGGGTGAAAATACTAACAACACAAACCCACCAAACCCAGCGGGAACCCGCGGCAGAATTTGAAAATGTCAGTTTTTGATAATAACAGCAACACAACTGGCCTGCAGTGATCGTTGAGCGAGGTTTGAAAATGATTAGGCGATCGCGCACGTGGGATGCGTGTGCTACACAATGCCTAGGCCAAGTCGAGTGTCGGGCGGGCAAGTTTTCGTTGCCATAATTTAAGACCGGCCCGATAGTAATTACGAGGACGAGAAACAAGCGGCTGCACGTAGTCTAGGCGAGGAAGCAACAACGTGTTCGGTCCCCTTGTGCAATCAGCGGTCCAACATTTAAATTAATGGATGCATGCCTGCACCGTGACCTCTGTGAGAATAGGTATTACATCTTTATCAACTATCGTCGTCGTCGTCGTTGTTGGAAACAACTTTGTTTCTGGTTAACGCGCGCAGCTCCGAAGCCGGAAAAAAGCTCTCGTGCGCCGCTGCGGTGATTATAATTATTTTTATGTTTTAGGTAAACGAAACGGTTGTGTATGATGATTTACAAGCCTGTCTGAATTCATGTGCCTACTGTTTGCTTCTTTTCCGCCTTTTTCTAACCCTTCATTAAGCCTGAGAGATTCGAGAATGAAACGAGCCGCGGTAACTGGTTTGTAAATGGAACTGAGTGATTCCAGGGAATATGGAGTGCGTACAAGCCAGTGTCGGTTTGGTTCGCTTCCTTTACCGCGTACGAATGTACGAGAGTTCGCAGCCGCGGGAAAATAGAAGAATACGGAATTGTATATCTCTGCAACGCTTCTACGATAACGTACGTCAGGGTGGAAAAACGTCGTTTGTGTAATTTATCACGCGGCATATGCATCTCTGTCGGCACTGGGCAATTAATAACCCGTTTAATCAGCCCTTTCGACGTAGGAACTTGAACGGAAAAACTGTACCGGTAAAGAGTGGAAGAATGAAAAACGAAGGGGAAAAAAGAAAAAATCAAACTAAACCAAAACAAAAATAAGACGGGAGAAAAAGACTCAGTGATTTATAGCAAACTGGGAGTAATAAAATCACACCAGGAGATAAAGAAGTTGTATGACTAGATAGGCGCGGGATACGTGATGAGATGAAAATGATCGAATGAAATAAAAATATCGAATTATACTACAAGTAATTGTTCACGGATTTAAACGATCGGGATTCATCTCATCGCTCACGAATTTTTTCTCGCCAACGCTAAGCGATGATCGAATAATGCCGCGTAGCTCGACTTCAGATTACCCGTGAATTTTTTGCCTTACAGTAAAAAAGTCTCGCGGATTTATTTCCTCAACTTTTTCACCGGGGATTTTTTCGTTGCACTCGCAGAAGCTACGCGTCCGACTTTCTGTACCGTTACCCGCGTAGCGAAAGTGAATACCTGCAGAAGCTGTACGGTTAGCCGGAGGGTTTGAAGTGAAATTTTCCGAAGCTGAGGCTAACGGGGGTGGCAAGAGGGCAGCCGTGGAAAGGCAGCAGTAAAGAACGTACTGGAAATTCGTCTGGTGCTCTATTGCTGTTTGAATGCGAATAAAAGGAAAGCTATTTATATTCCCCGCGGTAGTTGAAGAGGCGAGCGAGTGAATTGAATGAAGAAAAAAGAATTCAGTTTTTCTTCCAAATTCTTTTCCGCTATAAACGAGCGGGAATCAGCAGGCTCTGCAAAGAGATCGTGCAAAAGGAAAGAAAAAAAAATAATTCCACAGGAGAGACAGGAATAAAACCAATGCAATTAAATTAATTGTGATTCCGAGATAATCAGTTCAGGAATCCTCGACTAATTCCTCTCAGCTAGCGTCTTCCCTGTCTCTCTTAGCTTCAATTGCGTATAATTGATAAAAGCTTCCAATTTCCTCTCGGGATATATTTGCACCCGCGAGTTTCCAAGACAAGGTGAAATAATGGCTCTGTGGTTTGTTTACCGTAAACACACAATCGATGCCCTGAGTCGCTGGAGCAGTGCCTTTGACTATCCGCCTTCGCTTCCGACCTAATCAAAGCCGAATGGCGATCCGGCTGATTCCTTCGCTCACTAGACGGCAAATATCGCCCACGAGATGAGACTCGATAATACGAGCATTATCCCGGCCGACAGTGCGTGACACAACGATGACTTCGTGGGAGAAGATCATTCCGATAATTATTTCACTTTCACTGGTGCACACAGCTGATGATATCGTAAAGCATACACAGCACAGCCAGTCAGTCACCGACATCGTTAGGAAAACACACCCAGGCGCATTCGTCATCTGGTAGGTGTATATATATATATATATGACTTGAGAGTTGAACGGTAATTAATATAATTAATAACTCGTCGACGAGTGCCTCCCACGGCTGAGAACAAGGCGAAACTTCGGGCTACACAGTCAGGGGTTATACCTGGGTGTATATACCTGAGAAAAAGCAAAGACCCCCAGCCCCCTGTAGCGACGTCAGCGAAAGGAAAGAGGGAGGGAGGAGACAGAAAAAAAGATGAGAATAAGAAAAAGGATGGGGAAAAAGAAGTGAGGAGAGAGGCGAAAACCGAAGAAGAAGAAGGGACGCGTTGGGAGGGGTAGACGCAGGAGTGAATGATAGATCTTGGGAAAAATATAAAAGGCTCGATCGAGAGATGGATCGGGTTGGGATCTGTCTACTCCAAGCTGTGCCCTCGTCCTGATAAAATGATTTTCATGAAATAAAACTGATGCTGCATCCAGGGAATCGTAATATGATACCCAGGATGCGCCGATTCTGTGTGTGACTGGCAAATCAAAATTCCAATTTCGTATTTGATTCTGTTTATTTACCATAACTTATAGCCAACTGTGAATTAAAAATGTTATTTGTGTTTTGCAACTAAATAATTGGGTCGAATTGATTTGCTTCATTGCTCTATTACGTTCCATGTATCCGAATCTGAATCGACTGAGTATCATTTTTATTAAGTTCAGGAAAAACGACACGCGAAGTATTCTTACGAGTTTTGTAAATCATACATTTTTTCATACAAAATGCAGAATTTAATGCGAAATATTCGAATCGTTCGATACCTTTGTACAAAATGTCACGTTTCGCGTTGAACGTCACTTACAATAGTATATTATACGTATTTCTTTTTACGAAATGTCCTGAAGATGATAAAGCGTGGCAAGGTAAATTTGGAAACTGAATAGTCATGTGCGTGTTACACACTGGTTGATGCGCATAATTTACCGAACAGTCACCTGATTGCAGGAAAAGGAGTGAGACGGTTGTCTCCCCAGCATCACTCACAACCTTACCACCATGCATCCATCTTTGCGTAAGTTGATACACTAGGCATTTTAAAAATAGAACTTGGAGTATTCTAAACTCTGAATCGTGTCAATTTTCAGCAATCTTACACCGCACAGTATAGATACACAGTGCCTACAGTCACTACTGTAGTGAAGAGGAAATCTTCCTTAAAGAATTTCTGAAGGTCTAGTGATGCAAGCATTTCAAATATAGTGGCTACAGAACTTCGAATAATATTTAATATCCAAGTATTGAATACCATCTGTGAGACCTTTGTACTTCTCATTCGATACCATTTATGGCTCTAATAGTGTCCTTTATGGAAAATGAACACACAAAAAAGTTGTACGTACATGATGCTGATGCTACATATTTTGCATTTGAGAAGATCTCACGGTCTGCAGATAGGCGAACGAGCCTTCACGCAGTCGGCTAAAAAATCTGCACTCGGCTAACTAGAATGCCGCATGAGTAGTTTGTACGCTTGCCACTAGAGGTGGAATCCTTCCGCGAGTAGATACCTAAAAGCCGTAATAGAGTAACTGACATGCAACGGGTGGTAATATGCTCATTAATCAGGCCCAGTTCTGGGCATGGTTCATATGTGCAGCATATATTATGACTGTTTTAACTGTGATTTCGAAGGAATCAGTGAAAACAGTTAACAAGTTGTATGACCACGAAAGAAATTATAATACTCGCTGAATAACAGAGGACGAGAAAACAAAAATTAAAATTAACATCATAATGCAATCGATCCGGAAAATCATTTCTAATTATTTCACTACATCACTACATTGTGTATAATTTTAAAGAAAAAGAAAATCTGAATCTAATCTTCTGAATATCTGCATAAGACTCTGTACTAAAGAATATACTGTCAGATCTATAGACAACGCGTAGTAGGGCTGATATAACGTCCTGCACTTCATCTTGTGTTGCCAAATTCAAATCAGTCGGGAATGAATCAAGGTTGTATCTCTTATCGGAATCGTGTTTTCCTGAGAATTAACGTATAATTATGTTTATACGCTGACCGAGAATTAATTTCGGTCAATAGTGCCGCCGCACCCTCAGCGTTCAGACAGTTGCTACTACACGAATTTCCCAACAAAATATACGATCCTCGAATGGCTGAAAATGCATGGTTTTCAGGATCTTTTATCGAGGAGACATCTGCCACTGCCCCTGGCACTCTTCGGCTCTGACCGTCTGGACCGACAGACCTTGAAGGATGCATTTCGGGATGCAGATACTTGACTCGTGAAGGTCTATTCACACGCGGAGTGCCGCTCCAGCGGGAAATCTAGGCAGTCCCGAAACCCGCATTACCAGGATTCGGAGGCTGAGGTACGGCCATCATGATAGATTCCCCGTATTTCCCTGGCGTTCGCCTGAAGTATTTAGCACTATATTCATTGCGAGACGTAATCCATCTCTGATCTGCTACAGCCGAGAATGTTCCATGGCCTTTTGTGCCTTCGCTGCTTTCAGCGTAGATCTGCAAATGCACTTTACGTGAGTTGGTGCGAAATTGACACTGTTGCGCAACACTTTGATGCTATCGTTTTACCCGTGACAGCTGCTCCCCAGCCACTCGTTAAAAATCAGTAGAGCTCTCTGGCGCGAGGCGGCTTTATTGAGAAAAGGAAAATTGATCTTTTCGCAGTCTTTTCGGAGCCATAGGCGAACCAGGATTACTCGCCTGTTACACAATGCTGGGCAACACCGGGCCCTTTGTGCGAATCTGTGTACATAACCGGAGTCGTTCAAAAACCGGAGCCAGGCGGGAGAATCTATTCGTTTTAATTCACTTCCAACAATGAAGACTTTTTCACGAGTCCTCTTCAAAGCTAGCGACCACTGCTTTTCATGCCGACTCATTTTTCTTCGGGATTATGGGAAAGAAGAAGAATACTATTTGCTTCATTAAACCACCATCGGTTACGTGCTTTTCAGAAACGACGATGCCAAACGCGGGATAATAAGCGGATCCTGTATGAACGCGTCGAGGTTGGAACCGCAATTATCACATGAAAGTAACTTGCGTTTTAATACCGTTGCGATTAGAAAAATATACGTAAAGGTTGGACTGGACTATGCTTATGATATGCGATGCGTGTAGCTAGAAAGATGGAAAAACTGGTTTTACAAACAAAAGCGATGCGATAATTAATCGGTCGCATAACCAAACCGCAAACCGTCCGAATAGATGGCTTTGGAATCCTATACTCTGATAATAGCGCTGGAATACCTAATTGCAGCTTCCGAATGACCACGCGAGTATCATACATATCTATGTATACCCTTCTCCCAATTTGCTAAAAACACCGTTCCAACTGTGCCGAACAACTTGGCCATCGAGGCAATTCTGGTAATGGACGGAAAACGAGAAGGTGAAGCTCCTCACGACGACACGGAGTGGCGAAATTTAATTTCAGGAAATGCCAGGTCAACCCGCAACGTCTGCAGTCATCCTCAATCCGAGAGTCGGATTCGAAACGTGCACCTCCGGCTCCAAATTGGCTTTTTGTGCCACGAGTTACACGGCGCTTCGACTCCCCGCAATTGATTTCCGATCACTGCAAACGAGACTGAGAAAAGGAGAAATAAATGAAAGGATCATGTAAAGAGAATCGTAAGAAAATCGTCTTAGCACATTCACCGACGACCGCAAGAACATTGAGAATTTCCATCATCCGGTGAAGCTTCGGCCTCGCAATCTTGGCTACGGTTTAATTGAAATAGAATATTCAAAAGCGGTCCGCGGGAACCTTTGAAAGCATTGAAATGCATAGGAACTTGGGCTTATTCATGATTGTATAACTACATAGGTACATAAAGCCTGTTGCACAAATGCATCACGGTCTGCCCATCGAGTTTTCAGTATACCGACGCTCAAGTTACAGACTCCATTGAACCTGCATATTTCACAAATGCACCCCGCGACGATTCACAAACTAGCGTGTAATGCTGGCCACCATTGTACACCGACGACTCTGTTGAGGCTCGTGGAAAATTGTACAGGCCGTTTCAAAACCCGAAGTCCAGAATTCTGGTCCAGTCACAAATTTATAATACTTTATCAAAGCTTACGTACCGTCATTTATTGTTGTACGTGAATCTGCTCATTCGAGTCATGGTTTGACAGAAAAAGTTTCTGGTTCTTTCATTAACTCCATTTTGTCGCTGTCTTTGGATTTCTTTTTAACGGAACTGTAAGCGAGCAAAGCAACTCGGTGCAACACTCGCTCGGTTCGTTCCTTCCTCCACATTCTATTCATTCATCGGTCGCGTTTCTGGATAACAATCGGCTGCCGGCCTTCGACCCAAGCCGAGTCGATTCACTGTAACATGGCTCTTAAAAACTAGCCGTATAATAGATTTTTAAGGTGCCTCTGAGTGGGCCATATGCGATGCAAAATCGCTTACAACTGAAACGAGAGCCCGTTGGCGTTGTTACACAGGCAAGGGTGTATCAACTGCAGCCGTTTCTTTCATCCTTTTTTTCGCACATCGCACGGATCTAGGCATCCTAGAGTTTCTGTTGAACGAAATAAGCCTCCCGGTGTGTACTCGATTTTTTCACAAACGTGCGATCGCGTTTCTCGTTTGTCAAATAATATCAAACAGTGGGGTTTGTTAATATAAAAGCCTGCGAGGCGTTGGGGCACACATTAGGCGGGTCGTTGTTGTATGGTGCCCGATATCGGCTTACCGGAAACGTTGCACGGGGTCTTTATCTCTATACACACAGGTTCCGTACCTACAATAAGAGCGCGAAATATGATCAATTCATTTATGGCGTATTTGGTGCATTGTTAGCTGTAATTTAGTTCCCACGAGAAATACGAGAACGTGCGAGGACTCGACGAACGGAGAAACTCGTGTTGTAAAACGAAGATGGAAAATAAATAGAGCTGTAGTACGGATGAAATAGCTGACGATGATTTCACCGCTGTTTGAACGACCGACCGGCGCTTCGGGGAAAATGGGAAAGACTAGGGCCAAGCCTTGTGTTTGAAAAAATAAACGAACGTATCATTACGGTCCGCACAGACAGCATACAAAGATCGGAGAAGAATCGGTGGAGAGGCGTACGGATAAATACTGTGCATTTCGTGAGAGGCTGGTTCTTCAAGAGCGTCCATTGCGGCTTCTTGTCGACACAGCGAAGCGCAGCTCGGAGCCTTACTTGTACAGAGAAAGAGCGGCACGGATGGCAATTTACAAAACCGCAGTTTTCAATTAGCGGTATCTCGCCAGCGGCATTCTTCGACCCAGTGTTGTCATTAGACATTAATTGCGGCCGAGGAAAGATTATAGAGCGAAAGATTTAAGAATCCGAATGAAATTCAGCGGCCGGCTGCCTGGGCCTGCCACTAGCCTTAGACAAGGGATCCAACTGAACCTGTTATTAAGCGACCCTGCCGATTAGATTGCGCTAATGGCGAACCGCTGTCTGCTCTTAAAAAGGATCAGACCTTGGTAGTTTTTGACGGTGGGAAAAGGAAATGTGCAAGTGTGGGCAAACTTCGGGGTACCTGGATAATTCAAAAATGGAACCTACGGTATCGTTTCGCGCAAGTGCCGTCTGTCGGGACTCGCTCTTTTTCTCTGTACACTTTACAGCATCTCGTCCACTCTGTGTTTGGCGCTTTACCGGCAGACTTGTCAAGCCCTCGATGCACAACTTTACGTATTCCGGTAAATCAACAGCCTCGGCGCATTTCAAATCAGATGCAAATTACTCTCAACATTCGATCTCTGCCACCGCCGAGGGATTGACCATTCTACCAGCGGAACGTACACCTGCCCTCAGGACCGCACGGACGAAGTTGACTATAGTTTAGAAATTCAAACAAAGTTTGAATATTTCATCCGTTGAAATAACCTCTGAGCATTTTAAGTGACTGAAAAATATTCTGACGTTATTTTACATGCTACTGCAGGTGGGATGAAATTATGCAAAAATACCGTACTCGAAGTAAGGTCATTGGATTTCAAATGATCTTAAGTACCTCGAAGAGGCATGCATCGAGTACTTGAAATCACACTGCATTATGTAATAAGCGACTACAATGACCTTCCGCAACTAACTTCGTTCAAAATATTTCAAATGACCTTAAACAATTATCCGTGGCTTCGAATGCCTAGCAATGACTTCACACGACCTCAAGTGAGTTGTTCACTGTTCAAGTATCCTAACCATATGACTTCACTGGTGTTTAAAATTATTCTAAATAATTCCGTAGTTAATGGCTTGAAGGACCTTTGAGCATGTTCAGGACATAAATACATTCATAGCAACTCACATACCTTGTGGGAAAATTCATGCGATACCAATTATTATTGCCATCACGTGACTTTACACGCGTTAGTAATACTTGATTTTACCTGCTGTGTTCAAAGACTTGACATAGTTTCAAGTATCTTATACTTTACCTATTCAAGTTACTTGAAATTATTTCAAACGGTTTCATATGACTCGAAGTGTCTTGGAAAACTTTTCACAATGTGTACATTAGGGTGGGCCAAAAAAATGGACTATTTTTTTTTTCACTTTGTACTCCGAAAACTTGGTTGGTAGAGACCTCAAAATCATTTTCTCAAAGTATGAGCTCTTAATTTTAATAATAAATAAAAAAAGGTCCTCCGCCTCGCAGTCTTCTATTTTTTTCTTATGGTGAGGAAAAAAAATACATATCTCGGTATCTACTATTTATAAAAAAAAATGTATATCACATTTTCGTAGGAAATTTAATTCTCTACAAAAAAGTTCTCCAACAATTTTTTTGTATACCTCACTGTTCAGAAGTTATTGGAGGTTAAAGTTTGATCATTTTAAGGTAGATGTCTTTTTTTTTATGAATTTTATAACTCTTCAACAAAAAGTCATTATAATACGCGCAACTCATATTTTCACAGGGAATTGAATTCTCTACAAAAAAGGTCTATTACAATTTTTTTGTATACCTCACTGTTCAGAAGATATTCACCGTCAAACTTCAATGCACACTATTTTTAACAGTTTTTTGTTAATAATTCAAACAATTTCAATTTAATTCATGAGTTTCGGGAAAATTTGTACAAATTTCAGTTTCTGTCGTCGAAGTAACTACTATAGAAGTTCTCTGTTTCAAAAACTTCTCGTAATTTATCATGTTTTAGTATTTTTACAAATTTTTTAATATTTTGAAATCCCAATTATGCTCTTAATTATTTTTATGGCGTTTGTTCAGAGAACATTTTAGAACTTTTTTCAAAAATTATACATAAAATGTTTTGCTCGAGAGGATTTTTGTTTTAAATCCTATGGCTTCGTCTAGACTTCGTCTGTTTGGCTTGTGCAACTAACGCCACTGTTAAAAATAGTGTGCATTGAAGTTTGACGGTGAATATCTTCTGAACAGTGAGGTATACAAAAAAATTATAAGAGAACTTTTTTGTAGAGAATTCAATTTCCTACGAAAATGTAATATACATTTTTTTTCTATAAATAGTAGATACCGAGATATGTCTTTTTCTTCCTCACCATAAGAAAAAAATAGAAAACTGCGAGGCGGAGGATCTTCCTATTAAAATTAAGAGCTCATACTTGGAGAGAATTTTTTTGAGGTCTCTACCAACCAAGTTTTCGGAGTACAAAGTGAAAAAAAAAATAGTCGACTTTTGGCCCACCCTAGTGTACATACATACTCTATTGATTGGTGTTCGAACCCTTAACTTCTAAGTGGTATAGATGTTACAATCGAGTGTTGTGAACCAGACGATTCTGTCTCTGAAGTTGAAAATGGTAGTTGTAGCTAGAAAGCCTTGTCACACTGTTATTTCAGATTGCGTAGCCAGGAATCAATTTTGAACGTTTTCTGCTTTTTATTTACCGAAGATCACAAGGCAGCGTCTCACTTTGTAGAGATAATTTTCGCAAGGTAGCAAATGGTCCCGAACCGCAAAGGTAAGGTAGACCATTAATGACTCCAAAGAAACCCTGGTATGCATCGCACGCATCCAGCGCTTCTTAAACAATTTGTAGTGCGATACTTCCCAGAATCCCTCGGGGCGGGGCACGCACGATTATCTGAAAGAATGGGACGAGATCTTGTTGGTGAATTATACAGCTGAAAATTCAAGGAACGGGCAGAACTTGTAGTTAAGAGAGAATAATTCCGCTCTAGGCATCCGTATCTACAGGTAGGCAGGTAGGTAGGTATACGTATATTTCAAGTGAGCCCGTCCTGCAATGGGATGCAATCTTCAAGATTGTGGGTCTCGTTGGTTGGTCTTCGAAATTACCAGGTTAGGTTTACCGTGTCATCAAACAATGCCTTCTACATTCGAAAAATTAATGTACCATTAGACTCGCGTACAACACGGCAGATTACTTCCTCTGCATCTTGTGATTACGTGTTATACATTCACGAATGTAAATAGATACTAACAACAAAAGCACTACTTTTTCAATCCACGCCCCTGAGATGATGGCCAAGTTACGAAGTAAAAGCTGAAAAATCAAAGCAGTGATGAAAGCAGCTTACTTCAATTCGTTCGGGTGATAGGACATAGTGTCAAGTTTAAAAGCTGGCAAGACTTGAAGCTGATTTTATCTTATTGATCTAAGAAATCTCGCAAGGTCTTCCGTTTTTCAAGGTAGTGCAACAACAGGAAAGGCCAATATTGAAACGGAGAGGGATAATGGCTGGACCCTGCCAGGATGCGAGATTTTTGTTTCTTTACAAGTTTAGCAAAGATAAGCGATCCTATCTTTGGTGGAGAGTGTTTTTCAATTTATACTGATTTCATAAATCATTTGGAAAAACAGGAACCAGTATCGTGCTTCACGCGACATGTGGAATAATCGAACAACGTAAGTCTGTACGGAGTTTACTCAAAGTAACGCTTGGCCTTCGTGCGATGTGAGAAGAGTTTCTTGTCCGAATGAACGGACAGTGCTTAATTAGTGAAAACCTCCACTAGCGTGGACGAACAGAGTAACTAGCCTGGTCGAGAAGCCAAATCGGATCCCACGTTACAACGTCGAGGCACGGAATGGCCGCGAGTCACGTGATTCGAAAAATTTTACGACTGATCGACGAATCACAAAGTTTACGTAGATGATATAAAAAAAGGTCCCGTACCTATCTCGAACATTTAACAGTATGGCGTTTCCTTCGTATGGCAGTGTGCGTACTATCAGATCCATTAACCGCTATTAGCGTCTCTCGAGATATGGTCAATACTTGAGATACCCGTGCATGTGCGGTGCATCTCCGAACGGTTCAAAGTGGATTCATTTGTTTTAGGACTGCCGGAGATAAGATCCTACCTTTCAGATAACCCTTTAAGACGAAAAATATCTTCTTTGAAAACACCCCTCGGATTTCATCCTGCGGCCAAGGTGACAGATCGTCGGAATAAAAAGCTGGAAAGGGCTCTCGCCTGTAGTTTATGCATTTCAAGGCGGTCGGTTCTGAGGTCAGGACCGCCCCAGATCCATCGGCGCATTTGAGGAATAGAACCCAGGGCAGAAGACGAAGCGAGGCGAGGCGAGGCGCAGAGAACCGAAGAAGAGAAGAAAAGGACTCGAATTTCACAAGGGTGGACAACTTTCTGTAACTCTAGACGGTAAATATTGAATTTCTTTTTCAAAATTAATGAGGACAACGCATCGCGATGGAAAAAGAGGATTTCTCCTCCACTTGAAAAATCTATCCATAGATGCACAGCGCAGGGTTTTCGAGACCCCATGATTGCCTTTTATTTAAATAATTCATTTTCAACCCTCGTAATCGTGGTTCAAGATTATCGGGTTCTCAAGGGAAACTTTTCTCAGGAAGAGTGACCGAAGGAGAAAATATAAACCTTAGCCGTGAACTTTGTTTTATAGTTGAATTTTTTCTACGTCCCATTTCATTTCCTTGCGGAGGGTGAAAGAATATAACGAAACTTTTACCGTCCTCGTACGCATGGTTAAGCTATCGATTATCGAACATGGGAATAACAAACATAAGCTCGTGATTTTTCTTTACTACCGAGCAAGCCTTCACTCAGAAAAACTAATAAACCTTCGAAACGACGTTAATTAACGGAACGGGACGAGGAGACTGACAGCGGTTAGAGCTCCAGCCCTCGAAGGAATGTCGAAAAGCATCTCCTCGCGGGAGGCGATTCTCCGTCCGACAGCGAGTTCTTCGGCGCGCGGCGTCTTCGACGTTTGGCGTCTCTCGTCGAGCGAAACGAAAGGTCGAACAACCGTACAAGAGTTTCCTCTCAAGGAAGGCAAACAGCACCTATCCAAGAGTTCGAGAGGCGCCTAGGAGATAAGAAGGTAATAACCGACTGGGGAGAAGGTTGAAAAAAGGAGGCTGCAGGCAGGTGCCAGATCTTTCCGTTGTTCAGGTAGACGCCGCAGACGAATGATAAAACAATTGGCTACGGCCGCTAAGCTCGGCGCTAATCAGCTAATTACTTTCCATCCCCGACCGTGACAAATTCACAAAGATACTCGAGCGATTTTCACCTGCTGCAAGGTGCTTCCTTTTTGATCTATTACATACAGTCGAAAAATATCAACTCTCTGAACTTTTCTCTCTTTGGAAAGTGTGCGGTGCATTGCTCAGCATGACGTGCTGATTGCTTGTTCCGATATAGTTGCGTCAGGTAATTGTTCTAGACGCTGCAGGATCCAGTGGGTAAAGATTTCCGGACCATGGATGAACCGCGCCGAAAGTACGTGATGATGCATATCATTACTCGGCTGCAGCAGCTCCAGACTGTTAACCGTGTGACTTAACAAACATTAAACAATAGCTGGAAACAGACTTATCATGCTGAGAACACGTGTCACTTACTTTGCTGCTGGCGCTGAGTGGACACGGCAGATGCTTCACTTTTTGAACAAGTACCAAAGACTACAAGGTAATAATGCAAGATGTCTCTCGTTGTTAAGCGAGCTAGATCCTCCGGGCCGAAAGCCTTTGTCCGAGACGAAACCACTTCCGCCAAAAGTTTCTAATCTGAGATCTCAGTTTTTACGGTTGTAAATTTTCATGCCCACGAAGAGAAGTTCGGCGCTGTTTCCTACCCAAACAAATTTATTGGCCGCTTACGAGCTGCGAGGTGGTTTGATCAGTGGGAGACGGCGAGAGTTTTAATACAAAGTAAAAAAACACATAAAACAAATCAGAAATGACCGGGAACGGCGAGCGGTTCGTATAAAGTGATTCTTTTTTCCTCTCTTCGCATTGCTATAAGGTTTGTCAACGCTTAGAGAAATATTATGTTCCTTTGTCTGAACTCGAGAGGGGCTCGGAAGAGAGAGAGAGAGAGAAATTTTCTCTCCCAAACTCCTAGACCAGGCTAGGATAGGTTGTGGCCGTCGGAAATTTAGACGGTTCAAAAAATGCGCCGGAGAAGGGCTGTATCATGGCTCGACGAGGCCACCCCCTGCTGGCAAACAGCCCCAGTCCTTCAGGCAAAAGGGGGTGTGGCTTTGCCTACGAGGCATTGGGGCCCAGCGATCCCTTCCGATCATTCGAACCCTGTGGTCAGACCATGGCAGCCCTGCAGGGCGGCAGGCCTTTGCTCAAGACCTCGCAAGGGCTGAAGCATTATGCTGGCTAAACATTATATCCAGACGACCGTTGCACCGCCGGTTATAAAGGGATGAAAGTATGGGTATAACCATGTTTATACACAGGATTATTGTTTGAGGTTTTACCGCACTGATGATCATCGTAAAGTCAAATTGTCACGGAGATTACGGAGTAACACAGAATCTGGAAATGCGGGATCCGATTACAGTTACAATCAGTATTGGGATTTTGCGTGAAAAGAGGAAATTCAAATTTTTTATGCATATAAAGCACAGAAACACGAAACAATCTGTTGGGATGTTTTTTCTTTTTTTCATTTTTGTCATTTTGAGAAAATTTATTTTCTGCGAGAAACACTGAATGAAGTTGAAACAAAAGACACCTACCTACTAGTGAATATACAACAGGATGCGTCTGGCGCATATAATTAATGCCATTGTTTGGAAACAATAGAATTTAAATTAATAAAAATAAAAGGATGTGTTCTACACGTGAGCAATTGCTATATTTACCCACAGCGAGTATTTCCCTATATGCGTATTTTTTTTTTTTTTCATTTCGAAATTCCCGCGAAAAAACGTGACCGCAAAAACTGTTCGCTAAATCGCGGAAATGGTTGATTATTGGGATGCAAGGAGGCATTGGCTTATTCATAAAATCCTAGAAAATACAAATCGATATATTCTTTAGTAAATTATTCACCAGGATGCATAATATGCGGTTGGAATAAGTTTTGCTCATTCGTCACAAAACGAGCGAAACTTTATAACAGCCGATCAGTTTCAGACACCAGCGCTCAAGTATTTCACCGAATAGTTTTTGGAAAGTACTCGGAAGGAGGTAAATTACGTTCGCACTTATCGGAGTTCACTGATTTTCTGGTTGAAGTTTTGTTCAAAGTTTCACGCTTCCTCGGTTAATATGGAACGCACACAAATTATCATATTAATTTTCATACTGTGAAAATCAGAGCCGAGGGTTTGTTTTGGCGTGAATGTTAACTAGAGATAGTTACCTAGCAAAAGCTCCCTGCGCATTAAGCTGCATTATTAGATTGTGGTTTTGACGATAAACTGCAGGGTTGCTAGGGTTGAGCATGAGAGCTGAAGTTAACTTTATTAAATCGTTGTGGTCTGACGGTAAATTCATCTTCCTCCTGCATCTGGGTACATGTGAATCGATACAATTCCAGATTTCCAACGTGGCCAGTCTGGACCAGCGCTGGTTCATATCACGCATGGAGAGTTGGGCTCATCTGTATTTAGTCAAATTCGAGCTATTAACGGATTTGTTTACAGTGTTTGCTGGATAGTCAATATTTATTCATCTAGGTAACCATTGGTGGGGTCAACTGCCCGTGCGGCGCTTGATTTTGCCGCATTGCCGCGTGTGAAGCTGGAAAGGTATTACAGGCTTGCGTAAATAAATTACCATATACAGGATGTGTTGAGGGAAAAACTGCATTTACTTAGACTGAATCAAACACGAGGATAAATTTTTACCGTCCATTTCAACACATCTTTCCAACGAGATCACGAATTAAAAATCAGACGAATGGTTAGAAACACCCATCTTCGTATCTTCTCGTCAAACTTTTCGACCTCATATATCAGGGATTCTCCGTCAACTCGGCCACTTTTTTTTTCGACCATCTCAGATCTGCCCCATAATTGGTTGTATCAAAGTACTACTAAAAGCACTCTATGTGAATTTATTCGTATTTTTAAATTCATTATTTGAGAAATTACCGTTTTTTTCAAATGAATATATCTCGGAAACTTGCAGTAAATGAAAAAAAATGATTCTACATAAAAGTTGTAGTTTTTTGTTAGCTTTCGAGAGAAATTTTTGAAAAAATTTTTACGTTCCGGTAACGCTGATTTTTTTACCAAAAAAGGAAGAAAGTATTTTTTTTATTCAAAAAGGACACTTTTTTTTGCTGAAAAAATTACAGAGTCTTCCAATATCTATGACAATATCGCCAAAAATCGCCAGCGTGGCACGGGTCGAGGTTCTAGGGTAAAAAAAATGAAGCTACACAAATTAATTTTTTTATACCGGAACCTCGACCGGTTTGTGTGGCTTCATTTTTTTTACCCTAGAACCTCGATCCGTGCCACTCTGGCGATTTTTGGCGATATTGTCACACATATTGAAAAACTCTGTAAGTTTTTCAGCAAAAAAAAGGGTCTTTTTTGAATAAAAAAAATAATTTCTTCCTTTTTTGGTAAAAAATCAGCGTTACCGGAACATAAAAATTTTTTAAAAAATTTGTCTCGAAAGCTAACAAAAAACTACAACTTTTATGTGGAGTTATATTTTTTCAGTTACTTCAACTTTCCGAGATATATACATTTGAAAAAAAACAACAACAATTTCTCAAATAATGAATTTAAAAATCTGTATAAATTCACATAGAGTACCTTTTAGTAGTACTTTGATATAACCAATTATGGGGCAGATCTGAGATGGTCGAAAAAAAAGTGGCCGAGTTGACGGAGAATCCCTCATATTAAATCACTCAAGCAAACATGCTGAATAATTATTCAGAACGATTGATGGAAGAATAAGAAATTCCGAGTCTATTGTAATTTTAAGTCATACCTGTCGTATGAAGTAACAAAATTCTTTTCAAATACAAACCATGACTTCTTCATGTAATTAACCTGAATGAAATCAGGATAATGTGATTCCAAAAGGTGCTAGAACGGATGTTAATCTCGTGAACCTACATTTGAACATTTATTACCTGATAGAAGTCTGATGAAGTCCCGCTATTACAGTAAATCAGTCGTCTTCGTGAGGCTTCGAGTAGATTTCAGTGAATTTATTTAAAACGTCTTGATATCTGGGGGTTTTAAAATCATCTTAAATGTGTCTAACCAATAAACTGGTTGTTTCCTCGCGTAAATTGGCGTTACAATCTAATTCGTTATCGATATTGGCTTTGGTTCCGTAATGAATTTCCCCATGATCCATATTGGTATAAAATGCTGTCCTGTCGAGATCGGGATACTTTGATAATCGACGCCAGGTGCAGGCGTATATCTCTAACCTACCTTATATGTGTGAAAGAAAATGTCACGGTGCATCGTTCCGGACGATAGGATGTTTGAGGTGTTCTCCAACATTGTGAGAGAAAGATAGTACACACGGGTGGTTCTCGACAAATATGGATAAAAAAGGTACGCAAGGTGAAAAGAAGAATAGAAGAAGGAATAAAAAAAAAAAAATTAAGAAACCTACAAGAAGAAACGAAGAAAAATAAGAGAATTCGACCGATTCAACGAAGGCTGCACTTTGGACTGGTATCGCCTATTGGTCAAAGAAAAATATTATCTTAGTGATCTGGTGAACGCGAGTTGTTGATAGAAATTCAAATGTCAGAGGATATAGAATTTCGTACACATAAAAGAAAGTGCAGCGTTGGTTTTTCCCTCGTTTGCTCTGTCCCATTGTCTCATATCTCAGCTTCTGAATTTACCAATAACCTCGTGCTAGTGACGAAAGTCAAACTGGTTCTTGGCTCAAGTTGAGTTACGATATAAGCCTGGATTGTTCGGTGCCTGCGCTTTCTGCGGCTCCTTTAATAACGTCGTATCTAAAAACAGTTACGTTTTTCATCGAATTTAAAAATGTGCCAAAATACTTGACACACTAATATCCGTTGAAATTTATTCACTTAAACTGTTTCGTCGGTGATAAATGTTCTCATCTCTACGAGAAAATCAATTTCAGCTAAAAATCGCTGATTTACGGCCTGTTTAACACTTGCTTGTCACGATATCCTTCCCCAGCTGTCATCGTCCTTTAAGCACTTAGATGTACGTCGCCTTTATAATTGTACACAGCATCCGTGAAATAAGTTCAGTTATGGAGCACTAATAGATATTCATGTTCATCGAAGTGTATGAAAAGTTACAAGTAGTATATGGGTAAGCGTTAATAAAAAAAATAGCACATTTTAAATTCTAATACACTGTCGATAACAATTGCCATAGATTCAAACAATTGTTACCAGTTAAACAAATAATTTCATTGATCACGAATAAAAACTTTTCATGCTAAGTTAACTAATTAATTATTTTTCGAGTTTGTCCGTTTTCGCTGTCAAATAATAATAAAAAAAAAAATAATTTACGCATTTCTAATTCATCATATTTAAGGTAGGTAGTTAAACTTATGGGTTGCTTTCGGTGAATCACAGAGATTTATTCAGTTAAAAGAATACAAGATACCGTCAGCCAATGTTACATTGATTGATTCGTGTATATAGAATCAGTATTTATTGCTTAATCATTCATACATAATTATGGAATAGTAGTTCGATTCATGGAGTTACATTTTCGAAGTATCTACACTAATAGTAATAATATTAGTACTATTATGATACTAATCACAATTATAATAATCGTATAAAACAAAGAAAAGGGGACAAAATAAGAAGAAAATTCATTTCAACATATTACTAGTGAAATTGTAATTCTGACAATATATTTATTTATTTATTCATTTTTTTCTATAATAATGTGCAGGCAATTTACTATTTTCCTTGCCATCAAGCATTACTTTGGTAAAGGAGGCGCAATTTATTACAATCTTTTTCAAGCAATTCTGGAATCAAAGTAGAACTTTGCCTTGTTATATATCTCTCAATCAAGTAACGTGTGAAATAATGAATTCCCAACAAATCAGTATTCGCAATAGGTTATGTTGTGAAGTTTTTTGCCACTGACTTTCAAAATCACTCTCCGAGTGATTCGTGTGTATTTTTCAAACTCTAATTAACGAGAGATTAGTTACAAATCCAAACGAATCTCTCACACGACAATTTTGTCATTACGATTGAATTTAACCTGCAGTCAACGGAGTTCTTATAAAAAAAAGGCATGTCACAGATCGTAAGAAAGAACAATTTAAAGAATCGTTGATTTTCTTATTTCTTCAAAAGTCGTGTACGTTCGACGAAGGAATTGATCGCTGCTGGCAAAGCACGCGTGCACAAGATGCCGGCGAAGAGTAGGAGAAAAAGAAGGAAAAAAAAAAACACCCTCCCCCTCGCCCTCGCCCCCCCCCCCCCCCCCCCGTCGCGCTTAAATAAAATAAAAAAATAAAGCAACACAGGAGAAACAAGAAAGAAAAGAAGAAGCGTAAAAAAGAGGTATAGAGAGAAAAAAAGGATGAGGAGGAAAACCTCTGCACCTCCTCGGTGACTGCTACATGACGTTCTTCGAAAGTCGAAGAGCCAGCGAGCCGCCAAACCGAAGGCACTCAAGATCTTAAATATTCACAGGCGAGTTCTACTCTCCCTCGGTTTTCGGTGCCCTCCACCGCCGTTCGGAGGCACGCAGAGCATCCCAGAGGGTCCAGCTTCTCCCGCCCCCGCCCTCCGACCCGCAGTCGTTTCCTCCCCTCCACCCTTCCTTTTCCCCTCCATCTCTTCCGCTCCTCATTCCGCCACGCGGCCCGCGCCGTCAGCTTCGGTTGCCCTGGCGGGATTCAGTTGGCTCCAGTTTGCCGCGGCGGACGCGCATGCTAACATCGTTCGAGGGGTTGCTCTGCGCTCTAACGCGTTCAAATGTGCCGCACCAAGGGTTGATTGTATTGCAATGAAGACCTCGGTTGGCCGCCAATCGTCGACCGCTACTCGCGTTTATTCATCTTCGAAAAAGACTTGAACTCATCATCGTGATTTCCGTTTCTTTTACTCGAAGAAATTTACATCCGAATATATTTTTTTTTTATTCTTCACTGAGGACAAGTTGAGTCTGAATTTATATGGAAGGAAATTCGGGAGGTTCAAAGCGTGCTTTGATTCGGTTTAGCGAATAACGCGAGTGGATGGATATAAATTTGAAGAAGATCGAGGAAGACCGAAGGATTGCAGTCGTCGATTTTATGCATTACCGATGGTGAGGAAAACGACGCGTTGCTTCGGTTATTGAAGTTGAAACGGGAGCTACGGACGAAAAGATCCAAGATGATCCGACAATAAGCGCGTAATTCAAACGACGCGTTGCACTGTTGAAATATTGAGGGAACGATAGACAGGAGTAGATAGGAAATCACGTGCTTCAGTGTTCACGCCGAGACGTGAGAAGTGAATATTCTCAGTGAAGTGATACCTATTTGAAACAAGTACGACAAATACACGAGCAAATTAATGGATACTCTATCTGGCGGCTGCTAACAGCTTGTGTAAGTAAATCCCCATTATAAACGCAAATATTCTCACCCCTCTCCGCACGTAATTATGAGGTGAAAGTGAACCGCGCTTATGTATCTCCTTCCCATCCGAAAACTCTCATTCTCTTTCTTTACCGCTGTAAAACAGGACCGGCATCATGTGCACAGCATTAAAATTCAACGAATCTCTCTCTCTAAGGTTTCCTAACAAAATATGTATGTATGATGCCTCGTTTATCGCGGTCGGGGTCACGCAGCTGTCGAAGACGAGAATTACCGGTAAAGTATGCATCTCTGCGTCGGGGTAATTAAACGTACCTATACTTTCTGAACTCCGATAATCATCGCCTGCGTATCAGGAGGTTCTAGCTTAGCGTAGAAAATTGAGTTGCTTAAAGACGAGGGATAGAAAAAGCAGAAAGAATAGTAGTCCATTAGACTTCTAGGTCTCCAGGAAACGTATTATACGCATTAAAGAGGCCCGCTTCAGTCTTTTCCCCTGTCGTTTCAGCAGGGGTTGAAAATAATATAATCGTTACGTGAGCTGCGATTTTCTGCGGGAATATGAAATTAGGCCGGTGTTTGCCGTATGATACAGCGGACGATCCCATATTGGCGTAACAAATGCGTGAAAGCAGTATTGAAAGAGAGAGAGGCGGAGAAAACCGGGTGATAAATCAAAGCCGATAATTCCGCAGGTATGGTCCATCGGCGCGGCTACCGTTTGCAGATTTGGAGGGTGCCTAAGCCTTTGACCGTGCAGCGCTAGTCAAACGCAATAAATCCGGTACAATTTACATAGAATTATACAAATGGGATTTTACACGCGCCACGCCGGAAATCCTGTTTGATTTTTGAACACGGGACGCGCTCGAATTGAACCGAAGTCCGAAGCGAAACCGCACGAAATGTAAATTAGGAAGCTATAGAAGGGGGTATAAGGGAGGGAAGGGAGCGGAAAAAGAAGGATCGAAATATGAAATTGTAATTTTTTCTTTCAATCTTCGATTTTGTTTGTCTTTTTCTTTCGGGACAGAAAGATGAATAGAGAAAAAACAAAAAAAAAAACAGCACGCCTACGGGGTCCCCTAAGAGCGTGCCAAACAGGAAGTGCTTGGGACGTGATAGGCGTGCAAAGATAGGCGCGGTTAAAAAGACGTAGTTCTTCTCTTAAAGATAGCTCGGAGTAGTTAAAACCCCCCCCAACACGGGAGACGGTATAGAAAAATAGAGAAATAAAGATACACAGATAGATAGATGAAGAGAGAGGGAGAGAGAGAGAGATAGTGAGGGGGGGGGGGACAAAAGTACGTTGGATGTGCGTCGCCGAATGAATTTGGAAAAAGGTCACGTATGTAGAATTAGAAAATCGAGTATACGGGGACAGACACGGTTGAAGAGGCAGAAAAGAGTCCTTTTTCACTTTCCTCCTTTTTTCTTCAAGTCCGAAATAACACCCACACGCGGGGTGAAATTTATTGAGCGGCAAACCAGCGCGGGAAAGCCGGCGAGAAGTAGGAGTAGATATACCTACGCTGCGTCGCGGAAGGTTCTCTTTAAATCTCATGGTTGTTACTATTTTATTTCAACTCCCGGTGTTTGATCTTCTTTTATTTGCTTTTCCGTCATGAATCTTGACTGTTGAACCGTTATTCGGTACACATAATACACTTCAAGGGTTCGGTATTTCAAGGCGATGCCGCGGAAGACAAGTTGCGTTGACAATGCATCGGAAATCTGTGAGGTTGGATCACGCAGTATCACCCTTCGGATTTTCACACCCTCGGTAGGTTCGAGCCCATGCAAAGTAGCCCTCGTCACTTCCAAAGCGACTATAATTTCAGGCAACGAAATCACATTTTGAAGACTCTAATCTAATTAGAATCTCATTTGGTCCACGCAATCGGGCAAATAGTATAAATGAATGGAAGAATCGTTATAGGATCACCTCAAAGATGAAATGGATTTAATTTAGGGAATTGTTGTATGTTTAAAAATCCCAGAATCAAATTGGAAATGTGTTACAGAGACATTAACAGCACCGCTGAAAGAGTTATGTAGTAAAGACCGTTAGGTGACTATTCCATACGAAGATGAAGTTGTTAACGTTACTTTAACGATTCACGTTTCGGGAAAAATCGTTATTTCGCAATTTTAGGAATGTCTGATGATATGGTAAATTATAATGAGGAAAAATATATTCATATTTAGAAAACTGAACTTCTACAATTACTATAAAATTGCAAAACTGTAGATTTTTCCCCCCTCGTTTCGTTACGTTAACGTTGCTAACTTCAGTCTCTTCCTTTCATTGCAAAAGTAGATTTCGATCACAGAGATGATTGATTTTCGCTTATCGTGCCTTGACAGAAAACAGAAGAAAGACAATGCAAGCGAATACCCACATGAGCTCCAGATATCCATTGCGTAGAAGATTGGCATTGGTCAAAACAGTGTTCAATAGATATGAGCTTTTACAAGCTCTGTCTAAAATAAAACGACGTATGTCCACACTTGAAATCGTTCAAGAGTCGACCATCGCTTTGAAATACGAGTAATTTCCAAAAATTACTGGGGTTTTCCAGTAAGATTCCTCTTGAGATGCTTCGATAGGCACTTTTCGATACTCGCGCCCTCCAACACGCGAAGTTCATTGAAATCGAGAACGTCCGTGAGGATGCACCTGGCGCCAGTGACTAGATCGCCACATCTGCTGAGGAGATCAGAATTCGGATATTGGTCGGTGTATTCCGTGAGAACATGGGGCTACCTGCGTACTCGACAAAGGCGAAACGTACGCACCTCGAATGATGGAGGAATTGGCAATTCACACTTGAATGGTTTCCCGTGGTTTTGACAATAAAAGTATCAATGGATAGCAGTCAAGGGCCAGCCCTCTTGTGCAAGTTCCTTTCGCGTTCTTTCCCCTCTTCTTTTTCCGTTTGTCCGACTTGTTTGTCGTCCATGGTGGTTTCTTGCGCTCCCGCTGCTGCCACTGCAGCTCTTCTCCAGCTTCGAGTGGTTCACAAAGAGGGTCGTCTGTCAGAGCATAAAAATTCATACATCGTGAATGATCTCATTGATTGCGTTTCCACAAATTTTTTATTTCCCCCATCTGCAGCGGACATTGGCATGCGCGTCGCCATCTTGGTTTCGTTCATGCGTCTTAAATCGTTGGTCTCATTGATTCGTTCTTCGTTTGTCTTCCTCTCCCCGTTTCGTCGCCGATGTAACGCATATTTCAACAACGTATCACGCGTGCAGGGAAAAAGAATTCTAAGTGGCTTCACACTCTTTTTCAGCTGTCTATTCAAGACTCTACCGAGTCTCTTGATCACGCATGCATACTTGCGACGCCCGGGTAATTTGAGGATCGATTTAAGCCGCGTCTGGGTATTCCGACAATTCGACCTGCGGGGTCAAATCAAATGGAAAGATGAATGGGAAATGAGAATGCGCTTTGTAGATTTTTAGGTTCTTCTCCTAGGTCTGTCCCAGCGGGGTTCCGGCGTGAATGATATATTTTTATTTTCCTCCCCTGAAACCCCGAAACTCCACCCTCAGGATCCGTTTGAATGTTTGTGTGTTTTTCAGACGCATCGCGTCGCGTCGCGACGTCTTGCTGCTTTCAGTTCAGGCTCCGCTGGTTTTGTCGGCGTCGCGGACGAAGAGCCAGAAGCTTTGATCAAACTCACATGCAGCCGTGAAATTATTTATTTGTAGTCTAAACGGTAAAATATGTACATATATACAAATATATATGTATATATACGTATATAAACGTGAGGAACTATGAGCCCACCGTAAATGCGAGACATATTTACAGCTGGGACAGATAGGAAACCTGTTCGGATGAGTATATTTTTGTTTCTATAAAACCATTTGGACCTAATCAAGCTGGCATTAAAATCTAGGCACAAATCACAAACATCGAGACAACTTTTACGGCTCAATATAGTTTTATACATAAACGTGAACCGAGTTTCTTTTGCAACTACGCGAGGATAACCGATTCGTTCAATTCGGTAGGTTTGAACGATAAACCTTGGACGCACCGTCTCGTCTGACAGTGAAATGTACTGAGAAGTAGAAGAAAAAAGATTCTGCTGACCCGTCAGGCGTTAAATTCGAGATAACTGTATCCTAGGATCTAAGATTTAGACGTAAGTGTGGAAGATTTAAGGACACATCTGGCCACATCTGCTCGTGACAACGTTGAGAAGACGTTATCTGCACGAAATCGGTCGGTGGAGAAGAAACCTCCACGGGACAAATGTATGGTCCATAAAGACGCTGCTAACCCACAGCCCCCATGGTTGACATGTTTATTTCACCCCGTAATCTTGTCGGATTACAAAAATGGAACAAGAAGGAGAAGATGACGAGAAAAAAATATCGACTGTTGAATAGAGTCAGCCGAAAACCGGTAGCCAATTCGTCCTTTTTATCAACCTGATTTTGTATACCTGCAGGTAGGGAGAAAAGGGTTTGATGGTTTGATGGTTTGTATTAAGATCTTTCCCATAGCCATGTTGGGAAACAACTAGGTGTACTGAAAATTCATATACAAAGTAAAGTAACAGTTGGAGTAACCGTAACAGTACGGCGATTGTTCTGATACTATAACACAATTCTCTCAACAAGCATGGTGCAATATTCTATACAGTATAAGACCGATCCTTGTACTCAGAGAGTAGATCCAACTGTTACAATACAGTATGTGAATTTTAGCATACCCTTTTTTACGCCGGGACTAACAATAAGAGAGACTTTGAAGCACGTGAAATTTGAATTTTGGATCGAGGAACGCCGGAGCGATTCATTCATTGATATAGATTTGGATTTTCTCGAACGAGATTTCGATTCGGCGAACCCTTCGGTGCCTTTATTGTTACGGGGCAAGTGGAAGTACCTATTTGCGTGTTACAATAGCCGAGCAGCGCGGTTTGCATCGGAAGAAAGATATCAGATCCGATCGGTAGATGGAACCAAGCCGCGGCAGCTTTCTGGCCCCGTGGCTGTTGTACCGAGAGTCAGCTGGCCATTCGAGCCAACTGCACTGTGAAATGCCATGTGTCCAATGAAACACAATGGCACTACCGCTGCCGTCGCTGTTCTGGAGTATGTATTTTAAGCTTTTGAGTACGTAATACAACCGCGAACCGTTTATAAATTGAGTTTTAATCCTGGATCAACGGCTTAACCAATGGGGAATCTCTGTTGATGGGATATTTCAGATCTCTCATAGATTACACGTCCTATGAATGCTGTTGCCGTTCATATTCGGGCCCGCCGGACCCAGGGACACACATTATCCACGTATTACGCTCGCCGTTGGAAGTCACAGCTGCATCTAGCCTCGCCTTCTTCTTCTTCTTCTTCACAAACATCAAGATGCTTTGTCGTCACGCGGGCCTTAGCTGCTCCTTGTCCATAAACGGCTATATCTTAGAACCGCTCCAAGATTTTTGGAAGGGCACAGCATGGAACTCGGGGACAATTCGGATTACAGCCAGTTTGAACCTTGCCTCGTAGTTCACGGACTGGTGCAACACCTTTTAGTCATAACTGCCGTAGCTATGTTGAAGAGAAGTTAAGGTAAACTGTTTTCTGTCGCAATATCGAGCTCAGAACAACGTCAGGCTGTGTGACAAAAAAATTTGTCAACTCGCAGCAACGCCCCGGTATCGTGTGAAAGGAACATCAGCTGCTGTTGAACGTCAGCGTGTGTGTAGCCTGCACCCCTTCGTCTCGGTTAATTATTGATCGACAAGAGCCGGTGAGGGTTTTGTCACACGTTCCGATCTTTTGAAACTTCATGAAGGTGAATGCCAACGTCGACGCTCGACGGTTGGCGTTAGATTCATCGCGTCTGGAAATTATCAGCTGAATCAAAGAGCGTATCCACCTGGTCGAATGGCTGAGATGGAGACACTTGATGTTTCGGTTCGACGTATTTTGAGCGTTGACTAGACGACAGCTCATTGATCCGACGCGTGTAAATTGGTATCTCCGGATGCGCAGGTATTGTGACAAGTCGAAGAGACGATGTCGATTGACGATCAGTTTGGTTAGCACGCAGGGATAATCAGTGTCTGGTAGGCATGCGATTAAAGTATCAGTCCTGGCACAACAGTGACGTGACCTGAATTCGATTGGAAAGTCGCGTTTGATTGGGATAGTATAATGAACGAACCCAGGCGATAGATGTAATCTGTACCGTTAATTATCTTGCTCGGTAATTAAAGCTGAGCTTGAGATAAGGCTGAGATAAATTAGTGCCAGTACCTTGTACGTAAAGCTCGCCGTCAAACAGGTTTCACTCGCCGCGAACTAAATTGGTACAAGTGCGGGAAATTTTTTGAACTCGTCAAATCCACGCACTGCACCTGGCGGGGACGACTCATATACATAGGCCATTCCGCAGCTCTGGTCTACCACCTGCCCGAGGCTCACACACGCGCTGCGTCAATTAGTTATGTACATAGTCGGCAAATAAGAAAGAAAGAAGAAATGAGAAAACAAGAATTCCAACCGCCTAATTTTAGTTTTCAAGTCAAACGAGGTAATAGTGTGAAGGATCGAGAATTTGTTTGAGATAGGGAAATTCTCTGTAACAACAAGGCAGAAGAAGAACGTTCTAATCAGCTGACTTCAGGTCCCCTTCGAACGCCGGGCCGATTGACACAAGAAATTAACCAGTTTGAAAATATTTTTTAGACTTAACCGGTTTTATTTTACATGTGTATACAGTAAACGCGTGTCAATTTACCGGCAATAAGTCGCAGGCGTCGAGACGGTGCTCGTGCCACCGTCCCGGCGTACCCACTGGGTCTTATATACCTTTTTACGACGTGAGTATACAATTTCGAAAGTCATCAAGGCATCGGTGGTGCGATGGAATCGAGGAGGGAATAAGAATCGTGAAATGTCTACTCGAAATAACTTCTACAGGGCAAAACGGTTGTAACACCTATTTTACACGGCAATATCCGGGGAGCTGGAAACTCCAGTTCTCCGCCGAAGCGCCGAACATTAAAGTAATCCCGGTTACCCCGGGCTCCGAATGTGGGGAAGAAGAGCAGAAGTAAAATAATTTAAATAACAGGGGGTGTACCAGCTGCCGTAAGGCATCGCTGCACTGCGCGGACCGCGACTGTATAAATATTCAGACGAGCTAAAATTGTATATGCATGTATACCGTATACACATACAGCGCACTACACTCCGTGACTCGGCGAGCACGGGTAACTCGGGATAACGCGGTTCCTACACATTTCGCATGCATTATCACGGTCAAAGGAGTACTCTTGCTTATAATTCTGTAGAGCGAGACTGTCAAAGCTTCTGCAACTTCAATTTGCGGGGTTTTAACTTACCGTCTAGCAATTTTATCATCAACACGGAATTTTCCGTTCTCTCACCCCTCTCCCCGTTGCCGATGCTCTGCTGTGCTATCAAAACTTTTATATTAGTTCCAAGCTGAGCGGCCATGGGATGGCTACACAAATAATTCAACCACAGTTTAAGTTTATTTCACATCCGTTAAGCAAATCACTCTGCGTTGTCCGGAAGCTTATACTATCTGCAAAGGGAAAAAATCGTTAAGGATTTTATGGTGATTCGATGAATGCTACATGCATAGTGGTGGCCTTGTTATAGTACGTTTTTATAATGCGCAACCCAAGATTTTATTGCCAAGACGAGAAAGACAATGTGAAAAAGGGGAATTCAGCAATCAATGAATGGCTTCAGAAGTTACTCCGTGAACGACATGATTTCAATCCCCACCGTCCAAAGTGTGTTCCCTTCCTGCCGAGAAGCTCAATTAACACCCTCAATTAACACGATTCAAATCAATTATTTCTCCCTTGCGGATGAACTTTGACGTAATTGTTAGCCCTTTGGTTATGAAAATAATTACACCACTCACGATGTTTCTTGAAATTTTTTGTTACAGATAGAAATATCTAGGACTGACTTTGCTCTTCCGGTGCAGTTCGACAACGTTGATTCCAAGTCTGTTTCTTGGTGTTGAAGTGAACAAACAAACAACGCGATGTGCAGTGAGCAGTGACACTTGTAGTGGTTGGTAGTGACTGTTCAATCTGCTTCTATAGAATTGAACTGAAAATGAAGAAATGACAACGCTGGCATTCACGATGAAGCCCAGATTGTCCTCTCTCTTCCTGGTGTTCTACCTTCTCCTCGTCCTGCCCGAGGTTCATCCATTCAGCTCAGTCGAAGGTGAGTAGCTACAGCAGGGTTTACGGTGACGATTCAATTCACTAGCTCAAGTCTAGTCTCCATTCTTCTTTTTATGCACAAAGCCTCATTCAGCAACCTCACGGACAATCGAGCTTAGGTATAACTCAGTGGCTGTAGGCTTACAATCGGTTGAAGAAATCTGTCACGCCACACTCGTGAGGCGTGAATATTGTGTTCACAATATTTACAGAGTGGCAACGGCGAAGCGAATAACTGTTATAACCGAGCGACAATGTGTGCCAAAATAAAGTCAATGCCGCAATGGTAATCAGAATACTCTCATTTATATGCTTGCCATGGCTTATAAGCCCGTCTTGAAGCCTTGAGTAGAATTTCGCCAGATACAACATCCTGCGCCGCTTTTTCAAGCAGCACGATTTGTCTTCGTTTACTGTCACCCAAACTATACAACCGTCAGACACCTTATCCTTTCATTTCCCAAGTCGATCTATTTTCCAGCCTCTGGAATCATCTCCGGTCCCTCAACTGTGGCTACACTTCAAACGTTTCGACCGAGCCTCAACCTTTTATTTGCGAGCTGTCCATCTCTTTCTAATTTATACCGTCACGGTGATAAATGGGCCCCAGGAGATTTCCCCGCGTTTCACTGTCCGTCAGCTTTTGCACTATGTGTGTATTAACGCACCGCGAGTACGGCGCGCTCATCAGTCGCTCCACTTATCGCATTCACTAGCCACATTCGCACCTTCTGATTACTTCTCAACTTAATGCACCCTGCGCAAAGAGAGTTAGTTGAAAGCCTTTCTCCGAACCTCCGAGCGGTTATTATAATACATTCGAATAAAATTTTTTTGTCCAATCGCAAGTCGTAGACCTAGACTGATAATGGATCACTCGAGTGAGCTGGTTTGAAAACCGCCTCTGAGAAATGAGAAATAATGAGGAGCCGACTAATTATTGTCGTGAGCGAGTGATGAATGGTTTTACCTTTCTTTGCAAAAGTAAGTCTATCTGCAGGGGGATGATTGGTTCTATGAGTACCCACACTGTCATTAAATTTCTTTTTCACTGGGATCCTTGTGGTCCTGGAATTCAGTCTTCACTCTCGTCTCTTATCTCTGCCACTGTTCAAATACGTTAATCTTTAATGCTGTCATGGGCCATACATAAAGATCAGTGACTGCAGCTGTTGAGCATGATGCTTGAAATTCTGCGAAAGTTTTTTTCTAGCAGAATGAAAATAATTCGTGGATTTTGAAAACTGGGTGCATAAGGTCGAGGCATACGTTTTTCTGTCCATCCTTTCTCTTTCTGCGCTTTGCACCGTCGGTGCTTTAAAATCGAAGAACCAGGGGTGTTTTTTCGGGGTGTAGAAATTCCAGCGTCCAAGCAAATTAATGAATACATAACTGCTTGGTGGATAACGCGTGACTGCATGGAAATTGTGAGGCAAGCAATTACGCGGTTGGTTACGGGGCGCAACGATCTCGTCAGGAGACGCAGCGTCTCCTTATCTCCTCCCCGCTTCTCCTCTCGCAGCGTGGTCTCATCAACATTCTGCTGGGAAGAGGAGAAGGTTCTTCGCGAAACGAGACTCTTGCGCTCGCTGCAAAGTCGTGCAGCATCCGATGAAAGGTCGGGTCAGCTTTAATTATCATAAATCAAACGCAAAGCCGGTCGCAAACCGAGGCGAATTATCGCAAAACTTTGTTCGCGTTTGTGGGTGCATATATGCACGCACTAAGCGTGACGTTGAAGGAGGGCAAGAAAAAATAAGGGTTATTCCCTCGTGCTTTGGAAAAAAGAAACCCGTTCAATCTTGATACCTTTCGAAACGCTGCGAAATCTCTACGGATTCGTCTTGTCTTATTTATCTTGCTTTCAACGTAATAAGAAAAGAGAAAGAGAAAGACCTTATTTACGGCCACTATACAGTTACAAGCGGTGTGAATGGTATCATCTAAGCTGTATACGTATCTGGGAAAATGGTAAGACAACGGGTAGAGGTGAAAGTGAGTTTGAACGATTTCAAATTGCACGAATAATATTTTATCACACAATAAAGTAAAGCAGCAACTTTATGCATTATTTACGAGCGAACGGCTCAAACGAATTCATAAAAGTCTCGGTAGGAATGAATTAGCGATTTTCAACCGAAGCCGCTGTCGTGACGCGATAACGCGTTAAGACTCTTGTTCGACGAACGAGACTTAAAACGAAACTTTATACCAGATGCATTAAAGTGGGTGTGTATATTCGCTCTATTTATCGTTTCACATTCTTTCGTTATCTGAGAATTCGGCTGCAATTCGTGATAATGGGAATATTTATTTACTTATAAATTAGCAAGCTTTTATATATATATATAATTCCAATATAAGAAGCGGTGTGATTAGGTATCATAACTCCACAGTAACTATACATGATGTACCTTGTTTATTTCGAGTATGGCTATTTTTTATACTTCGAATTGTGAGAGATGAAATTTTCTATACCATCAAAGCCATCTGTTTTCTTGATATCTGTATAGTTACACTTTATTCTGAATCATACATTTACAAAAAATAATAACGTTCACATACGTATAAATTTCCAGAAAAATATTCTTATGGCTCCTGTCTTCTTTCGGATGCATCCGTAAAGTTTATTTGTCAAGGTAAATTGATAGCAAAGAATATTCATTTTGTCGGATGGTTCAACGAATTGAACCATCGTTCGCACTATATTGTTTGAAAGAGTTTCCGCAACGTTGTGGTATTTCATGACCATCATTTCTACAATCCATTACGGTAAATTCAAACTTGTCGAGCATCAATTGTCACGAGATCTAATGCTATAAAAATGAGGAAATTGCTTGTCTGGAGTTTGGTACATGTTTTCAAATTATACAGTTACTATCATTATCTGCGTAAATTTGATTCGACACATTGAATTTCAAGATAGCTCAATCCTCATGCATCTAAACCAAGTTCGTTAATGTTCTGCTAGCAATTAATTGGAAAATGAACAATCTTATGGAAAAAAAAACTTCCTCGAGTTGTACAACGGCCAGGATCGATGTTATCGGTCCTTCGATATCAGAGTGAGCCTGGCGCACTCCAGGGGTTAGGCATGACTAGCTTGTATCTGATTCTGTTATTCGGTTAATTACACGGCCTAACGTAGGTACCGTAGCTGTTACGACGCAAACGTTTTGTGCTATCTTCATCGTGTCCTAAGGCTCTCAGCTTACCTTACAAACGTATTATATATCGGGATAATTAATCTCCTGTTCGCAATTGTCCGCAATGTGCCTGATTATCTTGAATGACGATACAACATTGATATGACAATTAAAGAACGCGACTTTTAATTATAGTAATCGGTTCCGTCTCCCCGACTACTAGACCCGCCTGAATTCTCTCAACGGCTCATGAAGAATTAGGCACACCTCTATAGACGATATCCAACACAAGCTCAAGCTTCAACTTCTGCCCTGAACCTAACGTAATATACGCCGACCAAGTTTCAACGGAGTTAAGGTTTATTGCTCTCCTGTTCTCGTGTCGCGCGAAACCTGACCGAGAACAGTCGCATAAATTAAAATTCGAGCTCCGGTGTGCCGGGATACTCAACTGATCTCCCGAGAGAGGCTTGAGTTTCTTTAATTCACTAACTTCAGCGAAGCTGCAATCTGCTCTTTGAGCGCATGAAAAAAATATTTTCATTTACTTCGTCAAGACACTGAAAGACGCTGTAAAAAAATCTTGATGTAGGGAATGCAGTAGTCGGAAAAAATTGACGATTTATTCCACCAAAAATTTATCAACCCCACAAAAGTTGGTGCAAAATACACTTCCAACCCGGTTGGGAGATATTTTTTTTAGTTTTTAGCTGCGATGAATTTTGAAAGGCCCGGTACATTCATGCACGTCATCATTAATTTATTGCAGACCGTAAAAGCTTTCCGAATCTGATTCATGCGGTTCAACGCGTCGCATATAAGCCAGATCGACAAAGCGTACCCTACAAATTGGCTCTTATCTACCGCGTCTTCGAGCTCAGCTACTTCGCCTCTGTGTTCCTCGTTTTGTTCGTGTTTTTGTCTCGACCACGCAAGCCAGCTGAGAGAGACGGTGGCAGTTAAAGAGAGGAAGAGACAAAGACTGGAAGGGAATTACTATCAAGTATCAACCATCTGGGACGCCTCTAAGACCCTGGCTGCATCGTTCGAAAGGTTTTTAAAAGAGTATTTCCTGACTTGCTCCGTGATCCTGCTGCCTTAATTAACTCTCCAGGAAATAGCAGTAGGTACCGATATATTTGAATATGCCTTTATTCGCAGTTTGAAGAATATGTATTGAACAAAGTATTGTACGTACCTTTTTATGCTGCGGTTACAGACATTTTTTTATATATAAAATTGTAGTTTTATAAGATTCACCAGAAGATTTTAACCTCAGAATTAGTTCCGGATCATTTCTTGCAATGTCACATGTGGCATGTATGAAAACTGATTAGCGAAGATTTGACGCAGATACTTGAAGCATCTATTTACTTGAACTTGAATTCAGAACATCCAGTCATATGTATTGATAGTGAATTTGCTAAAATTATAAGGCAATAAAGTAGCAAATAATTCTGTTTTCCCACGGTAAAATGAGTAGAAAATTTCTCGACCCCGTTCCTCGGAAAACAGGAAATGCTTAGTAAGGCATTGTACCCCGCTTCAGAAGCTATAACAAAGTCAATCGTCGTTAAATCGCGGAGTTGAAATAAAAAGAAGCCGCAAGTGATCGTTGAGAGGTAAGAAACAATTGCTACCCTTAATAAATGCAAAGTGATTCGGTCATTGAAGTACCATCTAGGACGATCTTCAAACAAACCCCGGTATAGCCGAAAAGAGAACGACGTGAGACTTCAGTGGAAACAAGAAAGGCCTTGTTTCTTGATCTCCCTCTGTCCCCCACAAACCCCCATCCCAAAGGCTCCGTTCCTCCTACAGACTGACTACCTCTTGCGGTAGGACGTACCTTTGTTAATTAAGAGGCGTCGTGTGTGGTCCGCGGTCTACGGCTCTCCGTGCTGTGGCAGAGATACGCTATCCAATGTCAGAATCCCTCCCGCTCCTGGTTTGGTTCTCTCCGAGTACAGCTTTGTCCGCAAGTTCCATCCCATCCACGTGCGCTGTTCGTACCGCAGATCGACTAACTAGACGGATATGTCCATCCAGGCTAACAAGAACTCCGAGCGAACGCGAATGGATCGCATGCAGGGATGGATTTGTAGGAAGCGCGTGATAATGTGCTATTCAATGTCCGTTCTCTCCTGTTCATGGGCTCATGAACGGTGATCGCCACCGTCGACGAGGCGGACAAACAGACGTGCAGGCATGTTATCGAAATTCGATGGAAACCTAATTTCAGTCCAGTTCCGTTTGGACTCCGTTATATATTTTCATGGGCTTTCAACCTAACGTTGCCACTATAAGGCTCCCGGAAATTCTGCCTCTACTCTCTATCCGGGAATATCAAATCACCTACCCGAGTGCCTATCACTGCGGGTAAATTTATATTCCAAAAACCGGTCCATCGTGTGAACCACTGCAGACAGTGCAGATTTCCCTTTGGAGCGCAGTATTCTTTGGAACATATAATTCTAGACTTTGAAAAAACTTGTATGAAAAGTAGCCCGAACCGACAGATCAGCCATTTCGGATAGGAACATTTCATTTCAACTACTTCATTTGCGAAAAGTTTTTCAACCAAAGTTTCTTTTTCCTGTTTCAGAAGCAGATCAGGATGGCGTTGAAGACGATGGAGCCTACGGTTTGGAGGAGGATGACATACCCTCGGCAACGATCGCGACCGACACCGAACTGATTTCGGGGGGTAGTGATTCACTACCAGTATTCCTAACTGAGCCCTTGGACTCGTACGTGGTGAAGAGTAAGCCAGCGACGCTGCACTGCAGGGCTGCAAAAGCGTTGGAAATATACTTTCTGTGCAACGGAGAGCGTGCTGTTGGCGCCCGGCCGTCAGACTTTGTGGACCCTCAGACGGGGACAAGGATAGTCGAAGTGGAACTCGACGTGACGAGGAACCAGGTCGAGGAGTACTTCGGTCAGGACAAGTTCAAGTGCGAATGTGTTGCATGGTCGGGATCAGGGCAAATCACGAGTCAACCTGCCTCACTGGACGTAGCTTGTAAGTATATTATATTACAATGAAGTGACCGTTCATAAAATCAGATATCTATAGACAAAAATATAGACAAGAGTGCTTCGATGATATTTGAAGTCACAAAAAGTCAGGTAAGGTCACGTATAAGTCACTTGTGGTCACGTGAAGTTGTGTAAAGTTTCGCATGAAATTTTTTGCCATGTCACGTTAAGTCAATTGAAGTGATGTGGTCTTTTGACGTTGTGAAATCCTGAAGTCTAGTGCCCATCCGACCTCAGGAATGTTCAACCATTTGGTGCACTACGTTATACGACTTATGAAACTTGATGAAATACATACTGTGTTATCCAGGAGTGGAACAGTCAATTGACTACGAGACTTTGGCTAAAAAAGAATATTGTCATTTGACGAGAAAATCTCTTCAAAGAACATGTGGGTGAGATGAAGCATGTCAGCAATGGACAAGAGGAGAGAGGTTGATCCCGGCTCCACGCTGCGCTGGGGGCTCCGGTAGCCGTAATTACAATAATTACTTCGTCGAGCCGATTAAATCCAAGCGCTGCTCTTATCTGCGGATGCGACAGAGGAAGAGTAGGAAGAAATATGGCGGGCGTCGCGCTTTGCTCTCGTATCTAATCACAGTCATTATCGTAATATTCGTGATGACGGGTCACCAGTCTGCGCACCGCCGCCTGCACAGTCATTTTGTAATTATTATACGAGAGGTATGCATTAACCTAATGGTTAATGTTCGCCACAGACTGCACAGAGTCCCTCGGACCCGAGGTGCGGTCCGCTGAGGAGCCACCGGTCCTCAGATGACGATGCTGAAACGTTAATGCGTCGTTAGACGCTGCAGTAAACGGCCGCCCTTGGTTCCGATAACCATCACGGATTCGAGTTAAGCATCTTAGATTTTTAATGAATGCCAGTTTCGAGCGCTGCTTTACAGACTAAACTGGACCTTAGCAGTCCGTTGAACTGACCTTACTCGATTTCCTTAAAAATGGAAAGATTTCCACACGTCAGCTTGACTAATATCTCAGACTGGAACTCCAGCTCTTGATTATTGGAAACCTTTGAACCACTTCTATCGTCTTTACTGAAAATGAAACCCAGATCACACTGTTGACATCTTCATCTTCCTACACCCCGATAATCACCATTGGATAGCGTGAAGTTAACTGAAAAAATCCATTTCCCTCATGTTTCAGACTTGAAAAAGCAATTCGAGTCCCCGCCGTACTCTGTTTCGGTTGAAGTAGGTCAAGGAACGGAGATCCGCTGCGTTCCACCCGCAGGTGTCCCACCGCCAAGAGTGGACTGGCTCCGTAATGGAGTGAAGCTGGATGCGCCGACGGACACATTGCTTATTTCGAGTGAAGGACACCTTCTTTTGGGTCAGGCAAAGCTCAGTCATCAAGCAAATTACACTTGTGTAGCGGAGAACATCGCTGCGAAGAGACTGAGCGATCCTGCAAGCCTTACTGTCTACGGTAAGCAGTCAAAATTTTCTCATTCCTTTTACTGCGATACGTTAAAGGGCTTCACTTGGCCATTGGGAACGCTGGCCTCAAATAGCAAATGATTTTTAATTAGATATTTCGTAATTCCTTTCTTACGCTCGTTAGCAATTGCCTTTAATTACGACCGCGATGTTTTTAGTCACTCTTGTGAGTCATATCGCGGGACTCTGCGCGTGTGAAAGTCATTCGGATTGAATTCACACCGTTCAGACCACTTAGAAAATCCGAAACTACCTACGGTTTTTACGCCTGTCTGTAACGAGCATTTTACGAAAATTTAGCCGTAGAAGAAACCTGACGTACGAGATCCTCGTTTAATTCCAAAAGTCAAATGAACCAAATGAATCGAGAAATTTTTTCTACTCTGTTTCAGTCAACGGCGGATGGTCCTCTTGGTCGGCCTGGTCAGACTGCAACTCGAGATGCGGTAAAGTTGGTCAGAAAAGAACAAGGAAATGCACGAATCCTTCACCGCTAAATGGTGGCGATAACTGCAAGGGTCCAGCGATTCAGACGAACGACTGCAACACTGTATGCCCTGGTGAGCGACTATTGTCTGTTTTATTATTAACCGCTATCTGCATGTTCTCGACGTCATACAGTTGGCAAAAGAAGTTGGGGGTCCAATTTCGAACGCTTGCAACGAACGCGTGTGTGCTTGTGAATGCTTATGATCGTCGCATCGGATTCCCATCTCATTAGAGCGACTCATAAGAACTCGGATTCCGGTAAAGGGACCAGAAGTTTGTCAGATGACCGGAGCTTCGGTATAGAACGCGCTACAATGTTCATGGTGCATTCAGGTTCCTCTGGCTGATAGCAATTTCCTCTATTCATGTTTTGCAAATGCGGGTGCCGATGGGTCTGAGGGAGATTGCATGAGCGAGGTTTTGTCAAAGACTGCACCACGCGATGATTGCTTTGCGAATACTCGTTGATTTATAGCCAATGCATGTTCACTGAGCCGCTGCAAGAACGGCGGGAATTGCCGTTGGTGCATCTCCTCTGCACTTGTAGTCTGCCGGACCGAGGACGACTCTCGACTGAACGATGCTTCCTGGAAACCATCCGCACACGAGTGTTTGCGCCAACTAAATTCCTCCAGGCTTGAACCGTCGCCCTCAGACACACCGACCGGCGTTAATAAAATAAGAGGTGCTCTCGCGTACAGGTTTAATTGGACGTTCCAACTTCCAATCGTGTCTGCACATATCATTCCCTCGGCTATCCTCAACCTTCCGCGTCGCACTCTTCGATCGGTCTATCAGGCTGAAAAACGAAGGAAGGTGACCGTTTCGAAAAGGGGGAAACCGATCGAGCTTTTTTCCCTCTTTCATGTGTTTTTCTACTGACCATCAGTAAACAAAGCGTTGTGTGTTAAAGCGAACATGTTCATTCAGTTAGTTGATTTAGCAATTCAGGTTTAGCTACTGCAATCATTTTTGTTTCGTCGTGTTGTAACATGATGTACAGGCCATTGCGAAAATTCTTGATGTATTGGGAATTTCAGAATAGAACTGAAAAATTGAAAATCCAGCGAAGAGATTTTTCATCGGCCGAGAAAGTTCTTATGGCGAAAGGAAAAGCCACCTTTCAACTCGCAAAACATCGAATGGTAGTGATGAAAGTTTGCAGTGGCCAAAATTACAGGAAAAATGACTTTCCCATTATCAGTTTATACACATTATACTCAGTTACAACTTTCAGAATTTTTCGCACTATGGTCGTATAACAACTTCGTCTCTTCTTTTCGAGAAATCGAACTCCTGGTTTGTTACTACTGACATAACTTGATAATTCAATACCCATCCGAATGTTGTCAGAGCAGTACTTTTCTATCTCGGGACTAATTCGACCATAAATAAATAAAGGAAATATGATTCATTTACTTAAAGCAAATAGAATATGTCAGTAAAATTATCCCAATATTTGCTAGACTTGCTTTAAAGAGCATTACTTGGTTTAAAAGACTTAGGAATAATTTCAAAGCCTCAATAAATTACGTGATACGTGGTCGAATAAGTCACCAGGTTTGCAATATTTTAACCAAGTTTAACAATAATGAATAATATCTACGCGTAACATTGCTTATCTGTCCCACAATGCATTCATTTTACGGAGCAGCCGGAGCGATAGAAGATCAGTTCACTAACACCCTGGGTAAGTGGTTAAGCCAAACGGTAGCCGAGTCCGCGTATTTCGACGAGCAATTGCCAACTGTAACGGTAAGCCGGAGGGCTTGAAACAGCTCCCGGCTTTTTCGGTCGGTTGAACATGAACGAATGAAATCCGAGCTTCGTGACGGAACTGTTCACACGGCAAACGGCCCACCGAGAATCACGTAGCATCATTTCTCAAGGTCTATACCCACACGGGCTTCTGTTCAACTCTGACTGATCGTCGGGTTAGGCAACTCCACTGCTACCGGCGCTGTCGATGATAATGGTTGAGCCAAAGCACGTTGCATGCGGGCCTCGCCCACGCGATACACAATGCCAACGGGAATCAATTTATTTAAGCCTTTGTACCCCGCGCTCCTTATTACCATCGCGATCCATTCACTCGCGTTAACAATAAACACCTGCAAGTGAAGCTGGATATCCAACCCCGCTCGTTTAGATTTTACCAGTATTTCTCTCCAACGTTTAGGAAAATAAATTTCCGACTCCCTTTGAAGCCGGTTGCCTTGCACCGCTACCGCTACTTGCCGGAAAAATAGAGAAGCGGATCGCAAAGGAGTTACATCGGATACATTATACACGAAGACCGCGCACTGAATATACCTTGAACATTTTCCTCGACAGCTGTTGACGGGAGATGGTCCACGTGGTCGAGCTGGTCGGTATGTGGAAGCGACTGCTCATATACCAGAAGGAGATATTGCGACAACCCGCCGCCGAGTCATGGCGGAAGGCCTTGTCAGGGCAGAGACATCAGTGCGGCCAACTGCACGGGCGGAATGTGCAACGGTGAGTTTCTTCTTTGATCTCCGGACTCCCTATTTCAACGGGAGCAGTAAGCGAGGACATTTCACCCGCGAAATTATACCCCCGTTTTCCATTTAAAACCCCTTTCATCGCTTCTTCGTTTCACGCCCAATGATCTTTAAGCTCGCGTGCAGTAGAACGGAAATTAACGCGAAAATATTTTTCGCTTTTCAGTTGGCAGTGCAAAGATCGGGGGTGCTCAGCTAGCCGAAGAAGGTGAGTACTTCGATCGACGGAAATAATTCCTATCAATAACTCGGATTAATGTTCTTATCGCGCGGCGGCTGGTGGAGACTCCCTGCAAAAGGGGGCACTGCCGCATGCTCCTCAATGGCATTCAAATTTATGCCACCCTGGCGTCATCCAATCCCGAGAGGTTCGTTTGCGCGGTGAATTAGTCGATAAGATAAAATATAATCTTCGTCATATCACCCCTTGCTAGCTTCAATCCTAAAGGGAACCGCAAGGCCGGGAGGAGAAGAGCCGTCGCTCGTCATTAGCTTGAATTTGTTCGGATAAATTCACCTCCGTATGAAATTTTCGCCGTGACGATTTCCCGCGGATTATTCAACCAAAGGTTTAATATTTGCATTTGATTACTGCCACGGTTGAAGAAAATGGAAGCTTGAATAGGTAATCACTTGACGGTGTAAACTAAGATCGGAGGTTCAAGGACCTCGTATTTACTTTTAATTACAAAGTGTCGTGCAGTGGGGAAAATTCACGACAATCAAATTACGGACCTTGGCTAAAGCGTGTTTCGGGTACCAATATGATTCACGTCTAAACAATGTTACGTTCATTTGTCAAAGTCCTGCGTCAATATACATATTTCTAGTTATTTAAATATTGAAATTTGAACTTGAATAGTGATTTTTGATATGCACGGGGTTGTGCCTGCAAAATAAATAGTGCAGCCGTGATCAAATACATTGAATAAATAACGAGTGAGAAAAAATACAAAATGAAACCTACCAGAGAAGAAAAAAGAAACCAATTCTTCGACAAACAAATGGAATAATTCACGGTACTTTGCACAGATTGGGGGGTAATTTTCTTTAAGATTCAACGACCCGGGGCTTTATTAATCAGGCCTCGTTAATAACTGAACGAAATTTTCTCGTGAATGCCGTGTGGCTCGCTCCCTCCGTTGGTTGATATTTACTTTTAATTACGGGGCTCGTTAATTATTGAAAATCAGAACGTAAACCGGTCTAATTGTGACGAGCGACCCCTCGCTGTCAATCTGGAAAGCAGTAGCGGTGCATGCGATAAACAATTGAAAACCGTCAGTGCGTCGATTTTTTCCTGCGTGACGTAGTCCGACTTCGACGGACTGTAGGCAGGGTCTATAAATCGTCGAAGCTGGTTACTGGTAGGTACACGTATACGTATTGGTACAGGGTGTTTTTATCGAGCGGTATACATCAAAGTTGCACGCGATACGGTCTGCCCTGCGGGTAACTGGTATTAAAGAAAATTATGTAATTGGAAGACCACCGCCCTCTAACTGAGACGAGGGTACGTTTTTTCTACCCGCCGTTGCGGAAACTAATCATATATGCAAATAATCAACGATTAAGAATTGTAGATGAGTATATATCGAAGGATAAGGGTAACATATTGATGCATGATGACCGTTCCGTACTTTCCCCACTTCAGATTACGAAAATTGCACAATTGTGGTGAAATTCTTGGTCGTGAATTATGGATCTACGGGTTAACGGGAGTGGAAAGTTCTCAGATCATTTATTCATAGATTCTAAGTAAAGCTCCTTTTCAAAATGCAAGAATAAGTTTATGTAAAAGGTCTACGGCATTAAGTTTTCTTGGTGAAATCATAAGTTATATTATATTGCGTATCGAGCTCTGCGATAATTCTTTGGCGTACCCATTATTTGTTCTTGTCAGTGTTTCTTTGTCTTAAATCAAAAACCAAACAAAGACAAGTAGGTATGTCATATAAATCAGCTACAGAGAAAAACCACTTAAACACGTATGCGAAGCGTCCGCGTTCACTTCCACGTTTACAATGAGTAGATTTATGTGCATGCTACTCGGCGAAATGCAAGGTATACCGATCTATTTCGCTATAGGAAAAGTCACTTCACCTCGGATAAGATCGATGCGATGAAGTTTACCGAGTTTCGACAGAAACCACGTTTGCAAGACTCGTTTCAGCGAATGGAGGAAAACGCTCCCACCTGATACCAGCGTTGAAAATGGTTTTGGAACCAATGGAGCACGGCGGTGCTCAGTAGTTCGGCGCGAAAGCTTCCCCTCCGTTTTGCTTAAGCGCGACAATCCCTCGTGGATAAGATCTGACCCAGGACTTATAGGAGTCTTGAGACATATGTGGCTCCGTTTCGTACGAAATGGAGCGGAATGAGCTCAGCGATCCTGAGCAACGTGAGTATGGATATCGTATTCTGTTTCAGCTAATCGGCAGATGGACGTAGCGCTTTACGTGGGCCTTACGGTGGCCTGTATCGTGATCGGGGGCCTTGCGTTTTTCTTGGCAAGATTGCTGAGGCGAAAGGGTCGCGATCATTCCTTGTACTCGATGGCACGTAACGGTAAGTAATTCGTTTCCTCCGGCGGGGATGTAGAGGGAAAAAAATGAATGTCGAGTTTGCAGTTCGGATAAAGCGGTAAACCGATCGGACCCTCGTTAAACCATAGTTCAATTTTCAATATTGCAGACTTTCAGCCCGAATTTTTTCCTGATCAGGACAAAAAATTGAGCTTGCAGCCAGACGTCACGGCCACAACGGTTCCGGCCTGCTACGAGTATCCTTTCGATCCGAAACTGTCCATGTCTAGGTCCCTATCCGAGCACCACTACGACGTCCCCCACCTCTCGATCGCCCCTCAACCATCCCCCATGTCCCCGACCCCCAGCACATCCACCCAGGAGTCCTGCAGCGACAAGCAAATCCATTCGGATAGTGAGAACAGCGTGACCAGCTCTTACCCATCCTCGGACTCGACCTATAACGTCGCCTCGGACACGGTGAGGCTACCGAAACTGGAGACCGGAAACGTTGCCAGAGCAATCGTTAACACTCGCGGCGCTTTACTCGTCCTTCCTGACGCTGGGATTTCGATGTCAGTCCCAGAGGGTTCAGTTCCAAAGTCCCTGCGTGAAGAATTGTACCTCGCTGTTTTAAACGAGGATCGATTTAGGCCGAGACTTCCTGGTAAGCACTTTCATCGTGCCCGAGGCTTTATTACGCGAAACCGAGAGAAGTTCAATTTCCAAATTCCAAGACTTGATTATCACCTTATTCTTCACCCTTAGGTTTATTGCTTTGAACGCGTGTTCTTTGGAATTATGACTTCAAACATTCGATACTATCCGAATGAGCGAGTTCAAAGTTTACTCCATTCTCAATTTATTTCAGAAAAAATCCACAGAACAATTTGAGACGGATGAATGAAGAAATCTTTCTCGTCGAATTCTTGATGTAGTACGCAATAATAAACCGAAACCACTAAATAGATTCAGTTTTTTCAGTTTATAAAATACACCCACCACAGATTGTAATAATTATTGTTGTAAAATCGATCTCAATGTCGATGAAAATGATCGACACAAGTTTTGGAATTTCGTATCGGTACTCCGAAAACTATCTTCTCCAAATATGACGTGATTCTCTTTAGACGGAGTGACTCAGTTGTCAGCCGTAGTGACCTGCGGTCCTTCGTCAGCATCTTTCAACAAGCCTGTCATCCTGCAGTTCGAGCACTGCGCGATGCTGCACCCAAGCACATGGGAGCTGAGCGTATGGGCGTCTAATATAGACCTCGACGAAGTGTCCGGGGAGCAAGTGACCTGGACCCGCGTCTTGACCCTCGGAAATGAGACCATAAATACCCCGCTGTTCACGCAGCTTGACCACGCTGAGGCTTTCATAGTTACTGAGCAGCTGAGGGGCTATGTTCTGGCCGGTGAAAGCAGCCAGAACACGATAGCGACCAAAAGGCTGAGACTGGCGCTTTACGCTAGCCAGGGAAACCAGTGCTGCGTCAGGGTTTACGCCATCGAAGATACGAAGGCTGCCATGAAGACGATCACCGACAGAGAGTCACAGATCCGAGGCTACCTCCTGGACAAGCCCAGGACGCTGCTCTATCAGGACAACGGGGAGTCGCTCTGCATCAGCATGGAGGAAGTGGGCAACGAGTGGCAGAGCAAATCTCCGACCGAGTACCAGGAGATCTCTTTCAAGGAAGTCTGGAACTGTCAAGAGAACGGGCAGCACGTCTCTTTCACCCTGGACGGTGCGTTCGGACCCTCCACATCGAGGAGCTACAAGCTCCTTGTCTGCCAGGGAAATTCCGACACGCGACAGGTCTTCAGAATCGTTTATGACGGCGCGAAGCAGCTCGTCTCTTCCGGTAGCGTGACCAGACCATTGAGAGAGGTTACCGTGGTCAGCAGTGGACACGCCAACAACACGACCACCGACTCCGCTGCTCTGAGACCATTCAGGTTTACCAGGTCCCTTAGGAAACAGCTGTGCCAGTGCTTGGACCCGCCTAATGCCCTCGGGAACGACTGGAGAATGTTAGCGCAGAGACTTCAAGTCGATAGGTGAGTCAATTTGATCTGAAAGAATTTTTTTGCACACGTATGTTATTTTTTTTATCCTTGTGCGATGTAAAATTGTGATTTTTTCGAGACGGCATAATTGTAACGGAAAAACTACAACAAGTCCCGATTTGTGTTTTTATAATAGGATGGACATTGAGCTATTAACTTGTGCTATTATTGGTTTTGGATCTAATTGACTTGTTTTAAATCAACCATGAAAAATACTTCATCAGGTCTTTTATATTACTGCCTTCACTTCAGATCGGAATTGGGTTGTAGCCAGTTATTTGATGGCATAAAGTCACTTCTTTCAATTCATTACTTTCACTTGGAAATACTTGCATCAGTTCATGGGTTATAAAGAAAAATGATTACTCTAAAGGCAAATAGTGTGCCTAGCAATTGCAGTTTTTATATCAACTTTCAAAAGCCTACCATTCGCGATTCAGGGAATATAAATCCGTTGAGTGACAACTATGGTTTTATGATCACCATGCAGCTGCGCAACAACCACGCATTCAGTACTCAATGTTTATGTTCACATGAAACTTTTCATGGGTATGAGATCCGTTAACTTTCAAGAAAAAAAAAAAAAACAACTTCGTATTATTTGTCGAAGAAATAGAGTTCGAATCGTAAAGTTCTGCGAATGTCCGAAAATCAATAATCCGTCGAAAGTACATAATTATTCTAGTAACGCGTGATAAATTGTTTGGAGATCAATTATGCTTCCTCGATTTGGCGGAGGTGAAATATTTAGATGTACCCGTATACCCGATTGTTTTTTCACCGGTAGATATATCCTCTGAATCAACACCGAGGTATAAATTTGCCGGAGAGACGTGGTGGTCGGTGTGAGCGAAACTTGAAAATGTATTCCCATCATGAATTCGGTGCGAGCTGGGGCCGCCTCTCGAAACGTTTTCGGTAGAAGTTTTTTCATCAACATGCCTGAGCGAGATTAATTGAGTAGGGTTCAGCTTCGGATTTGACTCGAAGTCTATGATATAAATGGAACGTAATTGTGCGTGGGATGCGCGTCTTGTTTAGATTGGCCAGACCAGATTCCGTGCTAAGGTCAGCTTCCGTCCGTTGTGTTCCAGGTATATAAACTACTTTGCAACCAAGGCCAGCCCCACGGAACACATCCTGGACCTCTGGGAAGCGAGACACCGCGAGCCGACGGCAGTCACCGACTTATTGAATCATCTCAGAGTTATGGGACGGACAGATGCCGCGACGATACTTGAGGCCCAGCTTGGACCATGGCTGTGAGGTGCTCGTGAAACGAGGTGATAAACGCGTTTAGTGACAGAAGTGAAATGTTGTGAAATGACACTCAAGTGCATATGACTATGTTTAACTTCGAGACGCGATCTGGGACGGTGAATCTCGAGTGTTTCAACGCCGTCATCAGAGAGGTATCAAGACGTGCTATCTATTTCTATCAAAATTTACATAAACAGAAAAATAGAAATATGTGAAAATGACAGCGAGCAGATGGCCTCTGGCTAACGGGTGATACAATGCGACTGAGAGAAAGACTCTTCGAACGGAGTGAATCGTGTACGGACTAAAAATTGGCGGAAAGGAATGAGTGGCCGATGCACTTTTTCGGATTGACAAAACAACGGAGAGGTAACGAATGTACTTTTTCGTTGATGGGAGATGATAATAAAAAATTTTGCTTGCAATTGTAATTTAGAGCAAATTTATTGGTATACAATCTAATAATACACGTTTGTGGTGACGTGTAACGTGTATAAGAACGTGAATCGAGACTGCTGGGGTGACGAGGACTCGATTTAAAACACTGCCTTAACTGTGCGTGATACAATACACACTGCTTGTACATATAGACGAAAGTAACATGCGATTATTGGATATTATACAATACGATATTATATTATGTATATTAACATATAGTGAAATCAAAACGGTATGAATTTAGGCTATATGAAATGTTACGTAATCGAAAAAACGAATAAATATAGAGACAGAACTATGCGTTTAGATGAAAATATTTACAGGAAACTATTTAAGAAATAAAAAGAGGTAAATAATATTAAAAAAAAAAGATGAGAAAAAAGAAATAAAGAAATCGACGATTGGGTATATATGGCGGAAAATTATGGATTTATTATAGAGTATACTATATTATGAGACGAGGAATGTTATTCGTTTTGAAAAAACGTGCCAAAATTATTTGTTGACTTGCACTGATCATGTTTTTTTTTACTGCCGTTAAGGTATTTTGCATTTCATAATTTTGTATTAATATTACTATTATGATGATAATGATAATGATTATTGCTTTTTTTTTGTTTTTTTTTTTTTATTCACATTACTACAGTAAACCTGATACTCAGAATTGTATCTATGTTGTCGGGAATTCATTCTGAATGTTTATCGATAAAAGTAACTTAGTTTGTGTACAATATTAATTTAAACTACACTGTTCATCATTGAAAAGATTGTATATTTGTTACTTTCAACGAATAAAATATTCTTGTATACCTGAATTATTTAATAGTTCAATTATAATTCGCCGCACTTCGCATATTCAGACAACTCGTCGAACTGATTTAGGATCAAGGTAAGTAAGACAATGGTCTGAATACGGTTAGTTATACGCGTGTAAAGTTCACCCTATTTCGTATTCATGCGATGAAATTAATCTTCTGCCTCGATATCGCATTCATCACATTTAACATTCATCGGTTGTCAAATCAGGTACTTACCGGATCTTCCTAAACTTTAATAAAGTCCGTCTAGACTTATCGGAAAAACCAACTTGGCAAGTATAATTGAGACGAATGGTCTACGTTAATTGAAATATTAATTCAGCTTCAAGAACAGCTGAAAATGCATGAAGCTAAACGTATTCAACAATTCACTCGTTTCTCAACCGAAATTCTGCGCTAGCACATCTTTATTATACACACACAAATGTCTATTCATGGATTATTGGACTTTTACCAAATTATTTCTTAAAAAAATCGACTTAAGAGACCGATTGTCATCACCAAGTTCAATTTTGAAGGTAACATTAAATCTGTGCTACTGGACAGATTTAAAGAAACTGTGTAACAGAAGAAAGAGAGAGAGAGAGAGAGAGAGAATGGTTAGATAGATGGATGCGTATTTATTTGATTGTAGGGCAATACCCCCTAGCATAAATAATACATACATAGGAGGAGCGAGAGAGGGGGAGAAACCAACAAAAGGATTAGCCGAACACAGTAAAGGCAGCAACGAATAGTCATTCGGCCCAGATCTTCTGAACAGGGAGGGCTGTGGCAGAGCCACCAAACTATACATTCAAAACAATTGTGGCATCCATTGTCCGTAGTTATTGAGTGAAATATCCACGAAGGCTACAGTTTATAATAACGTCCTCTGAACCTGATGGAATTTCATGCATTAATCAACTACGGCCGGCAGTCTTACTTGCTGATGAACGACGACAAAATCCGAATCTTCTCTCTCTCTCTCTCTCTCTCTCTCTCTCTCTCTCTCACCATCCAGCACGACATCAAACATCATCAGTAAGCCGTATGTTAATTTAAATCTTAGTTCTAAGTGTTGCATGAACGAATTGACGAATTGCATTGCGGGTCATATTATATACGATCACGTCCCGATTTTATCGAATAATCAATCTATGCTCTATGTGTCTTAATAGAAATCAAATCGGATACCTAATCTCGTGTGCGTGAGGTGATAAGTTTCACTTGATTATCGATAACTTCCAACGCTTCGGTTACCTCTTTTCCGGACCAATCACCTCTCGTCATCATATATTTTAGATAAAAATGTATGTTAAATTGGTGAGGTAGATTCTGTTCCAAAAACATATCTTACAGAGAGTAATTACCGTTTTTACTTTCGAAAATTTAAACTTAAGAGAAAAAGTCGCGTCTGATAATCGCCATGAAAGCAGAGTAAGCAAAAGAAAATGCTCGTCGCTGATTGTGATACAGATGAAATGATGCATAAGGGAATTCAGCTGGAGTAACACACGCGTCAATTAAGAGGCATTTGAAGTACCGGCGCTTTGATGAACTTTCGCTTTCACACTCAGGCCAGTTCTTCAGATATTTTTGGCGATAAAATTCGTTGACTGTAATCAACGATGCAGTATTTTTGTACCAGCAAAAATAGTCGATTCATTATCGTTAGTTGAGTTTACTGCCCATAAACTTTCCCAAGGGTCCATTATAAATAACGAAAGCTGCTATAACACGGTTTAACAGTCTTCAAAACTTGTGTGAATTTGATCGTAGAAAAGAACCGAATGTTTTTCACACCAGATACTCAGTTCGCTCACGAGTCATGAAAGTTTTTCCATTAGAATTAGAGGCACGCACCAAGGCGACGGCTCCAGTAGAACGGATCGGTTTGGTGAGAAGCAAGAAAAGAAAAACAGGGAAAAGAAGAAGGAGAATAAGAGAGAGGTAGAGAGAGGCAGGGAGGTGATAAAAAAAAGAGGGAAAGAGTCGTCACGGTTGTTTTTTCGAACGACACGGGAATTGTTATCCAGGCGTTACATCATCGAACGGTGCGACTACGCCTCCGTCAAAGTGGATTTGAACTGCCATCCATACAGCGAGAGAAAGAACAGGCTAAGTTATTTTTAATGGAAACCGAACACGCGACTGGCTATTCTTTATCCCCCATTTATTTCCGTTTATTTTCATGTAGGACAGCGAGGAAGCAAGTCGGGGACACTTAATAAATGTAAATTTCATATTTCGTATTCATATTTCCCGTGTAGCACTTAGCACCATGTTACGTTGAACCATCCCTGGTCATTCTTTACGACGACTGCAGCCAGCGCCGCAGGACCGACAAACCCGAGGTACAAACACGGAGGCGGAGAGGTGGGTCCTTAAACACACGTGCAAAGGGCCGCGGCTTGTCCTCGGAGTCTCTTCGGGACCTTTGCTTCTTGTGTAGGCTTATATCGAGTTATACGAGAGGCTCCAGCGGCGAGTAACACGATACCCACATTTGCGTCGACTGCGACTGGAGATGTTCCGACGACCTCGGTGAGGTGGATAAGCTCGTCGAACTCGTCCTCAGATCCTTGCACCACGGGACTTTACCTTGCCGTCGAGTCCTCGACTAGCGAACGGAACGAGTCCTCAAATCTTACACTGAGGGGTGAAACTCCCTTGAAATACTATCCGTGACGACTGGAGTTGAAATCTCTTCGAATTTCGTGAAATTTAGAAATTTGTAATCTCGAATCACATCTCGTGTGGAAATCCTACGGAAATCAGAGGCTTTTGTTACAATGTCTTCAAACCTTTTGATATCATTGATAATTCCACAAAATATTCCGCAATCGGGTAAAATCGTTTGAAATTATTTCAAATCCCCCAGAAATTATTGAAATCCTTGGTAATCCGTAAAGACTGGTGCACTCTTTACATCATTTTTTTCAATTCTCGAAATCTATCCTGTCAAATTCTCGTGATTCTGATATAAATTTAAATGTGAAGGTGTTTAAAAACATGTATGATTGGTTATACCCGCGATTCCTGCATGGTTCTGACCGAGAGAAATTTCTAACTGTACTTACCGTACAGTTCTCAACCATGTTCATTTTTTACCATAATCTAAAAATATATTTTCGGATACGAAATGAAAATGAGTTCTAAAGCAGTAACCAGAAAATCTTGTGTGTGATACTTTTCTTTTTATTTATCTTTATTCATTTAGCTCTCACTGGCGCTTCTTAGTCACCCAACTATCATTTGAGAACCTGGACACATATCGTTAGAAAATTTTTATTGAACGAACGTACGAGAGAGGTTTGGTTTTTCATGAGTATCTTTCGGAGAAGTAACTGCTCGGCGTTTACAAAATGACAAGAATTGAATTCTCAGTTGTACATAGATAAATGATTTCTTCATTTAAGAACGCGTATAATAAATTACTTCTTCTACTCTTTTTTCTTAAAGATTTATCTCACAGCTATATTATCGAATTCCAAGATATTTAAAGAATTTTTTTTACTCCGATTAGATCTCTAGTATATCTGAAATGGTTGTCGAAATGAGCTTATGGAATTTGATCAACATTTCTGAGAGTTCATCGCTCCATAGTATTTCTGAATTGAATAATATCTTTTCATTAACAGTGAATTATTTACACCGAAACACAATAGCGTTGAGCAGGAGGTTAGGAAAGGTTACTTTATAGCAGCTCAACACGATTTATCCGCCTTGAAACATCAGTCTTAAGACCTAGAACCCTACCCAACGTTCTAGAAGTAATAAATTACATTACAAGCATTAAGGATCTAAAATAACGGCTCGTGAATGAAGTTTTTATTGTAAGTTGTACGCGTGGTTGTTTCGGAAAGTGGACGTTTCAAAACGACTATATTCCAAGAATCTATTCATCAAATAATTTGTCACATTGATTTCTTCTCGACAAAATATTCGTTAAGTTTTTGAAACATGTAAAAAATCTATACCGAGTTATGCAAATCAAACTCTACTGACCACGTTGAACATCACTTATTGTGACGGACTATATTATTTAAAGGGTATACACAAGATTAGTGGAGCGAAATGATTTGGTGAATTTCTCGAATATCGCGATAAAATGTAGCAAAAAAATATTTTTTGCAGAAGAATAATAATTTTTGTTACTAAACACAATTATTTGAATTAGCGAAACATATCTTCCACCAGCTTAACAGTTATACATATATATATTGAGTTTGACAAATTTTGCTTGAAGACGGCTGAAAAAGTGAGTGAATTTCGAGAGTCGATATCTCAACAACCAATTCGATTGGTGTTTGCTTGATTCAAAAGTAAACAGGACGATTTCTATAATGTGCATATTAAAAAAAAATTAAAACCAAATCACATCGACCATCTAGTTGGGGACATATTTGCGGTGGTCTCAATGTCTCAAAAATAGTTTAACCAATTTCCATCCGGAATGATGGAAATTTTTGTTTTAAATCCATAATTTTTTTTGTATCCAATTAGCAACTTGCGATATTCAAATTCGAATTGAGTTAAAAAGGAATGACAGTTGAGAAAAAAAATAAGATCGCGGTGAACAGGATGAGCTATCCAAGAACATGAGTGAAATGGTTGGCGTTATGGTAAATAACAATGCTTTCTATTAATTTAGATAGATTCTAGTTAAAAATAATATCAGCGAGGCTTGATCTACGTCCTTTGAAATGAAATGAAACCCAATCGGATGAAATCATTGGTTGTCGAAATACACGCTCTCGAAATTCTGCCAGAGCCTAACGACCACGTTTCTGTACCTAATCAAAATTTTGACCGTGACCAGAAAGTTATGAATTACTATTTGAAGAGGGGTGTAGGAGAGTTTATCTGACTTAGGGGTAGTCGATCTTCCACCGCGACGTGTACCTTCGTATTACAGAGACATCTTGCCCCCGGGCAAGAGAGCAAACAAAGCTTCCTGTTGCCGGCGAGTATAACAAGTGGGAGACAAAGTGGAGTCGAGTCGCGTGAGTGCGGTAAAGACGCGGCAGATATGATATCTCTGACCAACGATTACGACACGTGGTGTGGTAGAACAACCAACGGTGAACGTATATCAACGTGCAGGGTCGTTTTGTCAAGAAGAGATTTAAACACAAGACACGGGTGAGCTCTCTTCTTACTCCAACAATATTTACGCGTCACTTGAATTCGCGCATCAATGTTTAGACCGCGTTCAAGCCGCGTCTCTGGTAGCCGCGACGAATGATGCGAGTTTCCCATCTGGATCCATAGTTTGTTCGTTTATTTTTATTCGCTTTTGCAACGTGAGTGGAGGCCAACACCACTAACCGTCACACGAGCCATGCTTTATCGGTTGAAATGTCGAGGTTTGCAAACAGTCGTTGCAAAGATTAGCTGCCGGAATTTGAATAAGGAAAACAATCAAGCTTCGAGTATCATTTCATTATCTATCGTGTCGCGTACAACTTGCTAAATTATGCTGATGCAAATCCACATTTAGTCAAAACAAATACCTTATTCGTGAAACAAAGTAGAACTTGATTTTGAAATCAATTTTGATTGCTCAATTGAGAAATCATTGATTCGATTAAACTGATCCATACTTCACGCAAATGACGTTTCTGATTGAATACATTTTGCAGATTCAAAAAATTGTTTGGATTCATTGGATTCTGTGACTTACTGTGACTAGATTCAGAAAAAAATTCTAATTCACCATGTTGGAAGATCGCTGAAATTAAGTTTCTTTACTCGAGGAGTCGATTTTCTCAGCCCTGCATGAGAGCAATCAATTGATTTCCCGTACGAATAATGGAATGATTAGATTCAAAGTATTGAGAAGGATCTGTATGATCGCACTGTAATATTATGGAATATTACAGTAATGGCGAAAAGGTCACGGTATTTTGGAGGGTTGTTAGAAACTAGTAAAAGTTCTAAAATAATTCATGTATAATCCATAAGCTGAACTGCCGACCTGGTTCAACTCCATTAGAGCGAGTTTCGGATGTAATTCAGTTTCAAATGAGTTCCGTGAGTGGTATAAAATTTTCACAACAGAATCTCATTACCAAACCTAGAGTACATGAATTTTTCGACAAAATTGGTACCGTCTTAGCGTGAAGGGATACTTTTGACTGTATAAAAACTAATGTGAATAATTTTTGTACAAGGTCCTGATTTTTTCATACCCCGGCAAACTTGAGGAAAATCTGGAACACCTCACAGTTTTTGTAAAAAATCTCTGAGAGTGAAACAATAACCATAAAAAACAATGTAACAGTACAGACGATTTTACTCCAAAGCATTCTGATAAGTCGTTTTCTTTGCAGTAACAGCTCATATCATACATACCTACGACTATCCGCAGTAGTTTCGCATTTCAGAGGAAGTGGAGTTAAGTGGGAGGAATTTTTTCATCCTGCGCCAACAAAATCGTTTCTGCGGTTCTGTATTCCACTGTCTAGGCCGACGGATCGTAATAGAAGATAAATACTTCAGGGGGGTTTTTCTCCGGACAAAGTGGTAAGCGAAGGAGATTCTTGGGGCGAGAGAGAATGCGGGAAGAGAGAAAATAGAAAACGAACGAGCTTGCAGGCTGTAAAAGTTGGTGTTGGAGGGAACAACGCCTAGGCGTCGTCTAAAGCGCTTAAAATCGTTGCGTAAACGACGTGGAATGTGCGCAAGTGTTTTTCAAGTGTTTCGGCATGACGGGAAAGCGGAGGCCAAGTGCCATAAAAATAGATACACGCCATTTCCCCGTAGCTTTTCCTGTAGATATCCACTCGATTTCCGGTGAAATACGCCCGGTTTTCCAGCAAATCGCGAATATCTCTTGGCAGCTTTTTCAGGAAATTGTCATTTGTTACGGTGCCTAGACAACTCTGTTTAAATTGGCGTGGTGCAATTACAGCCGTTTCAATATTGAAATTATAAAAAAAATTAGTACATGCACCTATCTCGTAAAAATATAGTTTTCAGTAATACATTTTTTTGGTTACTGCAATAGATTTGATCTGTTTGTATAGTTGACTATTTTTTTCAGTCACATAAGGCACATTTTCCAGTTACGGTTGCAAAACCGAATCATTTTCATTTTTGGGCTTACGCACCTCAAAAGGAAAAAACGGAAGTCTTATAGAATCATTTCGTTGTCCGTCTGTCTGTCTGTCCGTTTCTCAAGACACTTTTTCTCAGGTAGGGTAGCGGTATCGTGTTGAAATTTATACCGAATACCAAATTCTACGGCCTCCTAGGTGTCAAAAATTCAAGCTTCTAAGTCAACGCAATCAAAAAATACGGCCATTTATATTACATATGTTGACACTCGCAAATTCACTCATCAAAATCTGTAGGGTACTTTTCATTGATCTATAATCATGAAAGAACTCTGCAATAATGTTATAGAAATTGGGTTTCAGTGAAATCGTCTGGATTTTTTATACTTTGTAGATCTTGGCATTTTGAAAAAAACCTCCATAGGCACGACCCTCCTCGTATTCTTTCGTGCAAGAAAAACTAAGAAAAAATTATTCGTTTGTAATAAATACAACTTAGGAACGTAACCGGACATCGCCACTTCAAGTCTATGGACGCATACCCTCCTCCAACTTCAATGATCTTACCTGTAGATCACGTTACCTTGCGGGACCTGGTGCAAATAGGTGTTATTGGTTCTCCGATAGGAATATGAAGATTAGAGAGTGCTGATAATCGAAAATGCATATCCAGAGCTGAGATAAGCATGCCTAGTGGTAGCATGGTCAGATATTACCTGTAGACGACATTACCTGGTGGGACCTGGTGCAAATGGCTGTTTTTAGTTCTTTGATGGAAAAATGGACATGAGAGAGTACAAAACCTCCGTCAATTTATTGAAACGCAGTGACGTCCTCCATATTGTCTCATGTTCATTTTTTCATCGATGAACTAAAGACATCTATTTGCACCAGGTCGTTGAGATTGATGGAAAGGATGGGTCCATAGATTCAAAGTGGCCATGTCCGGTTACGTACCTGGGTTAAATTTATGAGAAATAATTGTTTTATTTTTTTTTTTTTTAGTTAGTTTTTCTTGCACCAAGGGATACTGGATATAGAATGAACATTTTTCTAGCGCCTAAACTAATCATGGTGGAGGTCGTGCTCGTGGTGGTTTATTTCCCGAATGCCACGATCTATGATATATAAAATATCCAGCACGGTTTCACAGCACAAGTTAAGAAAAAAATCCGAAAATAATTGATTTGTAGTTATATCACCAGAAAATATAATTAGGTTTGTACAGAACCCTCAGGGCGTGAGTCCTACACGCATTTGTCCGTGTTTTTTTTTTCCTCAAAACTACCTTTTTGGCTTATGACAGTTAAGAACTGTACAGTGACCAGAACTAGAAGTCTCACTCACAGTGTATTCTCGATGTAGGGAACCAGGGATGCTTGGCCCTTCGTTAGGATTGTAATTAATTAATGAGACTGATAGTTCCTCCGAGATTACCTGGACAGTGGACCAAAATACACAGTTCGAAAACAGGACGACAATTATTCATCATCATCGCGCAGCTTCGCCAATCCCTTCGCTCGAAATCCCCGAAACTTTCCCCGTTAGCAGGGAACCTGCACATCAGTTCCTTCGGGACCACGATCAGAGTTTTGAGTAGGACTCCGATTATACCCATATCTATAACGATTCATCGGGGGCATATCCGCGAGTCGTACGGCTGACGTTAAGTCGCTAATGGATAATAACGATCGATCCTAGGGCGCGATCCGTCGCAACGTAAAGTATACGCAACACGCATGCGGCCTGACTCCGAGCCGCGCAGAAGTCACACCCTGGCATCTGCAATGTGTACAATAAAATCCTTTTTGTCCTGACGCGTCATTGTTTAACGGTTGATTGACGTTGATCGAGGGGTTGTTCCATGGGAGTCCTGCGCCAAGTATCACCGGCGTTTCTCTTCTCTCCTAGCTCGAGTCTACAGCGAGAGATGCACCCTGGGTTACATGACGCGTGACCGCCCCGCAGGGAGCCACGCTAAATGGAACCCCCATTAGTCCGAATGCCGGTGACACGCGGTTCGTTCGCCGATCGCGATTCGCTGCGGCATCGATGGCTGCACCCCCGTCATATTCGTGGCCCGGGGTGAGCGAATTTTGGGTAAAAACCGACGGCGTCGCGAGGAATTAGGCCCAAGGGTCGACGACCAGATGTCAGCGGGCTCACGGTGGTCGGAATTAATGGTGACTAATTAACACCCGACACCGTTGCAAGGCTTATGGTGTGCGACCCTGTTTCTCCGACCAAGAAGCACGCGCCGGACGATATTCGTAACGTGAAACGACACCATCCGACCACGCACCTGCGTCTTACTCATGTAAAATTGCGTGCGACACGGCCCCTGATATTATCTATCGAATTTCCAAACTCATCAATGTATCGCTCATACATGCGGTCGATGCCAGCCTGATCCCAGATGAGGGGCTGCTCGCTTTATCGCAAACTATACCCAAGAAGCCGAGGGTCTGTTTCTGTCCGTGCGAATTAATTTATATGGCTTATTTTCGCTGTGCGGTAGACAAAAATTGACTTTCTTATGGATTTTAGCATTAAAAATGCTTCTACAATTGGGGTACTGGCTAGGCTGTAGTCCGTGTAGAAGGGTTCTGGCAGAAATGTCACGCGACAACGACCGCGCTGTGATTGGTCGAGCGTCTGATCTACCAGCGAACCAATGATTGTGATCATTATGCCAGCATGTGCTGACCTATCAATGCTAGATCGACTTTGTATGAGACTTTATGTTAGTGTCGGATTGTTCTGCTGTTAGTATTTCTGCTGAATGCAGTGAAGTGAGGTGGCATTTGGCAACAATTATGGATTCTGATAACGATATTTCGCAATCTGCGGGTAACAACACTCGAAAATATGAAGTCTATCTAATCCGTGAATCGATCCGTATTATCGTCAGGATGAAATTATCAACACGTCTGCATGCGATGACTAAGCACTTAATTTTGTTGAATGGCTGATTTCACAGTGTTTCATCGGTATAAATGTACTTGATCCTTGTTTATGGATGAGAGACAGAAATATTCGATGTTATGTGTATCCTTGATGTTTGATTTGTATTTACGTCGATTGTGTTACAAGTATGAAATAAAAACATACATATGTCTGTATCCTAGTTACTGATAAACGGAATGTAATCTAGTATGATGTTTATCCGATACCCTTGTAACTACATTTTCAGTACTTCCCATGGCTGCACCCTTTGTGACAGATGTAGATTATTCACTCAAAAAAGTAAGGCTGACATTTTCTGATTTTTAGTGAAAATTTTGATCATTTTGCATGATGCTCGAATCGATTCTTTGAGGCACTGTATGGATGTATTTTTGCGAGAGAAATTGATTTCGCACCCTCTTGAATCGCTGCGAATACTGGATTAGAAAAAAGGGCTGAAAAACGTAAAATTTGTACCAAGTTGTTGAAACGATGGGAAAGGAATATAATGAATTCATAGCTACAAAGTTTCATTTCGGTTCAGTTTCAGTACATTTATTACGCCTTAATCCTAGTACAAGTGTTCGGGTGTCAGTGTATAAAACGTGAACAAGTTACTTAATAATAGTAAAGTACAGGAAAAAAAAATATGAAAACATCATTGAACATTGTACAACGAAGATGACTATGACATTAGGGTGAAGGAGTACAATATATGTATAATACCTTAACCTTTCATTACTCGCGCCTACTTGCACAAAAAATTTTATCGCGCAGCGAGCACTGCCCGTGCTAAATGAAACGCAGCGGTACCGCGTCACGATATAGTAATGGAAAGTTTCTATTATATAGCTTCATCGTTTGATTTGAAAATATATGTATCGAATATAATTACCACTGAATCGAAGACTACACGAACACATTGCATGTATTGGCCATCTTTACTGGCTGCTTAGAGATTCTAAGTAAATACTGGAAACGTGATGGGAAAAATTGAGCAGACGATTGAACTCCCATAGTGAGCACTGTGCCACTTTTTCGTGGTCTTGTTACATATGAATGCACTTTCCTCATACATTGAATGTATACGTAATAATTGTGAGTATGACCGTTGACTGGAAAATATAAAGACAGTTGCCCTAATGGGCTTTGGTGTGATAACCAAAAATCGTCATGCGCTTGCGCTCCCTAAGATGTTCCAATGATAGAGTTGAGAACGTATTGAAGAACATCAGAGAGTTACCGATTTCGACACGATGCTGGCTGCATTCACCTACCGAGTAACACAGTCTTCGCAATGGTGAGGTCAAGCCAGTACTTAGCTTGTGTGTACTTACCGACTTGTCGGCGATACAATATATTGATTATGAGAAAAAGATTCTTCCAAAATTCGTAGCAAAAAAGGTGATTTAATTAAAGCATAGGTACCCGAGAGAAGAATGTGTACACAGATCACGAATAATGATAAATCAGTCGTAATAATGATGCAGAGATCAAAAGTATGTATTACGTGATCTATTTACGATTATTACGTGATGCATACTATGAATTTTATAATTTTCTAGGAGACAAACTAGATTATCTACGATAATTGACTATGATATGAAAATAGAAAAATTATTCAGTTTGAATTGGGATTCTATTCGACACGCGCTCGATGTATTCCATATCATTATTATTCATAAATATTCCAACTTTTCATTTGCTCTCTCGATCTTGAATTTTTGTAGGTATCGAATCGAAACGCTGTTTTAGCTAATCGCAAGTGGGGAATCGACGTTGGGTAGAGACGGAGAACTGTTCTTCGAAAAGTGTTCGTATGGAAAAAAATTCAGAGTAACTGTAATACATCACGGATGCGCTAATTTTGATCGAGATGAAATGGATGCTCCGTATATGAGAGAGTATTTAATGCAGTGTAGTGATTTGAAGACATATAAAGGTGATAGGGAGAGAAAGAACGGATCTTCTTAAAACTTCGAGTGTATTTTAACAAACATTTGAAAGGTATGAGCAAAATTTTTCATCATTCAACTATCGCAGAACGGCAGCGTTATTAGCTGACCCGTTAACTGAAGGATATATCTTCAGTCAACGGCTGACCATCGAAGGGCCTGGCCGCTTGAGTCTGGAATCGGCAGGAGAGATAAAGTGCGTATTTCTTGTATGAAATGTGAAAACTAAAATCATTATACATCATATCATATCATCGTACATCATACATCATACATCATACATCATACATCATACATCATACATCATACATCATCACACATAGTATTAAAGGTCGAAACCAAAGTTTGGATGTCGGATGTTCAGAAAGTGACGTCACCAATTCAAAATCAGCTAGCCGAATTCCTCAGTCTGGAACGAACCGCGCAGTAGAGCGGACGGATAAGAGTCGCGCTCCGCAAATTTCGAGTACCGGGTTCTCAACCTCCCGGATCACGCGCTTCGGGTCCGCTACGCGGTGAAACTCGACTTCCAGGACAAGCGCTCCGTAATTTCTTTACTCCGGATCCGCTACCTGGTGAAACACGACTTTCAGGACACGCCCTCCGTAGTTTTTGCGCTCAAGGTCCACTACCTGCAGGAACTCGACTTCCAGAACAAGCGCTCCGCAGTTTTGGCTGTCCAGGTACTTGACCTGATGACTTTTGACCTTCGGGAGTAATTTTGCGTAGTTTCGGCTGTACAGGTTCGCGACCTCGTGACTTTTAACCAAGCACTGTGTAGTTTCTGCGCGGGTCCGCTACGCGGTGAAACTCGACTTCCAGGATAAGCGCTCCGTGGTTCCTGGTTCACGTTTACAATAAATTATTTCAATTCGTTTTTCGCGCAAGCCGAAATTCAGTAGCTGTCAGTCCGCTAATAAAATTTCTCGACTTCCAGGATAAGCGCTCCGTGGTTCCTGGTTCACGTTTACAATAAATTATTTCAATTCGTTTTTCGCGCAAGCCGAAATTCAGTAGCTGTCAGTCCGCTAATAAAATTTCTCGACTTCCAGGATAAGCGCTCCGTGGTTCCTGGTTCACGTTTACAATAAATTATTTCAATTCGTTTTTCGCGCAAGCCGAAATTCAGTAGCTGTCAGTCCGCTCATAAAATTTCTCGACTTCCAGGATAAGCGCTCCGTGGTTCCTGGTTCACGTTTACAATAAATTATTTCAATTCGTTTTTCGCGCAACCCCAAATTCAGTAGCTGTCACTGCGCTAATAAAATTTCTATAACTTTATAATCTTCTCATAATCTTTTTGGTAAAATATGTCGATAAATAAATTATATTAAACCTTGCACATTATCTTTGATTTGTTCTCATGCTGGAAATATTTATTAGTATTCGAGGTATAACTCGAGGTGGTTGGCGGTGGTCGTTGGGGGTGGTTAGGGGTGGTTGCGGGTAATCAAGGTGATTCCGGAGGAGGGGGACGAGGATTTGTGCTTGGTGAGTTTAACGTTTTTATGATATTCGATGGCAATTGTAATTATATTTCATCTAATCTTTTTCAAACTTGTCATCTTTACAATAAATTATTCCAATTCATTCTTCGCGCAAGCACAAATGCAGTAGCTATGAATGCGCTAGTGAAATTTCTTCTATTATCAATTAATTAATTGATCATATTAATTCTTACACAATATTTTTGATGTGTTCTTATACTGAAAATCTTTATTATTATGGCAGGTATACCCGTGGTGGTTATCGGTGGTTGTTGGAGGTGATTGGCGATGGTTGAAGGTGTTCGGAGTTGGACGAGGAGGAGGACGAGGAAGACAAGGAGATGAAGGTGGACGAGGATTTGTGCTCAGTGAGTAAAACACTTTTATAATATTTGATGGCAATTGTAATTATATTTTATCTAAAATATTTCAAACTAGTCATGTTTACATTAAATTATTTTAATTCATTTTTCGCGCAAGCACATATTCAGTAGCTATGAATAAGCTTATACAATTTATTTTATCATTAAATACATAATTAATTATAATAATCCTTACACAATATTTTTGATGTGTTCTCATACTGAAAATATTTATTACTATTCCAGGTATAACCCGAGGTGGTTGGCGGTGGTTGGAGGTGGTCGGAGGTGGACGAGGTGGACCAGGAGGAGGACGAGGACCAGGAGGAGGACGAGGTGGACGAGGAGGAGGCGGGGTGGGTCGTGGGAGAGGAGGGGTGGGGGCGGGGGAGGGAAGGGGCGGAGGTGGGCGGGGAAGGGGGTGAGGTGGGAAGGGTGGGGAAGGGGGAGGGGGAGGGGGTGGGGGATGGGGGAGGGGGAGGGGCGGGAGGGGCGGGAGGGCGGGAGGGTGGGAGGGAGGGAGGGGCGGGAGGAAGGGGCGGGGAGGGCGGGCGTGTGGGGGGTGTGTACTGCTCTATTAACTCTAACGGGCTCGTACCGACATCCGTCCTCCACTCTCCTCCCTCCCTCCCTCCCGCCCTCCCGCCCTTCCCTCCCTCCCTCCCGCCCGCCCTCCCTCCCTCCTGCCCCGCCCCCTCCCCCACCCCTTCCCCTCCCTTCCCACCTCACCCCCTTCCCCGCCCACCTCTGCCCCTTCCCACCCCTTCCCCGCCCCTCCTCTCCCACGACCCACCCCGCCTCCTCCTCGTCCACCTCGTCCTCCTCCTGGTCCTCGTCCTCCTCCTGGTCCACCTCGTCCACCTCCGACCACCTCCAACCACCGCCAACCACCTCGGGTTATACCTGGAATAGTAATAAATATTTTCAGTATGAGAACACATCAAAAATATTGTGTAAGGATTAATATAATTAATTATGTATTTAATGATAAAATAAATTGTATAAGCTTATTCATAGCTACTGAATATGTGCTTGCGCGAAAAATGAATTGAAATAATTTAATGTAAACTTGACTAGTTTGAAATATTTTAGATCAAATATAATTACAATTGCCATCAAATATTATAAAAGTGTTTTACTCACCGAGCACAAATCCTCGTCCACCTTCATCTCCTTGTCTTCCTCGTCCTCCTCCTCGTCCAACTCCGAACACCTTCAACCACCGCCAACCACCTCGAGTTATACCTCGAATACTAATAAATATTTCCAGCATGAGAACAAATCAAAGATAATGTGCAAGGTTTAATATAATTTATTTATCGACATATTTTACCAAAAAGATTATGAGAAGATTATAAAGTTATAGAAATTTTATTAGCGCAGTGACAGCTACTGAATTTGGGGTTGCGCGAAAAACGAATTGAAATAATTTATTGTAAACGTGAACCAGGAACCACGGAGCGCTTATCCTGGAAGTCGAGAAATTTTATTAGCGGACTGACAGCTACTGAATTTTGGCTTGCGCGAAAAACGAATTGAAATAATTTATTGTAAACGTGAACCAGGAACCACGGAGCGCTTATCCTGGAAGTCGAGAAATTTTATTAGCGGACTGACAGCTACTGAATTTCGGCTTGCGCGAAAAACGAATTGAAATAATTTATTGTAAACGTGAACCAGGAACCACGGAGCGCTTATCCTGGAAGTCGAGAAATTTTATTAGCGGACTGACAGCTACTGAATTTCGGCTTGCGCGAAAAACGAATTGAAATAATTTATTGTAAACGTGAACCAGGAACCACGGAGCGCTTATCCTGGAAGTCGAGAAATTTTATTAGCGGACTGACAGCTACTGAATTTCGGCTTGCGCGAAAAACGAATTGAAATAATTTATTGTAAACGTGAACCAGGAACCACGGAGCGCTTATCCTGGAAGTCGAGAAATTTTATTAGCGGACTGACAGCTACTGAATTTCGGCTTGCGCGAAAAACGAATTGAAATAATTTATTGTAAACGTGAACCAGGAACCACGGAGCGCTTATCCTGGAAGTCGAGAAATTTTATGAGCGGACTGACAGCTACTGAATTTCGGCTTGCGCGAAAAACGAATTGAAATAATTTATTGTAAACGTGAACCAGGAACCACGGAGCGCTTATCCTGGAAGTCGAGAAATTTTATTAGCGGACTGACAGCTACTGAATTTCGGCTTGCGCGAAAAACGAATTGAAATAATTTATTGTAAACGTGAACCAGGAACCACGGAGCGCTTATCCTGGAAGTCGAGAAATTTTATTAGCGGACTGACAGCTACTGAATTTCGGCTTGCGCGAAAAACGAATTGAAATAATTTATTGTAAACGTGAACCAGGAACCACGGAGCGCTTATCCTGGAAGTCGAGTTTCACCGCGTAGCGGACCCGCGCAGAAACTACACAGTGCTTGGTTAAAAGTCACGAGGTCGCGAACCTGTACAGCCGAAACTACGCAAAATTACTCCCGAAGGTCAAAAGTCATCAGGTCAAGTACCTGGACAGCCAAAACTGCGGAGCGCTTGTTCTGGAAGTCGAGTTCCTGCAGGTAGTGGACCTTGAGCGCAAAAACTACGGAGGGCGTGTCCTGAAAGTCGTGTTTCACCAGGTAGCGGATCCGGAGTAAAGAAATTACGGAGCGCTTGTCCTGGAAGTCGAGTTTCACCGCGTAGCGGACCCGAAGCGCGTGATCCGGGAGGTTGAGAACCCGGTACTCGAAATTTGCGGAGCGCGACTCTTATCCGTCCGCTCTACTGCGCGGTTCGTTCCAGACTGAGGAATTCGGCTAGCTGATTTTGAATTGGTGACGTCACTTTCTGAACATCCGACATCCAAACTTTGGTTTCGACCTTTAATACTATGTGTGATGATGTATGATGTATGATGTATGATGTATGATGTATGATGTATGATGTATGATGTACGATGATATGATATGATGTATAATGATTTTAGTTTTCACATTTCATACAAGAAATACGCACTTTATCTCTCCTGCCGATTCCAGACTCAAGCGGCCAGGCCCTTCGATGGTCAGCCGTTGACTGAAGATATATCCTTCAGTTAACGGGTCAGCTAATAACGCTGCCGTTCTGCGATAGTTGAATGATGAAAAATTTTGCTCATACCTTTCAAATGTTTGTTAAAATATACTCGAAGTTTTAAGAAGATCCGTTCTTTCTCTCCCTATCACCTTTATATGTCTTCAAATCACTACACTGCATTAAATACTCTCTCATATACGGAGCATCCATTTCATCTCGATCAAAATTAGCGCATCCGTGATGTATTACAGTTACTCTGAATTTTTTTCCATACGAACACTTTTCGAAGAACAGTTCTCCGTCTCTACCCAACGTCGATTCCCCACTTGCGATTAGCTAAAACAGCGTTTCGATTCGATACCTACAAAAATTCAAGATCGAGAGAGCAAATGAAAAGTTGGAATATTTATGAATAATAATGATATGGAATACATCGAGCGCGTGTCGAATAGAATCCCAATTCAAACTGAATAATTCTTCTATTTTCATATCATAGTCAATTATCGTAGATAATCTAGTTTGTCTCCTAGAAAATTATAAAATTCATAGTATGCATCACGTAATAATCGTAAATAGATCACGTAATACATACTTTTGATCTCTGCATCATTATTACGACTGATTTATCATTATTCGTGATCTGTGTACACATTCTTCTCTCGGGTACCTATGCTTTAATTAAATCACCTTTTTTGCTACGAATTTTGGAAGAATCTTTTTCTCATAATCAATATATTGTATCGCCGACAAGTCGGTAAGTACACACAAGCTAAGTACTGGCTTGACCTCACCATTGCGAAGACTGTGTTACTCGGTAGGTGAATGCAGCCAGCATCGTGTCGAAATCGGTAACTCTCTGATGTTCTACAATACGTTCTTAACTAACGCAAGCACATGACGATTTTTGATTGTCACACCAAAGCCCATTAGTTAACTGTCTTTTGTATTCTTCAGTGAACGTAGGAGGTGTTCGGAGGTGGTTGGTGGTGATTGGAGAAGGTCGAGGAAGACGACGTCAACCTGGATGACGAGGAGGGGCGGAGGAGGAGGAGTGGGATGAGGTGTACGAGGAGGATGACGGTGATCGGAGGTGGTCGGAGGTGGTTGGAAGTGTTAGGGAATGGTAGGAGGTTTTTGGAGCTGGTAGGGGGTGGTAGGAGGTGGCAGGAGGCGGTAAGGGGTGGTAGAATGTGTTTGGCGGTGGTAGGCGATTGTAGGAGGTGTTTGAAGGTGCTAGGAGGTGGTAGCCTGGTAGGAGGTGTTGGGAGGTGGTAGCCTGGTAGGAGGTGTTTGGAGGTGGTTCGAGGTGATCAGAGGTGGTCGAGGAGGACGAGGAAGACGCGGATGACGAGGGGGTGAACGAGGAGGAGAAGAAGGAGTAGGAGGAGGAGGGGGCCGAAGTGGACGAGGCGGACCAAGGTGGTCGGAGATGTTCGGAGGTGGTTGACAGTGGTTGGAGGTGTTCGAAGGTAGTCGGGGGTGGTTGGCGGTGGACGCGGTCACGCTTTTTCTTCCGGGGATGATCGAGCTGATTGATATTTTCAAGTCGCAGTCGACAAGTAGTCTTGCGTACTCACTTTGTACCGACTCAATCTCAAGCTTTCATACCGATACTACTTAGACAGCTACGAATGTCGATGCCAGCTTGTTAGACAGAGTCAACGGCCAACTTACTCACCGAAAACTGGTCACAAAAATTAACCCATGGGTATCCGTCTTTATGTTCTTCAGTCAACAGTATCACTAACAATTGTAAATGTTTTAAAGTGATAATTGGTGAAATATCAATTCACGATTATCGATATTTTTAAGTATATTGCAATTTTTGTATAAAGTGTCACCTTCATACCGCAAGTAACGAAAGATTGAGCAGCATGTTAGAATTAGTGTACAAGATAGTAAGTAATGTAAATTGTGTGTATATATAAGGTTTCGCTATGCGCACTGGTGCACTAAGCGTCTGTAGGATATGATACGTATGACATTGTAATGTTTCATAAAACCTGAATATCAATGAATAGATACATGAATTTTTATTCAGCGATATACACACTTTTATTATTATAATAGTTTTTTAGTGGAGTTTAAGCTGTGGCCTGCATGTAGGTGCAATTACTCTGTGTAGAAAAGGATATTATACATTATATTGTATTGTTAGTACATAATGTAACCTGTAGTGAACAAATCAATGAATCAATTGATCACTTCGTATATTCTCCGTTTTCTATGAGCTGCTGGTGCTATGATCTCTGAGATCTCTCTTTTGCTATGCTCGGGGTTCGGTTGTTCTGAGAAGGGTTATTCGATGTCGATGTCGCGGGAAACAGGTTTCCGCCTCAAGCTGAAAGAAAAAGCAACGAAAAAGCTTTAGATTTTCTCTGAAAACTTTGACGAATTTGATTAATGTTCAAATGAATATTTTGATGCAATAAAATCGACGTAATACTGTGAAAGGAATATATTGCGCACACTCAAAATATGCTGCAAGCAACGGATCAAGTAATCCGCCGAAAAACGAGGAAATCCTTAGTATTTTTTGGGTTCTTGGTCTTCCATTGTTTGAGATTTCTCCGCATTCCTCAGGATTCAATTGGTTAGGATTTAAACGCCTCTTTTGGAATCCCTGAGGTCCAATCAATCTAATTGTAAGAGTCGTACGAATAGATTCTTGGACGGAAAATTTTTATTTCCGCAAATAGTGAAACATGTAAGGTTAACACCTGTCAATTTTGCTAAAAATTTTGACGATTTTGAAAAATGCTGCACTAAATTCTTCAATGCACCGTATGGGGATAATTCTGCGACAAGAATCGAGTAAAGGTAGTCCGAATACCCTGCAAGAAACGCATCAAGAGTTACAGCCAAAAAACGAAAGATTTACTTCGTAATTTCTTTGCTGTTGGTCTCATGCTCTTTTTGATGTCTTTTCTGCGTTTCTGGGGGTCTAATGAGTCTGGATAGGGTCAACCAAATCGATTCCAAAACTGTAAGTTTTAACATTGAAAATGGTTCCACAATGGGGGTACCGATAAGGCTGGAGACCATCTACGGGTTCTGGAATAGACAACAACAATTCTAGCAGAGATTTTACACGAAATTGTCCGCGCTGTAATCGGTCGAGCGCCTGCCCCATCAGTGAGCCAATGGTTCTGATCATTATGAAATCAACTAAATATTTTGCTAGACCAACAGATCTTGAATTGGCACAAATAAATATTTACTTCGCCACCCGTAACCACACATTCAGTTGATTATTTTCTCTCAGTGTAAGGTCAAATTTTTGCAACAAATATGAATTTTGAGAACGATATTCCGCATCCGTGGGTACAATCAACAATCGAAAACATGAAGTCTATCTAATCCGTGAATCGATCCGTCTCGTCATCAGGGTGAAATTATCGCCACGTCGGTATGTTATGAATAAGCACTTTATTTTTTTGAATAGTTGATTTCACTGTGTTTCATCGGCAAAGAAATACATGTATGTTCTTTTTTCATCAATAAAAGACGAAAATATTCGATGTTATGTTTATCCTTAATGTTTGATTTATGTTCTTGTCGATTGAGTTACTAGTACAAAATACACACATATGTCTGTATCCTGGTTCTTAATAAATGCAACGTAATCTGGTATGATGTCTATTCTATACCCTGTAACTACATTTTCAATGCCTCCAATAGTCACACTCTGTGTGAGATCTGTAGATTTGTTTCATCAGCTTTATGGGAATAAAAATAGAAAAAATATTTTGTATATTCATCAAGCTCGTATAAAAAGGTGATAAATTAATACCCATATAAAAAATTTTAATGCGAATGAATCTCAATGACTGCAGCAGAAAAAAATTAAAAGCAAAATGTGAAAGGCGAGCATTGACATGTATTATAAGTATCACGTTTCAGATAGATTAAGCGAAAATGAGTAAAATTTTTCGATACTTTAATTCCGGTAGATTCTTGTTTAACAGAAGATATATTTCAGAAAATTACCTACATGCACGGTATTTTTTGCTTCTATACATATACATATATACATAAACAGCAACAGATACAGATAAACAGAATTATTTATTTTTTATCGAACGCGATCCGAGCATAGATATATTTCGTGGGCATGATCGTTTCATTCTCACAAACATTTCAACGAGATCATTGTTCTACATATTCTCTTGAGAGTTTTTCAGCTCAATCCCGATCTAAAATTGTTCTAACATTTGTAATGCAAATATCTTTATCATTCTGCATGGTCCACATATATTCAACCAGCTTAAAGTGAAGAGTATTAGGTTCTTGTGGTTAAAAAAAAAACCACACTCACCAAGTTATGACGTGGTCTCTGCAGCTGTGGTTTCACCGGCACGGAGGTCCAGGCATCACGGTGAAATATGCCCCTCCTCATCGTATCAAAATTCTACACCAGAGTTGACACTCTCTCGATTTCAGCAACGTTATAGGTATAATGTTTACACACGCGCGTCTGCTCTACGGCTCGAGTCTCAAGCGTGCGCAAAATCTTGAAATTGCACCTGGAATATTAAAATTCCGTGACAATATAGTGTATCCACTTTTTCTCTTTCTTTTCTTGGAAAGACTTATTTTTCGACGATATTGGCGAACAACTATTTTCCACTTGGTTAATTCATTCTGGAAATTGCTTCGCGCATTTTTTTTCATCTTGTGTAGTGAAATATGTCCATGACTGAAAGCCCTCGTGTATGAAAATCACAGGGTGAGAATGATTTCAATCAGAGCATGGTGAGATTTTGGTCCGAAATCAAAGATGGTAAATCAGCGTAACTCGCATACATGTGGTGGATTAGAAGATACCTTTGGATAAAAATTGAGAGACCATGCCCGCAGAGACAAACGGGTTCGGTAGTGTGACAAATTGAAAGGCAGAACCAGACCACATTTCGGGTGGCGTTAATTTTAGCCCTGAGATAGCTGTTGCAGTGCCCGAGTCCTGTGATTAACGAAATTTGTCATTGGGACAAAAAAAAGGCTTTGCGGGCTCGGAATGACTGTTGATTGCTATCGTAATTGGCCTAATTGTACGGTGGCCCAATTTATTTAATTACAGATAATTGCATATTGAATTTCTCTTGCCCGATTCTTACCACTTTTTACGACCGTTTTTTCCCGCCCTTGATCCAAAGCTTGCCTGCCGTTGCATCGCCCACGCCAACTCACCGGACTCAGGAGACTCGATAAACGTTTTTGCAAAGGCGTGGCTGCGAAGACTATCATGGGAACGGATTCTCGTGTAGCAGCCTCGGATCTCGCGCGAGACACGGGCTCTGGACCAAAAAATCTAGGATCCTGTTCTGCGGAGGAAGAAAAAAATTATCTGGCAAAGGATCCTGCAGTGCAATGCGCGTGGAGCAGGGATGTAATAGACTTCGAACCGTTTGTTACACCGGCTGTTATACATAAGTTTACGGCTTAATCACTTTTCTCTACACTGTGGCGGGCTCCGCTTTATGTAAATTGCTCGAGGCTTTAAAGCTCCTTAAAATACTGTGGCAATATTGCTCGCGGGCTCGTGCGCACCTTGGCTGTGTAACGGTCATGCAAATCTCGACTATAGTTTCAAAAGTTTGTTATTATAACGCGTAGGGGTTTGTATATATCATCCGGAATGAAAAAAGGGAAGGGGCATCTAGAATCGAGCTCAGTTATTCAGGGAATTTGCATTTGTTGGGCTCAGGAATTGATGGCATTACGTGTGAATACAAATAGCCCCATGCCTGATTAAAAATTAAGCTAAGACGATCTCGTACCTTATATTCTTAGTTATACAGAATTTTCGTTTACTAGTTGGAACAAAATATGACTCATTTCGTTTGAAAAAAAATCACAAATATGAGCATTTGGCTTTACATTTTCCATTTCATTCACGAAGTTATTCAGATTAATAAAAAGCATTCAAGAACTTATCGTAAGCGGTACGCTATGACGTAAATTGGTTCAGAGAAAATTGAACAAACCCAAGTCCCACAAAACGGTAAATATTATACTTATAACGATATTCTTAGTTGAACATTAAACTCAATTATGAAGTGCAAAGAAAATGTAGAAAAGGTTTCGTTCCAAAAAAATTTTGTCGGAAACGCGAAGAAACATTAACTTTAACATTCAGTGTAATTCCTACAATGTATCTCGTGGCAGATTATCGTTGGTAATTTTGCAAATTTTTTACAACTGTATTTACAATACACGTTTAAAAAGTCAGATTTTCGAAGCCTGTGGAGCGTGCGGAAGTGTCTCAATTCTTACCAGTGCAGTAAAACGATGCTTGCGCATGTGCTCAGCTGATATTCTCCATTTTACACACTACGATTTTATTGGAGCATGCGTACTTTCTGATACCTTCAATTTACACATGGACGTTAAATAATACCAATGACGTAATTGGGCTGAGTTCAGGCTGAAGTCTTAAGCTACTTTTTTGAATTATTATATTGCATTCGCTTGCTCTTCGAATAAAACTTTCCTTCACGGGTGTTGAAAAACATGCGGTCGAGCAATATCTGACTAGTGTGTTTACAGCGTTCGCCTTGGCTCATGCTGCGAACTTCACAATCGTCGGAAATCATTCGTTTTCCGCATTTGCAGCACAACATAATATTTTTCATAATATTTTCCGAGATTGAACTACAACAGGAGATATCGATGATAATGATAAAAACATTTGTGGTCAATAGTTTACTTCGTTAGCACGGAATGCCCCAATTATGTTTCCATAAAACTCCGAAATTACGAGTGCTTCGTGTCACATGGACCAACGACAAACGGCAGTTGCTGCTCTAAACCAACACCGAGGTACTTGAATCAAACTAATTTGTTTACCCACTCAATAGAAGCGCCCCCGCGTTAATTGTCTGTAGTGAGAGAGGTGGACACTTGAGCTTTTCGGCGAGAAACGCGGGGCTGCGCCAGCATTCTTTCATGCGAAGCGTCATTTCCGGGCGGGTTGACACGTGGGGAATTTTTATTTCAAGATTAATTTGTTACCCTTTTCATTTCGAGTGTCTTAACTGCAGGGCGAGGCGCGTGTGTCCTTCACTGGGCCCTTCGGCAGACTATCGCGTCGTGGGGCGCCCGGCTAGCCCGCACCCTTCCAATTTTACTCAACACCAGGGTACCCAAGAGCCAGGGAAAGAGAGAGAGGGAGAGAGGGAGATAACGAGTGAGAGGGAGAGAAAAGAGGGGGAGGGGAAGACAGATAGTAATGCCGAGAGGGAGGGAGGGCCGACTTCGAAATGGATATTAATAGTTCTGGCTGGTGCACCCCATGATCACCGCTGATTACTCCGTTACAGCTGTTATCCTTGATTAAAGCTTAAGTCCTCTCCCGGCGAAAACGGTCTTCCATTTATATAAATTCACCCAAAAGTAGCATCGTACCCGTGGGCAATTGCCGTCGCTGATGTCAGTGAGATTACCTCGTTCGTTCGCAAATGCGCGTCGGATGGAATCCCTGACCCTCCGCATGATTCCCCGCGACACCGTTGCAGGGACGCTCCTGGAGGAAAAGTCATTGTCGATGGCTGGAACTCAGCCCATGGGTCCCTGCTCAAGAAATTATAATTCCGCCTTTTGTCTCCGGAACAAGCGACGCTGAATATTATCATTGTCATATCTTCCTTTCCGGATTAACTTAAAAGCATCCGTGCCGATCCGGTGGGCGAAACTCTGAAATGAAACAGTATTAGGGCCAATAAAAGTATCGTTAATCCTAACATACAAATGATCCTGACAATTAGCGCATCTTCTACAAGTAGGAAATATCAAGTCTAAACTGCGGTGAATAGCCTTGATCTCTGGTTTGAAGAAGACAACTGATCATGCATTGAGGAGATGAAGACTAGTGTAGCTACTGTTGTTATACACCCATCTGTTTTTGATGATTAAAAGCGATGAAAGAAAAATTCAATTTCAAAACACGGTTGGAATGGCTGTGCACACGTTGAAAGTTTTATGAAAATTATATAATCGTAAATAGATAGCGGCAGCGAATTAGAACTGTATGTATGATTAGTAATTACTATTCATGAAAAAATGCTGCCGTGCAATTTCGGCGTCAAAATTTTCCTGTTCACGCAACTGTGATGAACCTGAAGTTACACTTCGATATGCCTATGTGGGTTCTTCCAATCTTCAAGTGAGCGAAGTTCACAATAATAATAGCTATGAGCTTTAGTTCAACTTGAGCATATAAAACGAAACCAGCTAATTATGTAATTCCAAGAACTTGACAAACCTTCCGCGACATGAACTGCTTCCCAGGCGGATAGTTACAAAAAACTGAAATGCAAGTGCATGTGGTAGTTGTTCTTCTTAGATGCTTCCTGGGTTCGTAAGCAGTGGTGTTGAAAAAGTTCTCTGCCGCTGATCCTGTGTCAAGTGAAAGTCACGATGGTCGTGTAACAATGTGCAATTAAGAAGCCAATCTTCCTTGTAGGGTAAGGACGCTGGGCTTAGGAGCGTGAGGTGCAAGCTGGAGGACGCCCTCGCACCATTAATTTTTTTCTGTTCTCCTCATTTCTTTCCTCAGCAAAAAGTAAAAGAATTGAATGATAGAAAAGCTTTTAGCTGTATTGCGTCTCGTCTCAGACCCATAATCCCTAGGTAGCATCAATCACTTACTTCATTAGCATGCATTAACAGATATTGATAAAAATCCAGTTGCATACCTGAAGAAGTGTTGGTCGCGGTGGTGGTCAACTATATTTCACGAGCCAGCGCTGCAGCACCTGCACTGATAATATCGCGAGCTGCCAGCTACCAAGAAACAAACAAGTTTAAACGGTTTGCCATTGGTTAACGTTTAACTGATCCTCGATGCTAGCGTCTCTCTTATACCCACGTGTTTTCGATATTCATCTGCATCTCTTCACGACGACTTCGTATAAGTTTTAGCTCCCGTTTGTTATTTACTCGGCGTTATAACGCGTGGGAAGAAATTGGACCTGTTAAAATACGAGTCGTTGAAACGCCAACCCATACGTAAGGTGTATTGATTCTGCCTACAGGATCATAAAAATAATTCACTTGACAGCTCTCGGAGAGGGGACTTCTTCCAAGAACCCACCTTATGAATCGAAGAGAAGATCTTCACCTCTATTTTTCTCCTTTCTTCTTCTTATTCTTCTCCTTCTGCGAGTAAATTAAATTTGTCCCCCATTCGGTTGTTTCCATTCCCTGCTACGGCGCCGCTTCGGGACTCTTTGAGTGCCAATTTAGCAACATCTGGTCGCGGCCTGTTTTTCTTTAGGAGGAGTCCGTGTGGGTATGGAAGTGTGGCCTGCCACTGCGTCTTCCTCTCTTGTTCTTCTCACGATATAAAAGAAAAGAAACCCGCTTTTGGCTGACCTTGGACGATTACTTTTATCAAGAAGCATTCAGGGATTGCCAAAGCCCGTGCAGCCTCCAGGCATATCCGGTAATCTCTCATCTTCGTCTTCTGCTCTGGTGGCTCCAAGAATGTTTTCCGAGAATTATGTTATCCAGCACCGTCCCGTCTCATCTGTTTACATCACTTATCAATATGAACCTGACATTCCGTGTTCCATGATTGCGGTCACGTCATCCCCCGATTCCTAGCACAATTATTGGTCCGATTTTGAGATAAACTGCGTTACACGCCCTGGTGTATAAATGGCGACATCAATTATGTGAACTATGAGGAAGTTAATTACACCGCGGTATGTCGCCCGTTGTAACGATGTCCCCCGTGGAACAAGGAGCGATCAATTTCTTTGGGCGCATCGTCCTTCCCGCTGACAAGACAAGCATAAATCTTAGTTCAATCTGAGTCATCTTCAGCCCTCCTAGCTTTCAACGCATCTTTCCCTCGCGCCATAACTCTTGTACCATTAAACTACAATTCCTCGACATTGCCGTTGGGTGGGTGTAACTGAAGTGCGTTTGGAGATCCCTCTACTCGAAGGGTAATGGCACGTGCGTTCTCCGAGTTAGAGACAGGACAATGACGATGGACAATATATCGTTGGACCTAAAACGCCGGCGGGCACGTTTTATTTGACGAGAATTTCCACCACCGTGACGAGTTTGAGCATTCGCCAGTCGAAGCGTGTGGCATTCACTCGATCCGCCGCTTTTTGATCTCCTGACGGAGCTGATACCCGCTGGTATATGAAAGCCTGTGCTAGACGGGGGGAAATATAGAAATGTACGCTTTTCAACGATCTCTGAAGTCCGTGTTCAGAGTGAAAATATCGCGAAGCACCGCGCGAACGATGCCGTAGGCTGTGTAGCCATTTACATTATTGAAAATTTATGACTGCACCGGCTCTCCTTGCCCGCTGGAAATGTATTATGCATTATCTTTCCGCCACATAGATCACATTAGCCCAAGTTCTGAACTTGTGTGTTCTTGAGTGCCCGCGATTTCTGAAACCAGGCGACAAACCTTACGAGCTTGAATATCGGGAACTATTTCCATTGCGCCATTTCACGATAAACTGCTACGACTTCCACCGCTGCAGCAGTTTCCTTTAAACATAGCTTTTACTAAATTGTTCGTAAATCTTTAGACGATTCTGCCCACAGATCAGTTTATCATACGTCACTTTGCGGGAAAATGATGAAGAACGGTTTCACGATATCCACATCAATTTGCATTTGAAGGAACGGATATTCCTCGTTTTGGTATGCGATGATTATTGTGCTATAATACACTCCACGCACGCACTATAAGTTGGATTTAATCTGACGAACAATCTGCTTTGACGGATTACTTTCCTTGAAATCCATTGATTGGTGTAATACTTGTAAGTGTCGTTTTATGAGTTATCACTTATATTTAAAACGAATTCCCATGCCTCTTAAAGCTATCGGTGAATAATATACATATTTCGTCACGAGCTTCCACCTCTTCGTTGTACGGTCTGTGTAGCGTCCGAGTGTCATCACTCATCGCAGATCCAGGCGAAGTGGCCTCAATGCCGGATAAGTGTCATTATAGCCGCTCGTTAACATATATCTATTATAATATACTTTTAATTCACGCATTACAAGTGTGCCTCTCATCTCGCACGAAAGAGATAAGTTAATCATATCCTGCATAACTTGCGCCTTTCGAAGTTTTCTGAACGCCTATTTTTCTCTATATTATCACAATGAACGTCTTATTCGATTCACCCGCTTCTCTTCTGTATGACTGGACTGCTTTATCTGGGCTCCGATGCACCAAAAGGAATTTCTGTGTTATGCAATTATTCAACATGCTTGGATCACCGATCGATCATACGGTCACATGAATTTTCATCTTACCGACGTTAGCGTATTTGAGCAGCACGCTTCATACTGCATCTTCGCTGTAAGTTTCGCGAAGAATATTAAGCCTGTAATGTAAGTTTCTGAATCATCTTTATTTCGTGATTGCAATATTTCGATGTTATGCGTGAATTGAAGCTTACAAAATTATCGAAGCCTGAGAGCCACTATATTATACAGCAATTTTGCCTATTTCTGTATCTGCAATTCCTGTTTCGTATGTGCACAATTTTGTCTTTATACACATTTCGGTTCGTGTTTTTACACAATTTGTCCCCTTTACACCGAGCTCTCCTTATATAATTAATTATCGTTTTACAAATTTGGCTTTATACGAGTCACTGTTTTTGTACTAATGCGTCGTTATCGGATTTCTCTTTTTTGATATAGATTTCCAAATATACAAACGCCTGTTATACTGTTGGCTGTAAGCGATAGCATTTGCTCATCTCTTATATGTACGCTAGAAATCTTATTCATTACGTTGTTTCTCTTTTGGTTACTCCGTTCCTCACGTGTCGATTCTAATAAATGTAATTTCGTTCGATAATTTTTACTTTTCTCACCTTTATCTCAAATCACCTTATCTCTTCCCAATTGATTAAATAAATAAAACATTGAATACTCATGTTCAGTATGGATCTCTGATTCAACTATTTTAAGTACTGAAATAATTTTCAAGTGAATAGAAACGGGACCGTATGATTTTTCGAAGAATGTTGAATTTCTCAAAGGATCATCTTTGATAATTAAACTACGGAGCAAATTCTATCCACATGCCTATAAAAACAAAAGCTTTACTTTGCACAAAGCAGAGGAATAAGAACTATGGCGAGATACTTAGCTGCTCTTATCCAACTACAGTTCTGCAAATTCCAAGTAACGGTTTGTGTAATGTATTTTGTGAAATAAATCAATGGAATAAATTGCAAGGCGGTGCAGGACGGGTAATGCGGTCGCTTCCAGGAATGCGGTGACTAAACCGAGAGGCATTCGGACTGAAAAGGCAACGGCGTTGGCAGTTTGACAAGCCAATTCTCTCCACCTGCCAAGGCGCTGTGTTTCTATCTATATCAAAACGAAACGGTGGGTGTACGGATTTCATTCGCGAAATTAATAGTCTCACGCTGATAAGAGTGTGATACCGACTCACGGTGGATGTATCCCCGTTGATTTTAACATAAAACCAACTTAAGTTCTGTTATACTTCTTACTTCATCAGCGGAATAAACATGCGCCTGTAAGTGCATCATTCTTACATCCTTGGTAACAGTGATAAAAGTATTCAAATGATGCTTGAACCGACGTGTACTCATATCTGCTTCAACTAACTGGAAGATACTTAAAAGTATTCAAGTAAATTGATCTGAATACACTTGGAATATTTTAGAATCCCAGACTTCTTGAATCACTTTAGATCAGCCGTAATAGACATATTTTCCGTCGTATGACGATTAGTTTTAGTGTGTAACCGTGTTGAAACCATACGTTGAGATGGTTTAAAAAGGTGCTTTTACAAAAGTCATTTATGCTTGACTCAAATAGTTTCCATTCAGACGGATGGCTGTAACGAGTATGGATGGCAATTTTGCCAATCTGTTAAGGAGATTTTTTACTCCTCTACTAGACGCTTCACAAATTGGTTACCACTTATAAAACGATCAGTGTTACTTTAAAACCTATTATAGAAGTTGCAGGTACACCGTCCTAGTGCATTAACCGACAAAAATGTTGAAAAAATGATGCACAAGTATTACCATTAAATATAATGAATACATCAAAGGTTGGATGTGGATTGATTAAGGGGTTTAAGCATGAAATTATCACGTCAGTATAAGATCACTGTTAAACACCAGTCTCGACTTGGCACGTAATGCGATGATAATTAGGGTGGGAAACGAAGAGCATGATCTGACGCCTCGAAGGTTCTTCGGATCCCATTCGGCGCAAAGGAGTCAAAGGGATCGCCGGAACGGCGAGAGATCCTCCGTAATGATATAATTGGTTAAAGACTGGTACGTGAGGCACCTTAAAAGGTGAAAACATCAGTTCAGTACGGTATTCATTTCGCGAGCACGAGGTGGTCGGACACCACCAACGTCGTGGCCGAGCATTATAGGCAGGCGCAGGTAGATCGCGCGAAACGCAGCAATTGCACCGAGTAATTTGAACCTCAATAACGTGGGCAGCCGCGTGGATTCGCACCGGGTCGCTTGGCCTTGCATGATTACGACTGCAGTCGACGCGCGTGCCCCCGCAATTATTCTCCCCTGGTACGCTAAGTGACCCTCATCCCCGAATGAGGGACCCGAGTATCGCTCGCATTTCAGGATTGGTTCGTTCACGGTGGAGTCCAGAAGATTCCCGTAAAATCGGACCGTTTATATCCTGAATTGCAGTGTGTCAACCGCGCTCGTACAGCTCAATGCGGAAGTTTGTGCAGTTTGCACTGCAGTAAATTGCACGAATCCGTTTTACGCTCACCACTGATTCCAGACTATTCACCAGTAGAACGCAAGTCTAAAGGTATTTGTACGTCATCAGCCACTTTACCGTGACTGTGATTCAGGAGGGAAAACAATCAGTTGGGAAGTAATTTAACTTTTTGATCGTCTTCCACGGAATGAGCGAGTGGTGAACAGTACGTTTCAAGTCAACCATGAAAGTTAATCATTTCTTCTGCTAAGACCACAATTTCAATTCCTCTATTATATGCTGCGTATCTACTATACTGATGTACTTCTTTAATTGACTATTTGAGCCAAGTGTTCACTACAGACTTGAGTATTCATTTGTAACCGATCGCTTTGGCAATACGTTAGATTTTGAAAAGAACATTAACAAGCCTGTTCGATAGAAAAATTGAAAAAAAATCACGCCGAGGTTTCTCAACCAGTCATATAATCTGGTAAATCTAATTTGAAAAAGAACAAAAAGGCAAGTAATGCATAATTACATCCCATACCAATTCACGAAATGGGTCGAAATGGCGAAAAGCTCCTGCTTCTTGCAGAATGCAAAATGAACATAACAGAGGCTTGTTCCTCTCCTTCAGTGGGCGAGCGAAGCGGCTGTCATCAGCTCAGCGTACTTATCGCATTCTTAGGCCGGCGAAGGGAAGGCGAGCTGAAACGAGTAGGAGCAGTACTCGCAGGGAGGAGTAGATTTTGGTAAATATAGCCTAGATGCCGTTGGTCCTCTACGAGTCCGTCCGCTCCCGTTAAGCCAGATGTAACGTTTCACTTCCGTTTTGCTGCCACTTCGCCGCCACTTCTCTAGAGTCACTTTTTTGCCGGCCTTTTCCGACATGCTAGGCTTGCGTGTGGCAGGACGCGTTGAGTGTTTCCAAAATAATGATTTTAATTAGAAAAGTATGGCGGTTTGGAAATTGCACCCTAAGGAGCGGATCTCGCCGCCCGCGTATTTCTGGAGCGATATACTGGAGATGCGTGCTCACGCCTTGGGGTGCGGCCCTCTTCTCGAGAATGTTATTTCTTAATCACCCGCTTCACGTTCGAAGGGAAAGGTATGTGCAGATATTAGATCTCACGCTTAATTTTTCCACCTGAATATTTTCTGCCATCCAGAATCGCAAAATCAGTCCCAACAACACCTGCTTTAAGAAACGAGACGAGGGAGAACTGTGTGAATATAATCTCATTTACATGAGAGTCTAGGCTGGTTTTTACTGTGTGGTGAGAAATTTTTTTATGCACGTCAACTCCGTGACCAGTAAAACCAGTTCTTCCTACAGCAGCACGGTTAAACGTTACGTTACACAGCTGATGGGATTCAATTAAGGATGGACGCTACGGAGTCTGTACACTGACCTGTACACTCATTATTAGAGAAAATCATGGTATGGCCAATAGTTCGCATGGTTTCACATGTCATCAACTTCTGGTTATCTTAGGTAAAATACTGTACATTTGATTACTAGCTCTAGTCATGATGTTACTTTTGGACTTTATCAATATAACGTAACCGTAGGTGAACGTTCATAATAATTTCAACAATGTTTTAGAGTTACTCGGTGAAAAATAGTAAGAAACTTGATTTTGGGTAACTTATTCTAGTAATTGATATCCTGAACTCGTGAGATCTCAGTAACTGATTGATCCCAACGAGCCTACTACTTTTTTCCTTTCACTATCAGAATATGTCTTTAGTTAAAATACTATTTACCACAGCATTTATCGTTACAGCAATGGCTTGCCCAGGAGCTGTGGGATTCGTAATAGAAAGAAGAACGAGAGAGTTAAAATGAAAGAAAAGCGCTGATGACATGATTTGTATTATCAGATCATACCTTATGTCCCGAAATCAAAACCAAAGGCTTAAAAGTCACTAGAAAATAAAATGTCATCTAAATCAATGAAGATTTTGATTCAATTCCACTGTTACATCGAGACTCGGCTCAAGGCTCGACAAAATGGACAAAACTCGAGGTAACCTTCGCATACGCGAACACGTGACACGCGAACCCGAATTGCCCGAGGCGTCGGAGGTGTTTGCTTATTTTGTCGCAGGGGATGGCGGGGGTGCGGGTGCACGGTTAAGGGAGGTGCGAGTCGTTTGTCAACACAGTGGCTATTTATATCGGTCCCACGGTGACTCAGGGTGACAAATGGGGCCACCTCGACACTGTAGCCCAACCTGGTACTGCCTGTTTACATCCCAGAGTCCGTAAAAACAGCGATGCAAGTTTCATGCTCCGCCCCATCGGGCTCTCTTATCCAGCGATCAAGGACTCGCGTTATCAAGTCACTTTGATACCGGAATCGAATGGAGCTTGAAGCAAGGAAAATGGTTCACCAGGATGAGGACGTGTGCCCCGAAATACGGGCAGGTCTTAGGACGAGAAAGTCTAGCTAGAAGCTGTGCGTGGGTGTAATTTCGTATAAATTTGTCTCCCTCGGTGTAAGTAACCCACTTAGTTCCCGATGCCGTCACCCCTCGTGTATTCGAATGCTTGTGTACGTATATTCACCCGGCGCATCAGACGTCACGGACGTCCCGTAGCCAAGGTTCCCGTTTGAAGGCGTATTCAAAATACATTAACAGCTACCCGAAAATCTGAAAGCGCCGAAATACGCTCATTAAAATTCCGTCTGTCCTGTACGCCGTCGCACTACGCCGTCTTTATTGAACCCGCGTGTGTCGTCTCGCGCTCAACGTGCCGTACAGGAACCTTGTGTAACGTACGTATGGACCCAGGATGGATAAATCTAACCAGCTCCACTCCTCGACCTGCAGCCAGAACCAGCAGACACGAATGTATGCTGCAGTTTGTATCGACGTTATTCGGATGCTATTGAAGTACCACATATCACCACGTTGGATAGCCGTTTAGAATTCCCCATGACAAGTCTAGAGAACAGATTTTTTACCTTTCTGTAACGGTTTTCACCGTTTAAGGTTTCAAAGTTCAATCCACGTGAAATTCTGCCCGTGATATGGGAAACTTGAATCTTCCAAAACTCCAAGTCGTTGTACATCGATATTGAATTCATTGGCAGCGCTGCTGCGAAACGGTTTGAATATGAACTTTACTTGCCCAACTGAAACAAGGCATGAGCAAAAAAATTCAGGCACTGTAAGGTAAAAATCTTTATAAATACTGAATATTTATATACATACATTATCATGGAACGGTACAATATTTGAACCGAAATTTTTTTTGTATACACCGATGGCTTTACGTTTTCTGTTGTATGAGTATGAACGAAGTTTTGCTACGTATCAGGCCTGAAGGCGTTGATTTGATTTACTGTATATACCATAAATAATTATGCGCTGTTGACGATGATTAAGAATGATGAAAGTTGGAACTGCTGAGGTAGGCTCACCCATTAAGACCTCCAGCTTGAGTTTCTACCTAGGTATTTGCAATGAAGGAGAATCCCCTGGGGTGAATTTCTCGACGAGTCGTGACTACGAAACGTCTCTGAGTGATTGATTGATTCTATCTTTCGTTTAAGTTCACTGCCTGAACGACTCATGACAATTTTAAGTCTGGACCTGGGTTTCCTTGTGTCCTGACAGGACTGTTAATCACTGTGCGACCTTAGTCGGCATCAAACTTCGAAGGAGTTTCGGATAGAAAGAGACTTCTTCAAAGCCGTCTAAAGTGCTGACCCCTCCCGTTTAATTTCACTACAGTTCGGCTATTAAGAAAGGTCTTATACGTAGCAAGGTGGCATATTTCTGGTATACGCCCCAGAATATTGCCGGCTTAAGCCGTGGCGAGGGGCCCGCGCTCGCGTCTTTCATGGCATATCAAGTAGTCCCCTTTTCACTATACCTCTACCTTCACTCGCCCTCCTCCCGCCTCACTCCCTCTCCCACTCTCCTGCTTCAAGAGGAGGATTACCCGACATTACGCGGGTTTGACGCACCGCGTCGAGTGGAAGGTCGTAAAATGAACGTCAAAAGCTTGGGGTTGGCCCTAACTACAGCCAACCGCCTATACCCACCGGAAAGCTGTTAAGTCAGCCTGACGAAGGCATACTTGCAGTTTGGATCTCTGATGTTTGAAACAAGTATCACTTGCCGAGGGTCCTATACGAATATTCTCGTTCATCAGCAATGTGGTCACTGGACACTAGCGTCCTGCTGGTAAAAACGTCCGTGTTACTGCGAAACTTGTTTGACTCACGCAAGCAAAAACTAACACGAGGAAAATGTTATACCATACTGAACTATTCATCATGGCAGATGACACATCCTTTTTTCTTCTTTAAATTAAAGATAAGATACAAGACTCTTAGGAATGTCTGGACAGGTTTCAGATATGGTTGTCAGATTTGAGAGGGTAGATCGATTACCATTCAAAATTGAAACTATTCCCGTAAATCATTTCAGGAAACAAAGTGATTGATCCAGAAGTTTTATGGCACCTTTTTAAATGTTATATTCCCGCGTAAATTGGCCGCTGGATATCTGATGTTAAAGAATCGAAAAAAATCATACTTTGATTAATTTGAATGTGTCTTCCTTGGATACAAGAGCGATGTTTCCCAGATGGCGTATGTCACTCAAAACCATTCAGTATTTAAAATCCCGTGTAGTATTCACTGCCTGGTACGACAAATTTGACATTTCAAAATTATGTGTGTAACGTGCGTTTTTTTCACAAGTTATATCTATTCAGATACTATTTAGTGACGACAAAACATTCTTTTCAAAGTTACGTTATTAGCCCACTAAACAGTTCGTCGATTGCTACGGTTCTGAGGGGCAATGACTTTTGGTAGAGTCTAATTACGGTCTTTCATCAGCACGTCTGCTGCAACCTCGAATAGGTTTTAATCGGAAGAGGGAAGAAGTATATTTGAGATTCTTTTTCTTACAAATATGCGCTAAACGTGTAAACTAAAAATAAACAGAGATTATGGGGGATACGAATGGAATTATAATTATGAAAAAGCTATTCCTACAAAAATGGATCATTGATTCAGTGTCGCGAATGGCGCCTGCACCGTTTTAAGTCACAAATTATGTGAATTTTGAAAACAAGAAATACCATCAAACGATCTTCCTTAAGATAGCTAGAATAGCTAAAATCGATGACACGTACAAGGAAAAACGTCTCAATTCGTATTATTATTCATAGGTTGAAGTCGTCGTGGTCGGAGGACAGGGCCAGTCTTGTCGCAGCGGATGCTGCATGCGGCGCGAGGCACCAGCTGTGTAAAAAATGAATACATGGGCAGGTAGGGACCGCAAAAAAGGCAAATCGATGCGTAAATACGTTGTTGACTTTACAGAGAGGCTGAAAGCCAAATGGAATTCGGTCCCGTGATTTAGTGGCCGGTTCGTTCACTTTAGTCGTGCTACCGTGCGAGGCGGTGATCCTTGGGATCCGTCTTCGCAGCCCATATCCTTGCTCTACAGAAGTGAAACTGAATTTGTACATGGGTGGTCGAAACTTGCACGAATCTTTGATAATTGTTTCAAATCACGCTTCTTAAATCAGGAACGTTGTCAGAAGAAGAAATGAAACACTTTGAAACTAAAGAAGCACCTGCAGTGGATTGCGTGATTAATGTCTTGTTCCGAAATATCTACAGTCCGAATGACGAATTGGCAACTTTTAGATAATCCAACAGTGGCACTGACACTCGGTATACTGTTGATAAACTGTTTCCATTTATCCACAAGGTTTTTCGACCATATATTTTGGACTCGCTGTTTTGCTTGTAGTCATTTACCACCGCCACAAATGGGCGGCCATAAATGGCCTCTATGTAAAAATTATCCGCGGTTTCAATTTTTCTCCGAATTATTTGGTGCCTGATCAAGTGCCTATGCGCACGGAGGCTTTGCGCACACAAAGCACTCTTACTCTAACGTAATATTTTTAAAAATTATGGAATAAAGTAAATCCCCACAACCATATGTAACTGCGTACTTAAAGCTCATTACTCAACGGATTAACGCTGGGTGAAAAATCTCTTTGGCTTCCTAAAAATCTACAAGATTTAACGTGATATTTCAATTTTTATACTTTGAATAGGCAGCTGTTTTTAGTAATTTTACCACAACATCCGAGAATAATTGAAGATATGGAATCCACCATATTCTGGCCATGCATGATTTTATATATACTTTCCAATCTTGTTTGCTCTAAAGTACCGGTGATGGGGTAAAATTTTGCTTTTTGTTCATGTATATTTCTTCTTGATTCTTGAATGAAAAATTTCAGCTCCTTAAATTCCTACGTGTCAACTAATTCCAAAAGTCCAATTATAGTCTTGTCAAGCTATTTCTGATCATTCGTCACATTAAGGAACTCAAACTCCGGTATCAGAAGGTTGAATTCTATAATGTGATGCTCTTGAAAAAGATATATTGATCTTCGACAAAACTGTGGTTCAAAATTAGTAAAGAATTAGGAAGGAGGAGGGTTTAATTAAGGGGTTGATAAACGGCCTTGTCGTGACTACTTCCTTGCAATCACTTCGACGATTGGGGACGCGGATAGGAGAGTTGAGTAATCGGACAGTCAAAGCCACACGCTTGTAGCAGACGTTAGTTTAAATAATTACAGTTGGACGACGCGGGGGAAACGTTTGGACGGCAGAAGTTCCAGCGTTAATCACCGTAGGCGAGAAGAGCTGAGAGTCGAGGACGTATCGTTCCGCTAATTACACTGTCTCGGAAAAGCTGGCCGCACATTCATCACGGCCTGCAGCGAGCCTTCTCCGCTCAAAGAGCCAACGAGTTTTATTAAATCTTCCGTATAACGAAAGGTCCTCTCGCCAGGGTCCAGTCGCTGATGTGGTTCAAGTTCTCGTCGAGGCTGCGGTACTCACCTCGCAGGACGTCACGGACGGACGACTCGTTGCCGAGGCGGACGAGGGCTTCATCAACGACAGGTGATTCTTCGCTTGAGTGACCTTCGGGCGGATGGTAGTTTCGAGCTAATCGCCGGTCCTCAACCGCTTAATCCTGACGCGGAACCCGCTGGAGGCGGGGCAGCCGAATATCAGACTTGAGCAACTAGTTCGCTGTCCTCACCACCGTGGCGCTGCAGGTCGGTCGGGCCGAGCATGCTTACGGATAGACCAGCGGCCACCGTGAGCTAGCCATTTCTAATACGAGGAACTAATTATACAGTCTAATTAATTGCGCTCCGTGATACACCGCTTTGCTAGGAGCAAAAAGTCCTCCTGGGATCGCACATAATTTAGGGACCCTCCCTCACCCTCGTCTGGACGAGGCCCCGGCGCATCGTCTCTCCGTTCGTTGGACGGCCAGGTGCCCTCGCGGCGCGATCTTGCCCTCTCTCGGCATTCGATGCCTGCGTCTGCGGGTCCGGCTACCGTAAATCTCTTCGAACAAGGCACGTCGTCCGTGATTTTGCCCGACCAGGTTCACGTGCACAAGTGGACCCGAATGCACACATAAATTTCCGCATGCAGGGACGCGGCCGAGCGCGGAGCGCACGCGAACTCGTGGACACGAAAAGCTCGCCCCTAAGTCGCCGGCCTGTCTCCGCTCGTGCGGCGCTAGGCGCAGGTTCAAGTTTCAGTTTTATTCTGCATCGTGATCACTGGGGATCATTCAACGCTGCATTTAAACTGGCTTGTTTTTTACACGACGGGGGCTCCTGTACTACATCCGACGTGTGGTCGCGGAAAGACCGAATTAGAATTGCTGCTCGTTTAATGAAATGTTTTTGCCAGATTCGTCTGACGCTGGAGTTGATTTTACATTAACATCTTGCTAGAGTTTTATGATGGATAATCTAGTCTTCTTAAGTCGTTATTTCCGTGAAATAATTATTCAATCGATCACCTTTCTAAATCACTGATCATGTTAGAATTTTTATAAAAATTGCTGTAAGTTCAAAGATGCTCAGCGGATTTCATGAAACTGTCAGACCACACCAATGGAATTGTTGTACCCTTTTCTGGATTTCCACAGCGATCATATAAAAATTCTTTAACGATCTCAACAATTTTCCTAGTAATAATGGATACTCAAGAATATTACAAAGCTTTTCGTTCAATAATTAATAAAGTTCTTTTACTCATCAGTTTTCTATTTCACCGGCAGAACTAAAGTTTTTTACTCCTCAAATCTAATCGTCTGAAAATATTTACCGCCTTGATGTGCAACAATTCGTCTTTCACTCACTCATTTATTCAAGAGTGTTCCCAAGTTCCAAGCTAAAGGAGAATCCGCTAGTGGTTGAAGTTACGGATTTGAACCGAATAGACCGGATTAAATTCTCTGTAACAACGGTTCCCTCCGCGTAGCATACCTGCCTTTCGAGATTCTTCTTATATCTCCATCCAATAAGAACTAACTTGCCAGGTATTCGTTGTACGGCGGAACAGCATCCCGCTGACGTAGAGGAATGCCTGTGTGATCCGCCGTGCCGCCTGGAGGACAAACGAAGAAATCGCGACACATACACAACGGAGACGATCGTGGCTGCAAGAAGTCGCGCAGAAGATACACCGTATAAAATAAGATAGGAGATGGCGGAGGCTGCGGGAGGCGCGGGCACAAGGTAGCTCTGATAATTAATAACCCACTTCTTAGCCCCGGTACAAGCCTTTGTTCTGCCGGACTCTGGGACACGGTGATGCGGACGGCGAAGACCGCCTCGAGGATCCCGAACCGTTCTCCAGCCGAACACCACACTGCATACTCGGCGATTTCTCCGGCTGGGTAACAAAGAACGATCAGGGCCAATTCATTAACCAAACAAAACACTAATTGGTTTGCTTCGACGGTATTAAACCGGTCGCGAAACCGCCACTGGATTCCGCTGCGCATGACCGTGAGGTTCCGCAATTATTATTCCAGTGTATTCCAGTCCGTGGTCATGCATGGTTTGCATATGGTACAATATTTGATATTCACGCGAGAATCCTGAAAGGCAGATAAAATTTAGGTATAATAAACATAATGTATGCAAAATGTAGAAAAACATTATAAATCCTTGCGAATCTAATTTCCTTGACTTTACAGTATGCGACGAGGGGAGAATTATTTGTAGCTCGCCGTATGTCACCCGCGTGCAATTTATCAAGTTTATGCAAGCTTCCGTTCCGCATGAAACGGTATTTTTCATTTCTTTTCCTCTTCTAATCCCTCATTTTTCGGTAGCTTCTCCAACACAAAAATGTACGGTATGAAAATTCTACACAGTTTTTCTTCCTCCCCATTTAATATTCATAATATTACTGCTCTGCTTTGTGAATCGTCAGATCAAAAGTCTTCGCTCTGAAAAGCTTTCGTGAGACGGTTTAGACCCGTCTTCCTCCGAACCTATATAACCTGCATTGAAAAGATGTCAAGCTCTTTCTTACTCTTTCATCAAATTGTCTCTCGTACAATTTGCACATCGAGACATGCTCCAGGATATAAAGGAAATGTTTTCAATAATTCAACAAATGATGCTGTATACGTACATACTTCTGTTGAAGTAGCGTACATAAATGAACAAATCGATGTTGAACATGGCTTCGAATGCTTACACAGTATAGAGACACAAAGTGTCCATTCATTTCAAAGGAACAATGTAAAGAATCATTATTTTAATGATTCTTCCTCGAGGCGCGAGAGGCATCGACTATCGTTTACGATATTAAATCTTTTGTCGTGTATAATTGAGGATAATACCTCATTCCACGATGTCTCAATTATCGACAGTTTGATGTTAGCTTAACTGTCGACCATGGGTTGGCAGGAGATATTGCCCACCACATCAAAAAAATTTCCTTCAATGTCCCTCGTGGAACCACTTATTGTAGAATAATTGGAATATTGCGACACATCTCTAGAGCTTGACTCTAAGTATTGGCATCGTGAATATCCGGAGGTCATAATAACAGCAAGTTCTAATTGGTGTGTAATTAATCGGCCTTACGCAACGGCATAAAACTTAATTTGGAACCGCAATCAATTCTGGCGAAGATCCAACGAGTTCGTCCTGATTCACGTGCATCCCTGACGAGAAATTTCGTACGTTGAATGATCATCCCATCAATCACGCTCCGTCAGAATCTCCTTACGCAATAATTAAATACCGGTATTAACTCTGGGAACATCGATCCGCCTTTCAGCGAGAAACTGCGTCTACTCAAAGACTTTCAGACTATTGCGATGAAACATTTGTTTTGTGAATTTCAAACTAGGAAAAATAGAGCGCACAAGTTGAATAGATACCCTTTCGCAAAGTTCTCGCTTTACAGTTGATCACGTAACATCAAACTTTCGAAAGTTTGAAAAATTCGATAAATTATATCACGTACCAATCGCTCTATAATCGATATTACAGAATCCAAATCCTGGAGGATTTTTTGACAGATGATCACCAAGTTCCGAAATAGAGCGGACGAAATAATGAGAAAGAGAAATATCCGAGGCAAGGGGCAGCGATAAACGGATAATTATCGGAGTATGAAAATCGATAATAAAGATCTGGAGCTGAGGTTCAAGGTCTTATCTTGAGCCTGGTTTTCTCAGTCTCCCACGTAGCTGTGCTCAGTGAAGTATAATCGCTCGATGATACCCCACGTGCGTTCCTCCAGGTGAGTTATGTACCGGCCGGGTTCTTTAATCTGATCGCTGGGCTATGACCATTATTATGCTATTACGGCATATGACTTAACAGTATTAAGGCAATTATCGGCGTGTTATATTTCCAGTCAGTGCTGAACAATAGTTAGTGAAAGGCGCATGCTGCATGCCTTCGGATATCCCGCAGAGAGTTTAGCTCGCGGACGAGCATTGTGTCAATTGTTAGCTGGGATATATCCCGCCGGCGAAGACAGATAGAACCGAGGGTTTAAACGGTATGGCCATTGATGGAAAATAGATAATAATGGAGTAGAAGTTGAAAAAAACATTTGAAACCGCGTTGCTTTGTATTTCGTTTGTTCGTCTGATGTGATGAAAAAACTCGATTCAGACATCTACCGATCATCGGAACCAGCCGGAAGTTTTCTGTGAAATTTGCCACTCAAAACCAGCAGACAGGCAACTGACAATACATTTTACATAGCTACATAATCAAAACGTCACTTTGGAAGCCCATCTATTGGGGTTGGAATCGAGTTTCACAGAAAACTCCAGTCATACCTCATTTTCTACAATACGATGTGCCTGCAGAACAGGAAAAATATTTCCAGTTTCATGGGATTTGGATAATTCTGAGGGTTAAAGATTTCTGAATTCCGAAGGTGGTTTTTTCTTCTTTTTTTTTTTTTGTAAGAAATAGTGCGCCAAGAGAGTAGAAATGAGTTCATTGAGATATAATTTATCTCTTCATCCTGATTTAAGTCCTTGTTCAACCGTTCGGAAAGAGATTCACGTTTTCGTAGGATGTGTTTACGGTTTCCGCCCTCTTGAGAAGCACTTGAATATTTCCAAATCGTTGAATTCGCACTCGGCACTCGAGTCGAACCAATTAAAGTACAACACGGAGTCAACGCGATTGCCGGGCGTCCTGCGGTTGTGTGTTGGTAGGTTTGGTAATTGAAAATTTATCTCCCTCAACTTTTTGCCCTCACCACCCGCATTTACAATCCCCTTGGGAGGACTTGCCGGAGTCCTCGGTGATTAAGCCGCCCCATTGAAACAATAAATATTTTTCCCGTTATCTCCGGCTACATGCCTACATGCATCACACATCCTAGCGACACCAGAAGTGAGTATTCGCGCGCTGGCCTGTCGTTGAAATACGCAAAACGATCTGTCGGATTACGGATTACAAACAGTTATTAGAGACGGGGAATCGAATCGAATCGGCCGTAATAACCTCGCGCTGCAGCGGTTTCACTGCATGCATTTCGCCTCTGGATCAAAGGTCGGGCTCGATATTGGACCGCTGTCACCCTAATTTACTACATTGGCCCGTGTATACGTAATTAAGCGTGTAAGCGAACCAGATACATTAGGTATGCAACGATTCCCTTGGACAGCTGTAATTCTTGGTCTCGATCTGCGCTGCACTGCGCTTCGCTTTATCAGACTTCTAATTTCTATTCTAATCATTCCTTTGGTTTTTCGTTTCGTAAGAGAGAGAGAGAGAGAGAGAGAGAGAGAGAGAGAGAGAGAGAGAGAGAGAGAGAGAAAGAGAGAGAAGAACCTATCGGAAGAAGAGATAAAGATAGAGATAAATAGATGGCATCGTATAGAAGATAAATTTCAATAAAATGAGGAATGATTTTTTCAATAATTTAATTATTCGAACATGTGCTGTTTTATTTCATATCTGGACACTAACGTAACAAATAGAATCGGACGTGTTATTTTACGAAGCGTAGATGAGTCATCGTTATGACAAGGAGAAAAGTATTCGTACACTACATGTACACCATATGTACGAATACTTTTGTCCCTTACTGTAAGTACAAAGATACGTTAGGTAAGTTAAGCTTGTTTTGTCCTCTCGTTTTTTCTTCTTTGCTTTAGCAAGAAAAACACAGGGATATACATGGTACAGTGAATTGAATGCAGTGGTATTGCTTTATTTTACGGTTTGAACCATATTTACCTAGATATCCGAATTAAAAAGCATCATGGAAATATGCCAAGAGGTTACTAGGAACGTAATAAACGGCTTTGAACTGGCCACGAGCTAACTTCCTCCTACTTCCCGTTCTGACATTGCAGATTCCAAGTTCATGGTGAAAAAAAAAAATAATTTTGCAATTCGAATTTCGAACTACAAATTCGCATTCGTGACTAACTATTTTGAAGCCTAATGGAAAACTATATATGAAAACTATAATTGATCCACCATTACAAATTTTGAAAGCCTGATTTTTTATCGGTGACCCGAAAACCTCCACCTACCGATTTGTACCAAAATCGGAATAATTCAAATATTTTCGTTTTTTTTTTAAGCTTATTGAATATCCAAATTTAAATTTTGCAAATCTGACCTTAGATTCGTCGTTAGCGACCCAAAGGAATCTCACGGTATCAATTTTTATTTAAATCCATTCATCCAATCTCAAGATATCATAATTTTTATTTAATTTTTTGGAATTTGTTATTCAAATAATTGAAAAAGCACCAAACCAATCAAAGCGAAAATCTAATCAGTTCCAAGCTTAGAGAACCCGCGACGATTGAGACCGTGATCATTGAAATCCGATAGCTCTTTCTTATGATATCATTGGACAAAAAAATTTATCACATACATAAGGGAATGTGGGTTACGACGGACCCCCTAAGCTGCTAATTATTTGTTATGACTTTTGAGCACCAGTTACAAGTTGTTTTGATCTATCTCAAACAAATTCATCGTTATATCGCCATAATTTCAGATTGTAAAAAAGAATTCTGGGGCACGACGAACCCTCTCCAAAAAATGATAAATAAAAATCTTGTACATTTTTTTCTGTTAATTACTGCGTCTCTTAATTCTACTTGTATCGAACGAATCATTGATTATCTGTCAATATGTGTGACCAAAAAAATTTACGTTCCGGAGCAAATGGCCTTTGTCTAAAATATCATTTTAAAAAAAATCTTACACACAATTTATTCCGTCTTAAAATAACGTTGCATACTTCAGTTCAACACGTATTAAACAAGACTCTAATAATATCTCGTTATTTTAAAAAAAAAAATTATTTTATGCCTTATAAATAGATCCGCTGTTCCCCACGTTCCCCTACATACATACATTATACACACATGCATACATCCATATGGAAACGATTGGAGGTGATTCTCTAAACTTCAAAACGTGGAGATCTAGTGGAAACTCCACTTTTCATTTTCGGGGTGAATACAGTGAAAACAGAGAAATGGGAAGCTTGAAAAGAAAGGATACGTTCCCGTTACACTTTTTAAGAATTGACAACGGTGTCCGAGCCTCGTCTACCAGATCGTAAAAATATGGGGCTGATCGCTTGAAAGATCGAAGGGTGCAGATATTCCGGGGTTACGCAAGGCTGACGGCAATGCATTGCGCGAGGTTCGCCAACCATCCTGTGCAGTTTCGAATTGATATTCGTACTATCGCGCTTCGCGGATACAAACGACTCCCCTGGGCAGGAAAACGAGTTCAGCATCCATCCGACTGCGGGAAATTGAATAGTACCGATCTAGCGGATGAGTTCGCCGTTTGTTAATCGTCGCTAAGCAACGGTAAACGTACGGCTTCGGTAATTAACGATAGTGGGATCGAGTTGGCAGATTGGGACTCCCACGTATTGCTCGGTGGATTTTTGTAATTGACTGGCAGAACAATTTGTCGTCAAATATTTTGGTAAAAATTTTTCATCTGCCTGATTCCGCAGACTTTCCAATTTTCGGGACTTTTTGAAAACTTGAATTATGCACAAAAAAATGTAGAGATATTCAGAAAAAATTTATCACACTCTGGAATCTCTTTATCAATCACTGGAGATTTACTAATGTCAGTGAACACTCGCATGCTTTCAAGATATTAGCAGAGTACGATATTATTGGAATTATTTTTGAAAATTCTTATATTTTTTCTGCATTATTCCCATCTTCTTTCGAAATGTTTATAAAATATTAAGAGAGCTCATGAATTTCCTTGGAAAGATTCTCAATATCTCAACAGTACAAATGAAAGAGTTATCAAAAATAAGGTGAGTTTTTTGTTATTTTTGTCGATTGAAGAGAATATTTAACTTGATCTATCAAAGATCTTTTGGATACATGAAATAGCAAAAAACTATGGGAATATGAGAATTTTTCAGAAAAGAAAAATTCCATCGTTTCATTTTAGAAAATCGTACAAAAGATTTAAAAATTTGATAAAATGAGTGAAGTTTCTTTTCAGAAAGCAGGTAAGGAGACCAATATCGGAAGAACTATGACGATTACCAGCAAAGTACAAAAAACCGTTTGTACAAACATTCTAGAAAAATCAAATAATAAAAAAAAAGAAAAAAACAATCGAATCAAAATCTCACAGAGATGTTCGGAGGTGTTTTGACTTCAACAATTGGCAGAAATAAAATATCTGAATTACTAGGTAAAATGAAGAAAATTTTCCGAAAAATTCCGAGCAGAATCTTGCCGGAAATAAGTTTGACCTTAGAGTAGATACGGTGAACTCCGTTGGATCCAGTCCGACGAGGTGATGGATCCTCGCCTTAGAGAACGCGCGGAAGCAGCTGATCTTGATTGAGCTCAAGATACACGGGCGTGTCTGTGTGCAGAGCAGTTACAGACGTCTCCGTTCCGATTGCACTAAGAGTGAAACAATCTTCGTTATAGTTGCGAGACGTACCGAGCGTAAATCACATTTCCTTTGCCTGTTGTCTGTTCATTCTCGCGGGGAGTTAGAGTCTCGAGCGGAAGTTGAACTTAATGACAGAGAAAGAGAGCAGTGCACTTGTCGCAATAAAGCATAGGTTGAAATCACTTTCCTCTCCCCCATCTCGAAGCCTTCTTCACAACGGGTCTCGTTTAGCTGCAGCGGTAGCGTAATCTGTAAGCATGCGAACGACGTAGAGAGATAACAAAATCGTCGTCATTCTCAGCACTTAGATAAATCCATGAGCTTGATGATTTTCCTGGAAAAATTAAGTCGAGCGTAAGTACGTAATCTTTGCCGGAATGCACTTATGATAGCTGTTCCGGATAATTGTGCGGGTATATTATTCAGCTGACTAATTTTCCTCTGATAACAGTAAGCCTCTGATCCTATTCCATCTCTGTTTTTATTTCATAGTCAGCTTAAATGACGATAGACTGTTGAGACGAAGACCTTCACTTACTCATGCGCATAAAAAACAGGCTTATTCAATTTCGTGAGTAGATTACAAACAATGGATCAGTTATCACGTCTTTCGTTAAGTCATGGAACAAATTATGATCGGGACATTTTCACTCGTTGTTGGTTTTTCGAATTTCTAAGTTATGGTCGAGACGACATGACGTTCTACCATAAATCCACTTTTTGTGCAAAAGTTCTGTACGTATATCCATTTAGACGCATAAATAGCTCTACCGCAATTAAAGGGATTGCTATGGATTAAGCTCAGTGGCTTGTCGCGCGAATCTTGAGCCTAGCTCTGATCCTCCGCTTAGAGTCGTGCGTCTATCAACGCCTTTGAATTAAATCACTCTGACGTGTCCTACATCCGCACTTGGTGCACGCGATCTCAGTTTCATACCTGTAATACCCAACTCTAGTGTTATATGGACAAAAACTAGTTTGAGAAGTGTCTCTCTAGGTGCACTATAATTGTCTTTCAAAAATACGCAAAATTTTCAAGTCACGTTTTTGATGATTATTTTTTGAAAGGTCATATTTTTCACAGTTCAGGGAAATATTAGTGATCGAGAAGAAGATTCAGACCATCAAAGATGTTCTTTCACTGTTTAACTTACAACGGTCATGAGTCAAGAAATGAAGATCTTCCATCCAATTTATGTAGAAAATGAATTACTGCCATCAACTAAATCGTTAGACACCATCCTGATACTTGTGGAAAATTTAATCGAGCTCAGTTCAGAATGAATGTCTTGAAATGAAAGTTATAGATTCACATTTTCAAGTTGCATTCATACATACTTACTTTAGAAGAATTTGATAGAATCAAATTGTCTCTTCTATCAAAACTTCAATCTACAAGGATATTCCAATTTTGGTAAAATGCTCGGTATAAGAACTTGAATAAAATTGGTGCTTCATCGAAAATGACTTTTACAATAAAAATTGTAGTTAAATTTTCTGTGACCAAACGACTACAGGATCTTCGTCACCGAGATACTAGAATCCCAAATATTATGAAAAGCAATCAGATCAATGTTCGCCTCAGAGTCGTGGAAGAAAGAATGAATTCAATTTCACGTGACCATATTTAAATCGAAGCGATGACTGAAATAAAGTGGTTTCGAAATTTTCCACTGAATAAAAAAAAAACGCAACGCCGCATTTATTCGATCGATTTGTTCGAAGAGGCAGTGAAATATCTTGTGAAAGAAGTTTCGTTCATCGCTAGACGAAAAAGACACCATGGTAGTACATGACATTGAAGGTAACAGCTGTAAGGAGTCAAGAGCACACGGAACGTCGGCACACATAGGTGTATATAATACATTATCCGCTCGTCAGCTGACAAGGTGTTCGCTGCCATCGTACAACGCGACTGTCACGTACAGACTCAGTTCGTTCTCGTGGAACCGCGTAGCCTGCGATGCCCCCAACCAAATGCAATTTCCGCTATTTTTACCCGAAAAGCTTCCCGACATAACGTCCTGACACGTTCCTCAAATAAACCTCCACGACGTTCAGAACCGCTGCACTGCGCGCGTTTTGTTCCGGTACTTGCAACTTCTCCCTCGGATCCTTCCAGATACTCGACCTTCGTCTCTCTTTCTTGTTTCCAATTGCAGGGTGGCTTAAGTGGCCACCGATAAGCCTGGGATTCTGGGTAATTGCACGAAAATATTGGAAAAAATACAAGGAAAGGCGGAAAGATCTCCGTATGGATGCGGAGCAAACGTCTCTTTGGCTCTGTAAAACGGGCGAGGTAATTATTCAGTTTCCAAGAGTCGACCTGTTACACTCTAACCGGTTGTCAAGCTCCTGTTCTACGAGCTTCTGCTCACCGGCAGAGAGTGCAAACTTGAACGTGGTGTAACTTAGACACATATAATAGTAGACGTGCATCAGTATATCGTTTCACCGTGGTTTCATAGATTGGACAGTAATTGATAGATCGCAGAATTTTCATCATGCTCTTTTTTCATTCCGTAGCCTGAGCAAGCTGCAGCTACGGAAACTGCAGACGGCAAGGAGTACTGGCGTTTTTAATTTAATACCGACGGTGCAGTTTTTTCATTTTCCTTCCTTTCCCTTCTCTCGGTAAGTTTGCAAAAAAAAAAATATAAATTGATCGGAAAGTTGTCGGAAGATGAGTTACGACCAGTCTCGTTGAACCCGCAGAAAAACGGGTTTGCCCAACTACCGTGTATCCGGGATACGTGTGTCCACACACACACACACATGCGCATGTTGCATAGTTGATTTTTCAAAGTTATCGACCCCTGCGTGATTGTAGAACACGTGCCACGTGAAGACGTGTAATTCATTAATTTTTTTATTTCCCATTTTTCTCATCACATTCTTTCTTTCACCTCCTCGCTAATTATACCTACATGCCGTAGAACTTGACTCGACGATGTCCCAGAGTTAATTAAACCTGTCATCGAAACCGAGGCCTCGGAAATTACAAGTAGAATAAAAAATCCTTCATTCTGAAGAATCGTAATGTGCTTCAGAATTCTTATCCACATCGCATGGTCGCAATATATTGAAACGAGATTTCGGTTTTGCGGATTGGAAAGCACAAAATACAAATTGGAATAAATATATGTAGTATCAGAAATTTGGCCGAAGATAATTTTAAATTGAGCACTCGTACTGGCAAAATCTGAAGTACCGCTAAGGGATATGATTCAAATATTGTATTGGGGGAGTAAATTAATACCTCACTCTCTTGATTCTTGATCATGACGAGAAGACGTTGATAGGTTTAAGAGTCAAGTTCTGTTCTTACGTAAATTATATTCATCGTCCCATCTATCTATCATCGCGTCACGCTTATAGCTTATGTTAATACATGCATATTATACACAAGCTGCTACGTCTGCTGGATTGACACGGTATGAAGAAAAGGATGGTCACATAAACATACGAAATCTACACAACTCTGCTTGGTTAGGAGTTTTTTGTAGGTACGCATAAGCAATACCGCTTTAAGTTCGTGCACTACTTAATAGTGCGGAGCAAAAGTATAAAATTTTTGCAAAAAGCCTCCAAGTTTTCACTTTTGAAATGAAAGAACGCGAAATCTGGAAAAGTTATCAATTTGATACTTGCAGAGACTATGTAATTATCAAGACATTAACAATTTTTTGAATACCAACACTACTACTAAAATACATTTTTACAGACTTCATGAAAATCTTCCGCTTTTAAAAGTTATTTAAAAAAAAATTTCACTTTTTATATTAAGCTTTTGTTTTGTATTTCTTTTAAATTTTCTCCCCAGAATAGATAATATTTTTCAAAAACTCTGAATCGTAAATCGTAGTTTGTGACAAGCTTTTATAGCTCATACGATGTATTCATTCAGGGTCTTAAGAAGAACGAATACAGAATCAAAAGTGAAATCAGTTTATATCTTTTCAAGATTACAAAGTATTCGAAAGTTTCAAGTTCACCATATTTCCGGCTTTCTCGTTTTTCACTCTAAAAGCGAAAACTTCAAGGCTCTCATCAGAACTGAAAATATCGGCTAAACACGGATTCCAAAGATTTCCCATTTTCATAGGTTTGCACAGATTTCGTGCACTAGAGCGTGTCGATTTTCAAAAATTTTGCATTTTCACTTCACCCTACTACACAATCCTCTGATCCACAACTGACAAACACGTCACCATGGACGTACAATTCCTACAAGAAATGCAGCCCTGTTATTTTAAAATAGCGAATTGTTAAAGCTAATCACGATATTGCACAGAATAAATAAAACCGGTAAATAATAAATGCAATACAAATGGCCCTGTCCGAGATGTCGATATATTGATACACACGTGTACTCAAGTGTTTCGAGAATCAAAGCATTAAAATTATTCCCAAACGCTAGAATAATCAGTCATGTTCCGGAACAGGTGACCAGTTATATCTCACCACGACTGCAACCCTTCACTGTCCAGCAACCCCTCGAATTGTTAACATCGGCTCGGAGGATTCGATGTAATAGTTAGTCCCATGGATAATCCGCAGAATCGTGATGGCGAAGAGAGTGAATGCATGGCAGTGAACGACGCGTGACTGACCAAATCTCTATAACTCTATCTCAATGATAACTCGGCGTCGTTGGCAGCGAGGGAGTCGATTCTCATTAATAATACCCCGCGCAGTCGGAACGGGCGTCGCGACGCTGGTGTACGCCGATTTCCCGCTCCTCCGATTTCTATCCTCTACAACGGCTGTCCGGTGGACCGTATCAATCAGTGAGTACACAGGAAGGGCGGGCTGGACCACGTCGCTCCCCAAACACGAAGTGACCCCTGGCTTGCCGGTTCCTTCTCGACTGCACGGAACACCGCCATCAATTGCAGCTGCTCCATAACCTAGTCGATAAATAGAAAAGCAGTCGGACCGATGAAAGGATATCCACCCTTGAAGGAGAGGGATGGTGAAACGAAAGAAAGGGGAGCTGCTGGGAAGAAAGGCGGGAAGGAGAAACCGTCAGCTCTCTTTTTGCACGACAGTCGCAAAGAGGACTGAGATGAGAGTTAATGACGAGGATGAAAAAATACGAAAAGAACTTATTATAAGATCGACTCGCGGGCAGTGCACGCGAGGAAATGAAAAGGGGTTGGGAAATTACGTCTGAATTACGACTCGCGATTCGGGCTTTCGTGAAATAACTTTAGTCGAATGAAATTCCTCTTAACAGTTTTGATAGTCGCGGTAAACTTCTTAATTGCACGACCTTAACTGTTGAGAACCTGATCGTTATTCCGGAATATATTCGAGGATCGAGTCGACCAAGGCGACGAATAAACGCTTTGGCTATTAAATAACCAGATTATGGCCACTCGCAGTTTATAGTTAATTCGACATCACGTCGTCGAAATACCCGATTGGAATGGAATGCGGCATGTCTCTATTTCTCAAAGATGCAGGCGAAAGGAAAGGGTGATGGTGCGAAGATGGAACGTGTAACACGTTGCACTTTGCAATCCAATTCTTTACGCGAGAGTGAACTTTTCTCCTTTTTCTTTTGCAGGCGCTCCGAAAAATTCAGATTTCTTAATCCATAATGCATAAGCCGTTTAAAGATCACTTAGCTATGACAGAAACTAATGAAGCGAGATGACAGGCATTGGAGTAAAATGATCGTTCACTCAACTAGTAGCGTTCAAAATGTATATATCTCACGCAGGTTTGCGGAATCAAGAAAGAAGAACTTCATCGAAAATCAACAGCGAAGAAAAAGGAGCAAAAACAAGAGTTGTGTTCAGTCGGGGAAAAAATCGAAAAAATTAAATCTTTATTGCTTCTAAATTTCGAGACATTCGCTGATTACAGAAATTGTATATTGGCTTTTGGAGAGTAAAAATATGTATGATCGTTCCTGATATTAATACTGTTAATGGTATTGCTATTATACCGTACAAAAAAAAAAAAACGACCCAAACAAGATTGATCCGGGTTTAATTTGCGAGCTGACGGTTGAATTTTTATAAGCTCAGAGCTCGCGAACCCCGTTTTTTCCAACCCATCAGAGAAACAAAGTCGTTCAGCCTGGCTACAGGCAATCGTGAAGTAATTTCGCTAATGGCCCAGAATCGCGGCATTCAGGGTTATTCGGCTTTGGGCCTCGGTCAGCCTAATTCACTGTTGGATATTCAAGAATTAAATTGGTGCCTTGGGGATTTTAATATACGCCACGCCTTATGTCAACATATATATATACATATTACTTGCTCCGCAGAAACATTTTAAACTTGGTGAATGAAGGCAAATGATATTCATTACTCAAGAGTCGATTTAATTGAAATGCAATCGTCGTGATTGGACTTTTATTATTTTAAAGGCTGATCGTGCTTTCATAATTTCTGTTTTGCCCCATTTCACCGGGAAACACAACATGTTTTTTATACCCTCTTTGATCTCCGGAGAATCGATATCGGCGGCAGCAAATGAACATTACTTTTCCACACAATCAACGGGGAGATTCGTTTCGAAATAACTGAAAATAATACACGGTCATATCAACGACTAAACTTTTGCATCGGTTGTTGAAACAATCACTGAATAATTTCCATCACCCTAAAATTAAAATAATTGGATTAGACTTAGTTTTTTGAGGGAAAATAATACAGAGAGTCAGTTCCTTGCGAAATTTGGATGTCAAAACTGTTAAAATCACGTCCTGATCAGTATCTAACTCCCACTGTAGTAATATTCAAATCCGATCAATTCGAACGCTCAAAAATTAGTGTAAGGTAAAATGTCCTTTTGTCTTTTGTTTTTTTTTTCCTTTCCCCGCAATATAATCGAAGAGAAATTCGGTTCGTTGTTCGACGGTGAATACGCAACGAACAAGATGTCGCATTTTTGTGACTGCAATGATTACGAACGCGGTTGGTGTATACATCCAGAAATAGGGTCTAAGGAACGCACAAAGCTGAGCTGACGCTAACAAACGAGGACCCTCTACCGAAACGCGTTCCAGGTGACGCGAGAAAATGTTCATTTCATAAAAATTTGTCGCTCCGTCCGTATCCATCCGTTTGCGTAGCTTTAAGTATATCTCTACTAATAGCTGGATCTACTAGCCCGCGTAGCTGCTGTGCATTGTGACATATACGTCGCCTCATATTTTCACCCGGGTTCTGTTCGCCGCACGAAATCCAGTGAAAATAAACATCGAGCTCTGAAATATTATCGCCGGCGAGCGCTGAAAAATATCCCACAGCTTCACAGTTCACAGCACTGCACACACACACACATATATATATATATATATATATATGAATACACCGCATCTCGCGAGGTTATAAATAAATACGTGGGAATGGAATTACACGTAATTTCGGGGTAACTATTTGTCTGCAGCTATTCGTAATGCAAGTTTGTAGAGGCGGTTCGATTTGCGGTGAAAATCAAGTCTCAGTTCTCAACAGTTAGGAACTTGCATAGTTTTTTTGTTTTTCTCTCTGCCGTTTTCACTACAGAGAAAATCCAATTTGTCTGAAATAAGTAAAGTCTCTTAAGCCCCAAGTACTGAAATGCAAAGTCAGCCAATGTTTCGAAAAGAATATCCTTTGTGTTGTTCATAGTCTTAAATTTAGAATCCGTGAAAAAATCGAATTGATTTTTTATGCATAGAAAAAAATTAGGGTCAAAAACATCCTGTAACAGTATGTTGCTTTAATGGGCTTGATGTTGAAAATAACAAGAAACAAGCCGCGGAAACGGTTTTTTTTTTTTGGAATAATTTTCATCTCCGTGGAAAGGGGAGACTCTGTCGATCTCTCCGGTAAATTTCCATGACGATCTCGAAAACGACTGGACGAAAAATATGAAACTGACAGGAATTGGCAACCAAATGAAGTAATATTAAAGAAAGAATTGAAACAAAAATTCTGAACAACAAAAGTTGACATGAAACATTTCTAAATAAATCAAATAAAGCGGAAAAACATGATTGTTCGTTTAGAAAAAGTAATATAGAGAAAAAAGTACGGATTTGTTGGTGAAGCATTGAGAATGGATAGCTCTCTGGTAGAATCGGAATTTCAAATCAACGCAAAGAACAATTTCGAATTATTGAAAACATTCCCATCATTTATTTGGAAAATCCCGTAAGTTTCGAAAACGTGAAGATTTGTTAAAATTGGTAAAACTGATTTTAACCTAAAGCAATACTTTTGTCATGTCACCGAAGGTGATGAAAAGTAAAAAGAAAAGAAAGAAATGTATGACATGTACTTTACAGCAAGTGAGAAGACCTGGGATGACATGGTTGCCATAAATTACAATCGTCGGTTGTCAGGGCGGTACATGGCGTTAATTATCCCCGCCCGATTGAATTCGGTCGATAAGAACTAGTTACTTCCTTACCCTCAGGGCCAAGAAGGGGTTGAACTTCTCACTGGGTGGCCTTACGCCTGTAATTCTCACAAGTGTCCGCTGCTAATACTGGTAATTTGGCCCGTGACCTATGACATTGAGGAACTTCGTAACTCCCCCCTTCCTAGATGAAGTGGACGTCCCCTACGTCCCACGGGAGATTGCGACAGATGTATAGGTATGTGTATACTGAATTTCTAACAAGAATCTAGGCAGTGGTAGCTCGTTTCGTGTCTGAAAATCTAAAAAAATAGCAATTTCAACTAACGTAAACTGATGCCGTAAGTTTAAGAAGGATCAAGCACCTGGATAATTCAATACAGAAACTACCCACCTCATCATTTGAATAACGGGAGATGAACACAAAATTCAAAGGATTGATTTTTCACACAATCTAATTCATCGAGTTCTAGTCTAGTCATCTCAATTCCCACACGTGTTCCTAGTCCGCACGAGTTCAAACTTACGATTAGACACAGTCTCTCTTTGAAGTTGGTCTTGTGCAGGGTACCACAGAACATCACGACTGTCAAGATGTCTCCAAAATAATCCATGCCAGCTTTGATAGCACTTTGGCTAGAACTGAGCAAGAGAATTTCCCTTTGTCTTCTCACAAATCCTTCAACCTTGACCTGCAGGTTGTATCTGATGAACAGAACGGAACTTACTTATGCAGAATTTTGAAATAAGTGGATAATCATTGAGATTAAGTGTCTCATAGATACCTGGTTGAACGTGAATTCCAATTGACATATGCAACATAGACAACAGAACATCCCACATCTCGTGACGAGTGTTCTCAAGATGCACTAAGCGATGCTTACGCTTTTTCGATGTGTCTCATTCGTTGGAGGTAAATTTATTCCCGCTTCCTCCAGGACACATCCGTGTGTGAATTCTGGCACACTTAAGATCTTGAACGCTCGGTGCACCCTGAAGAGTTAGGGGGCGTTCGACGTGCCGTGTACTGTAGACAAAACTACTTAAGGCATGAGCTAGCGTTGCAGAACGAAGAAGGCTGAGCTCGGTGCATTTGCCGGGTGAATTCTGTACCAACCGCCGAAGGGAGTTTGCTCCGCAGTGCATTATGGATCTATAAGTAGCCAAACCTAATTTCACGCGCGATGGTAATGCAGCTCCAACTTTCTGCACGTGAATACATCCCGCACACCGACCTTCGCTGGAAATAGTGCACCTCAAGTGAGTGGTTAACCCTGCTGCAGGGGTTGATAACTCCCGTAAACTCACCGCTAAGAGCTGCTAATCAAGCGTGCTTGATTGCGCTCAAAGTGACTAGAAATTCCGCTCGCCACAGTCACGGACGCGTTTGAAAGCTCAATTTTGGAAACAAACGAAATGGGTGTTCAGATGGTTGCACACTCACTTTCCAGAGGTGAGAGAACTGCGGTGGTTTGGCAACAAAGCGATTTGTTTGTAACAGTTGAATGGGACGAAGAGAAGGATGGTAAAGAGGAAAAAGTAGACTGGAGAGAAACGCACAAACACACTAGCGGTACTCGGCCATAAACACTGGTTCGTGGACCGTTCCATGGTGAACCCGGTTGTGCCCAATCATATGCAAATGATCCCGTTAAAGGCCAGGTGTAAATTATAATTTGAATCGTCCCTAAGACCGGCCATTCAATGTGTGAAATCGGAGGTCCGATCCGATAAGACTTATTATGCTATCACTCAAGTGTCAAAATAGATCTTAGATAGGATTCAACCGGCGTCAGAAGTGGTCCAAACTGATTTTCAGTTTCGTTGGGAGATTCGGCGTCTTTCTTTACGGATCCGGGGGCAACAGACACGCCCCCCATTCCACACAGATTTCCCACCTGATATGGTACCCGTCAATTTTATTGTGAGATTAGAATTATTTCAGGCGGCATTATTGATACCGTCGTTTTGCCTACTGATCGAGAATCAAAAGTCTCAAGAGTAACAAGGATGCCGCGCCATTTGAAACTTAAATTATACAAGTTCCAAATAAGTGGTTGGGTAAAATGGAAATGATCAGCTTTAATTAAACGGATTGGAAAAATACGAAACTGTTTTTTTTTTTTTTTTGATTGACGATAGGAAGTAGCCACTGCATACACTATCAGCAGTTGTATTTTGTGACATATCCTGTTTACCACATGTTCGGAGAAGTATTACAGAGTATCAGAATGAACATGTGTGATGCTGGTTTTTTCTAACTTCCACAACCTCATATCTATAAACGATATCATTCAAGAGACTTTTATAGCATTAACCTTAATGGGGTTCGTGTGAGTGCCAGAGTTACAGTATAAACGGAACGTGATGAAAGAATCAAACAATTTCGTTCAGGAAATTAGCGGTTTCTTCACGTCTACTGCGTTATAACTGCATTCAAACGCCGTGAAGGAGTTCAGCATCAATTGGCTACAACCTAACGTGTTCTTATTTATAAATCACTGATGAAATCAACTGAACTCGAGTTGCGCTGCAGAACGTATTCATACTGCAGGAGCTTATACTGCTATCGACCCTCCGTGGGCGGATGCGGTTCCGCATGTTTACATATGCCAATTGCAAAACGGCATGTATATTCTCTCGCGATTTAATACCCACCTACATATCACGGGGTTAAAGAACCGGAAAGAGTAATGCCAATTATACGCCAAAATGGGGCGACCGTTTTAGCAACGACTGCCATTTTTCCGCTCAGTATAAATATGCTCCATAGAATTTACTTAAAGTTGACATGGATCATCGTTGGTTGGAAATGTTGAAGGAATCGGTTTGAAATATGAGCGAGGAAGTCTGTAAGATGGAATTCCTGAGGTTCCACTATTTGTTCTTTGCACTAAAAATATCAATAGATCAATCCCTGCAATTTTCAGACGACGAAAATCGCATGCCGAAGCAATGCTGTATCGTTGTTGAACAGAACGGTGCAGAAGACGAGTAATCAAGCGGTTAAATCCGTTTAACGAAGGTTGCAGGCCGTCACTTTCGACAGTTAATCCGACACCTAATATCGAGTCGAGCGAACCGGGACGGACCCCTTTCGGGGCGGGTGCAGAAGCCGTGCCAATTCCGTTGATTGGATGCTCGGAGGAAAAAGTTAATTGGTCCAGCTGAGGGACGTACACCTACCAGAGTCCACGGACGTGATTCTATTGAAAACAAGGCAGCTGTAGAGTCTTGCAAGACGTCCAGATGGTTCGCGGCGCTAATTGCGACGAGGTTCATCGGGGAAAGTACGAAGTCGGCTTAGCGTCGGGTTCGATGCCTGGGTTAATTATCGCCGGAGATTAATCTCGTGGCGAATGTTAAGCCCCGAGAAATTTGGGGACGAAGTCGAACGAATACTCGTGTACAAAGTTCTGTAAACAATAATCATATACGGTTCGAAGAAGATCCTGGCTTGTAATTCACAGGGTATATACTGTATAGATAAATACCCTGGGGCTATAGGGAATACATTGTTTTTAATTAAGAAATTGATACGCCCGACTAATTAAAAAGCTGTCAGTAGCCAGTTAAATATATATAATTAGCAGATAAGCATGCGTATTCATTAGCTCGACTAACGCCTTCGAATAACATTTGCATTCGTAATTATTACCTCTCGCATGCTCTCCCTTTCTCCCTCTCTCCTTACCGTTCGCTGCGACAGGGACAGTGACCATTCTCCATCTTACAAACGATAATGACCAATAACTTATTGTAATTTACGTCGCTTACCGCTTCGAGCTTTCCATATTCCCACGAAAGGCGACGTCGACTCTCTCCCACTTCATGCCTTCGTGTAGTTTTACGTACGCGCATCTACGATCACCTTTAAAACCCGAGCCATGTTCACACGGCTGGGAGTGAACAGAGCACACCGCACAACCGTAAGCTGCGCCTATACAAATGTTTCAAAATTTTAGCTAGCCATGGCTCCCTGACACACGGACACAATGACTAGCCGTGTGTAGCACGTGTACCTGCGTCGTCAGACGTTTACGTAGTCAGCAAAGCTGGTTTATAATAACCCGGCGAACCGGTACGTTTGCGAGCTCGGTGGTCCCTCGTCACTCGTCCGGTTGCCCGTCCAGTCGAAGCGAGAGCCTCGCTTTCATTTGATATTTTTGTATCGGAGGTTCGATCTGTTTTGAAAAGAGAGAATGAAAAATGAGAAAAGAAACAAAACTAGAAACGTAGATGTACGAGATAAAATAATGGAAACATCTCGGTATCGATTATTGGTATATTTCGGGGAATGCTGCACGGTTAGCGGGGACATTTTTCTACCGCAGCATCACGGGGAAAGCGGCGGAGATCTGATACGATCTTCTGAAATTAGAATAACGAGACGTTGCGTGCCCGAGGGCCGAACGTCGATGACCAAATGTCGTACGCACACGCCGGCGCTCCACGCGTTCGTTTCGAACAGATTGTTTGACTGACGCAAGAGTGCTTTTAAAAGTAACAACTGGCTTCAAACGAGGTCGTGTTTGCCATCAACTTGAGTCAAAGTTGGTTGATATGTAAATAATAAAGGCTAGAGGAGGCCCTCGAGTAGTTAAAAGACGGTCGGAATGACCACTGGATAGATACATTGAATGGAAATTTTCAAAATATTTATTCATACCTTGAATTTATATGCCCGCTCCGGAGTTGCGGGCTGATATTTTTTGCTTTAGTTGTATTTATTTATTCCGTTGTGCACTGGCGTCGGGGAGAGGGGAAAAATGATGGTGGTGCACGGGACCGGATACAATGACACGAGCAGCTCTCCAGAGGACCCTCGTCCATCTAAGTTGAATATAATACACGCTGCTCGGAACATGACACAATATCGACTTCATACCGTAATATAATATAACGCCTTCAAAGCCCTGGGTACATAATACACTTGAAAACGAGCAGGGAAAAGTGGGGCCAAATTTGAACACCTGATCGTCTATTTTTTTCACAAACTTATCCATGTTTTTTTGCTTGGTTTCACGGGTTTTCGTTATAAGCGAGTGTTTGACAATGAGTCCTCAGCTGCTAATAGTAAAATACAAAGTACTTTTTCTAGTTGTAGAATCAAAGAGTAATGTTACTCAATCTGATCTTAGGAATTCATGTTTCTAGTTGTATCGGAGAACTTTGTTGAGTTGTTGATTCGCACTTTGACCAACACGACTACTTTGAATTAAATTCAAATTTAGATTGAATAAGAATGAAAACCTTTTATAAAAATCACCATGACCGATTACTTCTTTCCAAATCAAGATCAAATTTTACTAAACTTTTATAATAAATGATTTGCAAATGAAAATTGGAAGGAATCGATAACTCTGAAAATATATGGGATCGAATGTATATTATTATCTATACTGCATCCGTTTGTTTCTTTGATGGCAAATTCTTTGGAACAAAGTCTGAAATACTTTTGTGAATTTATTCTATAGGATTCTGCGTAAAAAAAGTGCATTTACATATTTTGAAATATTTTATTTGGTTGATTCCGGTAATGCCGGTAATCATCTTTTCAATTTGAACAAAAATCTACCAACTTCATTTTTTTCTCAATATTGATACGATTGTACAGAGGCCAGGGTTTATTGTCAATCATTTTTTTTTTTTTACCCGTGCTGCCATGTTTTTCACACCAACGTTGGAGGTAAAAATATGCATCTATAAAGGTGCGAGGTGTTTGAAATGGAATGAGCTTCGCAATCTAGCTTATAACCGTAAAGTGGTAAGGTAAACGAGAACGTGGAACGTGCGTGAAAAGCGCCTCAGCCGGTGAGTTCTTTTCTTCTCGATTCCACGGGTCGCCAGGCTCCGCGGTAGCGGCAAGCGAAATGAGATTTTTATTCTACGTCCTGGTTAAAGCGCTTCAAGCTTTAAGCCACGATTCCGCACGACACATTAAAGCCAAATTTCAATATTATTTCTGCACCTAAACGATTCGCTGAGCTTCGTTATTACCGCGTGTACATAAGGGGTTAAGCGCGTTGTTCAAGCGTTCTAAACGTCTGTGTTTACGGCATTTCAGTAGCGCGAAACGTGGTTCAATGATTAACCGTGCTAAAAAAAACAAAACCGGTATAATTGAAAATTGAACCTCGCACTGATTTGGTGGTGAAATTTCTTGCTACTTGTCGTAAGCGAGATCAGAAATAAAACTTTGATTTCAATCCAATGGTTGACGGAAAATTATGCGTCAAGCTACGGTGTCAAAGAATCAAGTCACCCCACGTTAAGTAATTAGGAGAAATTTAATTGCCTTAGTTTATGTACGTGTTTGACTAATTTTAATTCACCGTTAGATACAGCTAAAGCCAAGGTACGCGCTTTCATAACGAAGTAACTTCATGGATAGACAGACGGACTGACAGATATACTTGCAGCGAAACGTCGTCATCACTGTCTAACTTGTGATGACAGCTCGCGTACCGAGAGCAACGCCACTTAAGCTAATATATGAGATGCAAAGATGACGTCTAACCAACAAGAAACCATAGAGGGGCCATTCTATTAGCGAGTTGGCCGCAATCATTTCAGACAAAAATAAGCGAATTTGTAACACGAGATTATTTCTATCGTAAGCCATTTGTTGACCAATAACTTATATACTTTATTCATTTATAGATCCATTCAGAAAATTGTGATTATTAAGTCCTCTATCAAGCTTGGGACTGATGCTGTGAGCACTTCGCCTTGTAACTTCTAGATCGTTATCTTAATGTACTCGAAATTTATCATAATTCATGGTACTAAGAATGCCGAAGTTTTTACCTACTAATCTAGTTTACAATTTTTTGGTATTCTTTAGTCGTCTTCCAACACTGATTCGCTTTGTATGTACTTGTTGAAAATGTAGGTTAAAAATTCTTGATGGGTAGCAAGGATCCCTAGGTTTCGTTAAAGCATCACGTGAAAGCTAGGGTCAAATTTTATGATCTTCACGCCACAAGGAAATTTTCATAGCACGATAAAACTGGTCCGCTATAAAAATTAGTCTACTGCGTACGACTAGAGCGATGCGACTCTAGGACGCACAGCATTCTTCATTTTATAGTTTTTCAATCAGAAATATAAGAATAACCTTCTTTGACTCGGTGGAGATGTCTCATTATCCGTACCTTTGAGAGCCTTTAAATGATAACGCCACTGAAGAAAAATACCCAAATTTCGATAAGGAAACACTTACTTCCAAAGTATCCTAGACACTTGAAAAGGAAGAATAAGAAAAAAGATAACTATATTGACACGAATACCAAAATAGTTATCATGCAAATACGTACCTATACTGTTTGCTCATGAGTTTGTCACGAGATGTAGAAACCTCAGGTCGCGGAAAGGTTTTTCCATGCGGAACGGCTTTAATGGAAAACTGGTTTAATTTGCGCCAAGTGAATGGAAGCCAGTGCGTGAGTAACTCTGAACCTGCAGGCGCCAGTGGTCCTGACCATATTCGTCATATCGTCACCATACCGGACGTTGAAGGTAAACTGCATCGATCTTCCCGATAAGGGATGCGAGTTTCAGTCCCCAGCTGCTGCGGTATAAATCAGCTGGATGCGGGTTGGCTGGAAAACCGCTTCTCTTGGTATTGTATATACCGGCTTGTCACGCTCGCGACAAAGACAAGTCCCTGTAATTGAACTTGAAGTAGGTAGCTGTGCGAATACGAGTAGTTGAATGGTGAACACAGACACGGCTGGTTACCTGACGATGGGTTCATGTGGCGGGCCAACGTTTCCCGCGTGTCTGTAATCATTTGGTAAACCGGCTTGTTCGTTGAATCAAACTGCACGGCGGGTGGATCGCGAGAGAGTGGCTGGTATTTGTGAATTGTGATTGTCCCAACGGAACTCTGACTGCCGGATCAACGACCCGGCATTGACGCGGGCTTCGCAGGACGCCCATCCTCGCCGTTTCGTGTTTCATCTAGACGTCTTTCAATCAACGTCTCTTCCAATCAACGCCTCGAATCTCGTATATCCTTTTCATCAACGCGTCTCTTCTCTATATCTTTCCCCGAATAGGCACCTAACCCTCCTCATCGACCACGGTATCATCCCCCGCTCGGTGCCACCCTTCGAGTAATAAGGTCGCTTACGTCACAATCTTATAAATTGATTTACTATCCAGCTACAACCTGCCACGACTTCGTGTTTATTTGGGTCGCTAAAGGTCGCGCGAAATAGCATCCAGCTACGAATTCATGACATGACGTCCACTTCACGTTCAAAATTCGGTAAGAAATACTGGATGACTTTTCCCTTTTCGTTCGGTCCTCCAATTTCTTTTTTGTGCCTTCTTAATATCGTTACCTTGTGTGTTTCTTCACTGCCAGTAAATCTCATTATGTTCTGAACACCGAGTAGGCACACAGATTTGAATCGGTAGCAGCAACTTTCTTTTCTCGGTGTATATATGTAATGATCGAACACCGTTGACTCATACTGTTAACCTGCCGTAGGATTGGACCTGACGGTGATTTATCTTCCAGACCTCTTTTTGCTCTCTTCTGTACCAGTTCAAACAAGTGGACATGGAATAATGGAAGCTTACGACTTGTGGGAAAAGCATTTAGAGCAGAACACGAGCTCGAAGAATGTCTGTCTAGTCCTCCTCAACCGTGCAGTATCCTTCAATCCCACTAATTCAAAGCTTTCCTTATTTCGGTGATAACCTCTTGTTGATTCTTCCTGCGGTCGAGTTTATTCCCTGAACTTTTGTGCAAATAGACCATTTCCCCGAGTCTACCGACCTTAACGAACTACCACCGGCCTGAGGGGTTTTTCTCAGTAGTCATGATTTCCCACAGTTTATCTGATTAACATGATTACTTCGACGCGTATGAAAAAAAAAACAAAAACGTTACACTCAGACCGAACCACAAATTGATGACCTCAAGATTACGCAAGTTGTATGATAAAGTGCAATGCGGCAAGAGTTATGAACAAATACAAGTGAATCTCTGCATCGTAACGAAGGCATATATGAATTTAAATACAGGACGATGCAAAAACTGTGCAACAAACATGTCTATACATTTGCGGTACGCAGCATGAGCTTTTCCGTAAATAATTCCAGTCCAAGTGAAGACGGTATCTTCAATTTCGAGATCACGGAACTAGGTCCGCCAGTTCTTGCCCTAACTCTCCTCAACGGGTCAAGTGACTCCGATCAGATTAAACGCTACTTTTGAACCGTCCAGTAAGAAAGTGCAGCCCAGTGAGTGGTCGTCCTAGAACGAGTTCTGTCGAGGGCAACCAGCTGAGGGCGTGTCGTTCGTATTCTGAATGATCGTCAGGTATAAATCTTCGACTCTCCACCAGTCGCGTGCACATTCTGTACCTACTCTACTCGACGCGCGTGAATCCTTGCGCGAGTCGGTGCAGCACGATTATCCGTCCCTCTGTGGTTGCTGGAACTAGGAGGAATGTGAATTTCTCGGAGAAGAGGGATCGAGGTCTAGAAGAGGAGGAAGAGGACCGGCGGAAAGCTGAGGTTAGCACAGCCAATGGTCTCTCTCTCGCTTTACGCCTAATTAACTTTGAAACCATTCGGATGTTCTTAGGCTCGGTTGACCGATTATGTCGATGAGTAACGAGGCACGGTAGACAATGGGAAACTGACAATTAAGAAAATGGCCGCCACGTGTAAATCCGCCTTAAGACGGACTTAAAAGATCAATGCAAGCTGAGCCCTCTCTCCTCCCGAAGAGATACAGGCTCGAATCATATTAGTACCTACTATTCGTTTCGACGGCATTCTCTTCACCTTCTGCAGCATCAGATGAAAGGAAATAAGATTGTTGTGCTTGACGAGTTATGCAAAGCCGTAGAGTGTGCATTTGACTAAGCCGTCGAGGATGTTTCGAGCAGTTTTAGACCTTCGGACTGTCTCCTCATTCCGGCCAACCCTTATCGCCTCTGGAGAGTTACATTCTTTTTCGCCCGTATGTTTGCGTCTTTGTCTCCAGGCAAAAGCTGTTAGTATACCTTCTCTGCTCTCCTCTTTGCACACTGATTACGTATGCCAAGGACATTTCTTGAGCTTATGAAAATTCCTAGGCTTTGCGACTCCAGGTATATACCGGGATGAATAAGACGTATAAGGTACAAAATAGCTGCGACATGTTTTCGTAGACTTTTCGCCATCCGCCATGCGAATGTATCTTTGTGCAGTAACGATCCGTCTTCTTCACAACCTGGAAAACGTCTGCTATCTTCCCTTATGTGATCCCAGTCACCATAAAATATCCCACCAGAAAGATTCTCTGACTGGACTTACAGGAAATCAGACTTTTCCTCCGTTTTTCTCATCAAAACTAGCGTTTCCGATTGCCGTACATCTGCTTTTAGTTGGTGAATATTTCACGAAATGAATTATAGACCGCTTTGCTTCATTCTAAACCACAATTCCATTACACGTTTTTCAATTCCTCGATACCTATTGAAGGCCAAGAGTTATTCGTGACTATTGCTAGGCTGATTTGAAATTCACTGTATTACTTTCAGTTTATAAATAATACTGGGACCAAATGAGAATTGGTATATGGAATAACTCTTCGGCTTGTGGTTGGTAGTGAAGGAACACCGGCCAACTGTGTACGCTACGTGAATGTACTAGCTATAATCGTTCGAATGAGCTTGTGGCGTCGAACACATGGCGCTATCCAAGACTGACGGGTTTTGCCGAGAGGGGGATTCGGTTTATTTTCACTAGATGCTCGGGACTCCCTCACGAGCTTCGTTTCAATATTGAATGCACCTAACTGAGTGAGGCGAGCTGAACCACGGCAGTTAATAATACGGCATATAATTGGCCAGACTTCTAAGTCTATATGTTATTCTTATGATTATGATTTTCGTGATTATTAATAATACCTACGGCCTGCAGCGCTGAACAGCTGACTTCCTCAACCCTTCCTCCACTTCTTGATCTCCACCTTTTCTTAAGATGCTGCATATGCTCCACTGCAGTTCTTGATGGGCGTGCCATACGCTGTAGGTCACAAGAAATGAAAATAGAAAACACCACCCAATTCTAACCGAGAAACCGAGAAAGCTTTTTCCAAAACAATTAGCAAATCGATATAACGTCAGTATTTTAGTGCTCCTCCGTTACGCTGAGTGATATACGCTTCTTGAGAGTTTTACTAATGACTTAGAACAATTACTAATCTCTTCCGAAATGGAATGGTAACCATGTGAGCAAAATTTGGTTTCTGTTACTACCGAGCTCAGGAATCCCTACTACAATCTGTACGCGTGCGGTATTCGAAATTGTAATACCTACTGTTCTCTCTAGAAACTCGACCGCGATTTATATTCGCACGCGTGAGATTTTAGGCTAACGACTAACGAAGGGAAAGGTAAAATAGAATTTGTGCATACATTTATTTTATCAACCCATACTATACTTGGAGAATGTGGATATTCAACGGGATCCCTCAGTAAGCTGCATATGTAATCCAACGAACGATGTTTGATGAACTGCAATTCATCAACGGTTTCATGGAATCTCCAAAATCTTCATCGACAAGCTCGTGTATCAGTCCAAGGCGTGAATAGTGGATCTTGTTTATTCTCTGAAACGTCAGAGTAACACACTTGCTATTCCCACCTCAGTCTTCTACCTTCGCAGATCAAGGACACCGTCCATAAAATATGAGCCCTTCGCTTTCCGAGGAGAATACTGCGGTCCATGATCCAGTATCATAAAAAGAACGATCCACGCATAATAGCTGCAGCGGGAAGGATATAGGAATGCGTAGTCACGTGAAAATACATAATCCTGCGGATATGATAAAGAAAAAGGCTTCGAAAATAGAGGCAAGGTTCTGCACGCGCGCACCCAGCCAACTACGAAGAGCAAACCTAATCCACGGGTATAAAAAGAGACCGTTTGGTGTTCATCATCGCGCCGTGTTCTGGTCAAAGGTTGAAATATTCTGTCTCGAGATTAACAGAAACCAACTGGCACCCAGCGTCATCTGAGGCCGATTCCTGTCCTTCTTCAATCAGCGAAGTCTCCCCGTCGTTTTGTCTCTCTCTCCCCGACTGGGCCTCCAGCCTCAAGTTATGAAGTTGCGCTCCCTGCTCGTTCCAGGTTGTGCTTCTCGCCTTTCCGCAGTTTCTAACCGTCTACCGGGTTATGAGGGCTTGTAGTATGGATAATTAACAGGAGCTACTTCCCGTGGCGTTCTATATTTGCTCAGACGCGCGAAGGCGGCAACGTGAGTGGTGCCCTAAGCTGGTTTGAGGTAATGTAGTACTCGGAAAATTAGGGATGCCGGATAAGGATATTTAAAAGGGGTTAATTAACTACGGCGAGCTATGCTGACGTGCATTTTGCTCTTTCCAACCACGCGTACACACCGTGCCGTGCTCAGACCAAGTTATAAAAATCTCGGCTTTCGACGCTCCTTCCAGCACTCGCCACTTTATCGCCGTACATTTTCACCTCGTAACCGGAACGATTACCACCTGTGTACAATTAGAACGAATGTAGGATCATGGGATGATTATACCTTCCGGATTGTATACAAATTTTCGACAAGACTGAATCTTACGGTTATGATTCGTCCATGAACAAATAACGTAGTTGCAACTGAGAAAATCGGCCTTAACACTGTGACCTTGGGCCAAGCTCTACCCAAGCAAGTTGTAAACTTTGAAAAAAATTTAAACATTTAACGGTTTAATACATTTACGATAGATTCAAATTTCGAATAATGGCAAGCTTATGATGTTAAAGGAAGAGAAAAGTTACAAGTTCAACATAAGGTGTTGTGAAATACGAAAATGGTTTTGTACAAGAAGTGTTGGTTCGTATGAAAATGGATAGGCAAGAGACAAAAACTGCCGTGATTGATCTAGCGAGCCTCGTGTATAATTTGCTCACACCCATACGCGTGCACAAGTGATGCACCACGTAGACTGACAACGAGTACCCTTAACGGTTCAACTGCAGGAACGCTAGAAAAAAAGTCAGGCAAATGACCGGCGCTATTAACGAATTCTGACAACCCATCATCACATCTGTAGATGTATATTGGTTCACGTTTAGTGGTGATAAATTTTCACGTCTATTTCCAGTTTGATTCACAGGATTTATATACTTTCAAATAATTTTAAAAACAAGTGTGAACAATTTTTTTCATAATGAATTTCATTTTTTTCTGTAGTAAAAAAAAAAATTTGAAGACCGACTGAGGAACTCTTTATAGTTAATTAACTGACAGGCCTTGTGCATCACACTTCGGTGAAATATTTTATAGAAAGCTAATGTTTTCTTTCCTTCATGAATATATAAACAGAACGATCCGTATTGCCGCATGCACGGCGTTCATAACTCGTACTACCAATGCAAGCAACGGCATGAATTACTATTATATCTCGCCGCAAAAAATATCTAACCGATATTTATTGATTTTCATTGAATTAAATATGTTTGCGTATGCAGTTCACTTCGTTTAGTTTACATTACGCTAATTATATGTGTTCAACTAATGTGATCTTATCCATTTAGTTGAGCCACTGCAATTTCTATACGATTAGCATACCGATAGTGTAAACTATTCTCAATAATTTTTACCATATTTATCCAATAGTTGAATGATTATTTCTCATTCGGTAAAATAACGAGGATTCAAATCAAAATCACGAAAACTGTGACACCGTACGGTTTCATAAAATTTTATTCTGGTTCAACTTCATGTTACTGATTTGAATGATAGCTGATGAAGCGATATAGGTTGGCCAGAATCACTGAAATATTTGTAAATATAACAGAGGTAGGTATAATCACTAATCGAAAAACGGTACCAAACACACGCAACTAGCTTCCAACAGTCAGCTACGAGTAATTATTCATTCGCGTAGTTTTACGGGGAAAAAGATCGTTACATTGTTTCGTTTATCAATCTACAGGAACAAACAGGATCATAAAGGATGTGCACAAGGTTGACCGAGCTGTAACAGGATTACGCTTAATCGTGCCGAAGGGCTCGCGAAGGACCTTCGAACCTGGAAGATGGATAGTAAAGGTTAAGTCACGAAACGAGAAGCGCGGGTGGCGTCGAGGAGGTTGAAATCGTTCGGGGACATCAAGACCGGGCCCACGCGCCACCGGATCTCATTGAAACATAAAACTTAAAATGCACTTCCGTCGGTGACTCGTCGTCGGCTGGGCTAGGATGGCTTGCCGCCCGCGTTCGAGACGTCGCGACGTCGGTTTTAGCCGCCTGCCCATCCCGGCGGCGCTTTTGAATCGTTTGATCACGTTTCAAAGCATGCTCCATGCTGTGCTCCGACTATTTAGTTGTAATAAAAGAAAACAAAGACGAGCCACCACCCGAAGTTCACCGCCGTGTCTATCAAACTTTGTCCAGCTCTAACCGGCCATTAAATTTCCATTACACCCAGACGGTAATTCCTAGTCACGGGGGCTCACAAAATTTTCTATCTTTTAATTATTCGACTTGCAACGCGCGTACAGCGTAATGCGTTACATGACCACGTCGCTTTCACAAAGGGTAACGGAGTTCTGGTTTCGGGTGTTGATTTGAATTATTGTAATACGGTATGCCTCCAGTGTTCAAGAGATCCGAGAGTAGCTGCTGGTGCTGTTTGAGCCCGTTTGTATAGCGCTTTTTTCAAAGTGTTTGTTAACGACGTGGTCGCGATCGCTGAACGGTCTCGCATCATAATCGCCTTCCGTGTATCTATCGTGTAATTTAATACCCGGCACGTAGCGTTGTCCATATAATACGCGCAACGGAAGCAGCTAAACTATAATTAGCATCTGATTTATTAATCGTTGTAACAGTTTTCTCGGATCGTAACGTGGATGTTCCTTTTTCTTGCTTAACGAATCGCTCGTTCAACCGACGCAGATATTGCGACAAGCTTTATGCAGTAATCCATGAGACGAGAGCGTGGAAATTTCTTGTCTTCTTTGTTTCTTGGAGAAGAAAGAGCAAGGAAATATTAAAAATCTTGGCCTAGGAAAGGAGGCTGATGCTGGATTCTGATACAAAGATGAAATATCCAGTCACGTGATGACTTTAGGATGGGTTGTAAAACGCGACATCAACGATATCACGTGTGGCGCCTGTCGCGCGAGTCGTACCGCATAGCGCGAGAACCCTGCACAATCCCAACCGGAAATGCATTGTGACACGGGTCGGCTATAACGGAGAGATATGATATTACGCGTAAAATAGCCATAAAACCTCCTTTGCGGCTGTCATTTCGCAGAGCGAAAACCTCTGCAGCGAAACCTCTGGCAAAGAACGTCCTCGCACAATCATGCTACAGTAACGACTGAGCTCTGAAAACCACATTCGCAACAGCGGTATCAAAAATTTAATCAACCATCGAATGTGAATGTCCAATATCATTCTTTCATCTGTATTCCTTGAAACAGCACAGAATGCACGCTAAATACGAAAGGACTTTTCATCAAATGACAGTGAGTTGTTTCTCATGTGATCGTATTGGTTTTGATTCATACTTGTACGAGATTATTATTTAATCCAAAATCCATTTTCTAAGTTATAAAGTTATTAATCTCCCGATGGTAAAACTTTACCCTCCCAATAACGAATCGTTGTACAAAAGTTGTTTTATGGCAGATCATCGAAACATTGTAAAATAGTTGCGTAAGTTAATTTCTGCATCCTCGAAGCCCTCCGAATCAGTGAATCCTTCAACTGGAACGACAAATCAATTAAAGTCGAGATTGAAGTGGCAGGGCCTACCCTCACTTTGCGAGCTAGAGTATCGACGGAACTAGTCCGCTTCCTCAAATCTACTCAGGTGACAATTTCCACAAATCCACTTCACAATATCGATTCATCAATCCGTGTAACCGCCGCGTTGTGGTTACCGCGAATCGATGTGTGGTCAGTGTTCAAAGGGATGCCCCCTTCAGGGTGTCGGATCTCGACCGAAAAAGTAATGTCTTCCATTCTGAGGCGCGTGGCTTCAATGGGCGGTAGCCGACGACAATACTTGATCCATTTTGATGATTAATCCGTCTTATTGTTTGAAAGGGTCAACCGTACAACAGATGGACGTTCGCGTTAGTCATATGTGATTGACCGCTCTTGAGGTATGCTTCGAACAGTTGCCGTGCACGTTTTTCCGTTCGAGCAGTGGAATTCTGAGCCTTCGAATAGTTTATCAGTCCTTACGCTCCTTCTATAGATTTTAAATGAACTTTCGTGTGTGGAAAGCATCTACAGCATGCGTCAACACTTTTTACTTTACGTACTATTCATTCGCAGGAATTCAAACCTTCCACAGCAACGCCAGAAAATAATAGACAACAGGTGTTATTTCCTCGGGTCTCCGTGCATCAGTTGGGTGTAATTATACAGTTTCTTTCCATCGTAACAACTGAGAAAAGAAATGGAAATATGAGTAACTCTGGTACCTACTCGATTCGTTAGGAGTTTTTTCATTATTATTTTATGCTTTTTGCTGCACCTCGAGTGCAGTAACGGGATCAAGCCGGGTGCTTTTATGAAAAAGAATCTTTACAGGCTTCGTTGCAGCTGTACGGTACGTTTAATATAGCGGTTGAAATGAGTTAGCGGTTTATTTCCGTTACGGAACGGGGCACAGGTATCGATTGATTATACGATTTCACGTATATTTTCGAGTGACTACGATACGAGAAAATATCTGAGAGTAATCAGTCCTAGTGGAAAAATCACTTCCACCGTTGAACTTACAGTGGGTTAGATAAACTGATTAGATCGACAGATAAACCAATTTCATCTCACCCAAAAGCGACTCACTAATAGATTGATCAACGTGATAACACTTTTCGACGGGTAATTAGGTGAAGACTAGATATTTTCTTCTCAGAGGGTGAAAGCTTTCAACGTCAATGAGGTAAAGGCAAACATCAGTTACAAATAGACCGTCACACATTCTTGGTTTGACTGCGGGACTTCGACGTGGAAACCCGAACCACTTTTCTCCTCACGACATATTTCGAAACTACCGTTTATATATTTTATTCCATTATTCTATTCAGGTCAAACCCATAAACGGAGCTTCTTATAACAACTATGAGGCTCGTAAGCTTCGCGTGCTTCTGTACTGTACAAAAAATCATGCTTCACGGTATTTCCAGTTACTCGTATAACGATCCATCCTTACTTCAGGGCCCCATCTAGTTGATAACCTTTCAATCTAGAGAAATAATTACCCAATATCGTTTCCTTGAATATTTATAATTATGCCCTATACAATTATCAAGGCAACAATTATTATTTTACTTTATCATCAGTAGCTATATAAATTCAAATTCAAATCGTATGAGATCAACAATTCTTATTCATCTTGGAAAGTTCTCGTTGACTTAAATATATTTATTTGAGATGCTTGATTCGAATTTTGCGATGGCATCAATTGAACTGAGTAATCTCCGGCCGAGGAAAAAACTAAGACATACCATTGAAACCCTCGACTTGTAATACTTAATACGATATCTCATTCAAAGCAGCGCTTTGAAATCGATATTCAAATTTCAAGTGTTCAATACTTCACTAATGCGACCAAACATATCAATGAAATTCAAATAACCTTGAGAATATATAATACCTTGAAGTGAAATGCCGTAACTACCGATGGAAATGTCAATGAACAACCAAATTCTTGAGTTTCAAGTAGTTAAAAGCGTAATGCTGTGTCTTGTTTATTCAATGTATTCGACACGTAACGTAAGCAAAATGAGAAGTTGGACTAGTACCTGCGTTATGTGCACCAAACATTGCCCATTTGTGGTCTCAAAGCTTATCCACGTCTGTCTTTCAATACCATTAAAGGATAACAAATTCTAAACCGTGCGCAGCATCGAATCAAAGCGGGGTTCTGGGCTTCGGGTCCAGGGATGAATTAAGCGGTGGAAATACGTGTATTATCTGCACTACGGTGAAACATTTCATTACCACTTGGCTCAGTCTTGCGTAAGCCATTTAACTCAAACCGCGGAGGCGGCCGTTGTAGTCGTACAACGTAGTCACCGTCGCGTGCTAAATCTGCCGCTAAGTGGGCTCTGTTTTGTATAAAGATTTACGTCTTCGAGGGGGATTGTTGCTACACTCGGAGACTCGGCGAACCAAGGAAAGCTCCCACGTGCCGGTGCAACTTCGAAGGGAGGGTACCATCTTTAGAGAGGAGTGAGAGTGCCGCAAGGATTTAGGCACGTACCTATATGCATACCTGTTCGACTGTGATAAACCGTGGTGCCGTGATTTTTAGAACATGGTTTGAATCACTACAGCTTAACGGGTGTTAAGGATAAACGAGCTTTCGAGATAATCACGTGATCGTTGCAGCTGATTTATCTTGTAACATTTGATCGTGGACCCGGATGGCCAGGGTCTTAAGGAAATCCAATCCATTACGAAAAAATAAAAACTATAAGGCACGTGCTGCTGCCAGGCGTTGGTAACCGTTGTATATTTGATTCGATAGAATGGAATCCCGTAACGGGAAACCTAAGGAGCGACCTGTGATTCATGGTTTGGCCGCAAACCGCTACCGAAAAAAGGTTTCAATGGGTTGATTGTTACTTGAGATATCGAGGTATCGTTTAGGGGCTCGGAGCATTTTACAGAGGTGGGGTACTAGGCCAGCAGCAGGAGTCAAGACACGTCTGGATCGTTTGATTTGGAAGAACTCGAAGAACTGAATGAAATACCTGGATGCCACGGTTCAAGGATCGATGAGCCGTCAAGACCCTGTAATTCACGACACAGCGGCCCTTGTAGGGTTTAATTTAAGGTGCCGGGAGGAATTTTAGGGAAGGGTGGGAAATTGACCCGGAGAAACGGAAGTAAAACAAACATGTTTTGTTGTAAAGAGAGAACCTGCGGAGTGGCGTCTCGGCACGGTCTGAGACACCCGGGTTATCCGAGAACTCCGAAGAGACCTCGTCGCCTCGTAGTTGAAATAACAAACTCGAGTCAATACCGTGGAATAATGGCACTTCGGCTCGACTCTCGCTAAAGTACCATCGCGCCATGGAGCCTTTTCTCCGTTCGCTAAAAATGAACCCTCGGATGAAATATTCTTCAAGCGGTATAAATTTTGTAAGGAATTACAATTTATGATGTAAGACGCCGAAATCCCCACGCGGGGGAAGAAAAATTAGTCTGAAATGCATGCGTGCGTTATAATTTGGAAAGATCACCATTCTCACCCTGCATGTTCCCGATGAGTGACTGGAGACTTTTAATGTCTTCGGAATCTCTCCTTTCATCTTGTTCACACGGAGGATCAAGAAGGGCAGAGAAGGCAGAAGTGACGATTTCCGCCTCCGGTTCCACACAGTTTTTAAAACACTGAATCTAATCGCAGCAACCACAGTGTGTTGGACGTTGGGAAGGTTGCCAAAACGGATCTTCTTTTACTTAAATTTTGATGATGAGGTTAATAGATTGAATTCAGAATCGATGCATCATTTCTCTGGGGGATTTCCTGTCTTCGTTTCATTGTGAGTGCATTTATCATCCTGCTGATTTTTTGTAATTTTGAATCTAGTGAGATGCACTTACACTGGAAGCGAGGACAACGTGACTCAGTCCGTAAAGCATTTTTTAAACACATTGCTCTAATAAGAACCAAGCAATGATCCAGACTTCGGTCCTTAATTTCATCTTGATACGCGCAGCATCCAGTTCACTCCTTAAAATCATTTTTGTTCAAATGTGATCCATGCCACGGTTTCAGAATCTTGTGTTTCAGGTTAGCCCATTTCGAAAATTGAAAGCATTTTGATCGTTTTTCCAACACCAGAAAAACTTTCACCGTATGACAATATTGGCATTGGATTTGATGCATCAAAGACCGTGAAGACCCGTTTGTTTACGCGTGTCAAGCGTGGAAGAGAGATAGTAACATTTAAATACCCTTTTCGGTGTTCCCGGAAAGGATGTGTGCTGCTTGACGGTAGGTGCCCACATGTAGGGCTTAGGTAAGGTGGTCGAAGAAGAGAGCCACTCGGTGTTTACTCAGTGTCGACGGCAGTGTTTGCCAGCGACGCTTAGAATTTCCTAGGCGAGTCTGAAAGTCGCCGATGGGTGTCATCAGGTCAATCTTTTCGAAATAGAATTCCCCTAACAACTTTCGAAGTAAGTTTAGGTGCAGGCACGACGATTCGTTACGTACTGGACTCAGACGCGTGAATTATATTTGGACCGGAATGATGGCACTGCGGCGGGATCTGCTTTGTGATTTGTCAGCGCCGCACTTTGAGCCCGTCAAGATTCCAGATGAGCGTCACTTAGTCAGCCATAAACTGCTCGAAGCCAATGAAACGGTACACTTGAGCTTGCGCGTTTCAATCATTCCTCGGTGTACCATAATACGCGTCCCTAGGTGGGAACAAGGCGAGTTTGCAGGTTTCAGAGAGTCGAGATTTGGTACTTGGGAATTCGGAAAACGCTAATTGGTGAACAAGACCATTTTCGTGTTCGTAATGACTTTCTCTTGTCTCACTGGGAGGTAGGTGGTGAAGCGTAGTCGCGTTGCAGAGAAGCTCGCTTACCGGTTATACCCATTGTCTACCGTTACAGAGATTGTTCCAATACCTCGCGGTTCTATTCAACCGCCTCCATTCTTCCCGGTGGCAGGGTTTGCTTTCATTTCCGGTTATGAAAGAGCTGATTTTACGAAGGCATTCCAACCCGTATTATACATACACATACTCAGGTTTCCACGTAATAACAAAAGAAAATGACAACATCTTCTCAGGTTTTGCAAAATTTTACGTTACGCTTTTCGTAAAACATAAAACTATGATTCTCATATTGATTCAAAAAGTTTTCTTGGTGTCCATATACCAACACTTCTTTGAGACTATAGTATTTCAGTATTAAATAGAATGAAGCAGGAAAAGATTTCAGATTTTCTTTGCTCAAGGTTTTCGAAAGCGAGTCGACTCTCTTATTCATCGGTTTCACCAGATCAAGCCGTTGTGTACGCTTTACGAATAGACGTGAGAGTTTGGAAAGACCATGCAGCCTTTCGGAAAACACATCCGCGGTATTCTCTGTATCGAAGTGAAACGCACGTTAGTGTCTTATGAATACGCAGGAGAATTTCCGTATCGGATAAAGATATCAAGTAAATTTCGGTATAGATGGGATCTGAAGTATCGTGAGCCAGAAGGCAGTTGGCGCGATCCAACGGCACCCAACGCCCGCTAAAAGCCGTAACCTTAACGGAGAATCGAAGCTGCTTACCATAAAGTCTATCCTAAAGCCGAAAAGCTCGCTCAGACCGGGCATTGCGGTCCTATAGCGAAGCATGGCGAAACAGGATTGAAAAGCTTCGAAGCTCTTGTTTGACCCGCGCCGGGCAATATCGTTTTATTTTTGGAACCTTGTGCTGCAGAGGCCCGGCAAAGCCTGCGGCGAAGCTCTTTTTCACCCTCAGCACTGATCTGCTCCGAGAGGATGATGTAACTGTAAGCAAACCGTCTTTTCCAACAGCAGCGCCGTCCCTTCAACCCTTTTTTCACCTTGCTTTCGTCACATTATGCAGCCTACACTTCTGACGTCGGTTTATCCTGGTTCATCTCCTCTGCTGGGTTCTTTACTTTGAATTTCCATTCTTTTAGGCGGGAAATAACCCACCGTACGATACTTTGGGTGGTTGTTGACGCTGAACGAGGTTCACTTCAAAGTCGGCTGAGACTTACAGCTCCTCTGATGTGAAGTTTGTATCGTGCGTTTCAATTCTGATCCTAAACTGACTACGTAAATACTGTGAAGGAAGGATACAATGAAACAAAATGTTTCTCGAATGTCGACAACATCGAATATGTGCATTTATTTCCTCCACTTTATCATTCTGAACAACTGTAAGCCCCGTATTCCCGTGTGATAAGGAAAACAAGCCTATTGCGGTGCCACGTATTACGGTTAACATTTTTATCATAAGGAAGGAAAATGGTTTCTCCGAACAACATTTGCTCTGAGTGATGATGATACATATAATTCCTAGCAAAAATATTCTTGGATGCCAATCCACACGGCACGAAATATGTCAGAAATATTTCCGAAATGTTACAACATTTCAGATTCATTACATAATTTCAGGAATATTTCTGAAATGTTTCTGAAATATGTCAATTACAAAAAAAATTTTTCATACATTAATTAAATTCATTAAAAATAAATATAATTACTAAAAAAATCCTATATATTTTTTAATTATTTGCTCACATATTAATTGAAATAAAAATATTATTCATTAAGAAAATGCCATTCAATTTACTTTATGAATTGTTATTTGAAACATTTATACAATGGATCAGAACTTATTATGAGGTTCATAGAAAACATACAGATAGATAAATAATTATCTATTCAATTTCATATTTTTAATTTTTAAAAATTAATTATTCTTCAATTTAAGAAAAATAATTTATTTAAATTAATTGTTTTCTTATTCTATTAAATTATTCAACCTCATTACCTCCATTTATATTTAATTATATTAATGTTTAATATATATATATATATATATACCCACACGGCACGAAATGTGTCAGAAATATTTCCGAAATGTTACAACATTTCAGATTCATTACATAATTTCAGGAATATTTCTGAAATGTTTCTGAAATATGTCAATTGCAATATAACATTCCCAATATTTCGGAAACCTTTCAGAAATATTTCAAATGCAATATAAAATTTTCGATATTATAAATATATTTCAGAAATATTTCAAGCGCAATATAACATCACCCGAACTTTCGAAACGTTTCAGTAATATTTCCGTTTATGTGTGTATACATAAGTATTTTTCATAAAATTTGTCATTTTTCAAATTTTCCATAATGGACACGTGCATAAAGTTTTTCAATATTTATACCTTTCATAAAGTTATGGATCTTTAATAATTATGCATACTGAGCTACGTCCAGTCAAAAAGACCGAAGTGAAGACTTTTTGACGGAATACGAATTGGGCGTCATAATTCTCATTTGTCTTGTTGAATCTACCAATTTTCTCGAACAATATCTCTTAAGGGACAACACCACTGTGACGGCTTCAAAAAATCGATTTTTTGAAAACCATCTAGAAAAATCTAGAATACATTTAAGAATAAAATGCCGTTGGTCCCAGGTCGAAAAAATAATTATTTTGGGAGATATAGGAGATATGGGAGATGCCAAAGGGGCTCGTGAGAACGGGTCCGAAAGTGTGGTCCACACCGAATGCGTGTTTACTTTAAAACCAGTATAACGTTGACCAGATACTTCCAAATTCCAATGTTTAGAATATTCAAGTATTGGAGGTGGTGGTTTCGAACGCCTTAAACGGATACATAAATATTCGTTATTTACGTCTGAACTATATAAGAATAAACAAGCAGTGTTTATATTTTAACTAAATAATTCATCAACAATTAACATTCCTTTTTGATTCCTGGGTGACCGGTTTACACTAATTGTAATATTATAATATTTATTCACATTCTTATTCTACGTATATGTTTATTAAAATTACCGTCGTACTTATATTAATTGAAATTAACGCGCTTTATTTATTCGCGTTTTATCCGCGAGGAAGCGCTAAAAAACCCTAAAAATATGGCATCACGTCGCATACTCGAGCGCCGCGCGCTAATTTTTCGCGCATCACCGTCGCGTCGTGCACTCTTCCATCCTTCATTCTCGAGCTTTCTTGTTCTTTCGCACCGCGTTTCACAGGTCGTTAGATACCACGGATCTCTTGAGAAAATTACAGAAACCCACGTGGCAAGAAAAGTGGATATTTGGTAAGTAAATGTTTAATTTCCAATAAATGTGTAGAGAATTAGACCAAAAAATATCCTTAGCTACTTGGCATAATTACATATTTACGTGCATATTTGCTATGTACGCGGTTCTGCAGTTTGCTTGCTAAATCGGCTATCCTTGGCCGCCACGTGTTGAATGGTATGCAATCGAAATACCGGCTTATGTGTGAACAGAAAGTACTATACTGCTTATAATTTTTTGTCAAGCTGTGAATTAAATAAAATAATTACGATCGTTGACTTCCCAACTATGAAACATCTATAATATTAAATCTTTTTATAGTTTACTCAACAAGGTTATTTCCTAACCGCAGTTGACCTCTCACGAGTGAGTACTCGTTTGCTTTTCCATAGAATTGAAAAAATCATGCTACATATTTGAAGGATAACTTTTTGTCAGAATAACTTTTCCTTTGGAGAATCATTGTGATCTGGATGAACTAAGAGTGTTTGACCAAATATTTAGAAAAAGTCAGAAATAGTGGAAATTGTGTGTGGAAATTTCTGGTTTTTTTCTCATATTTTTTGGTTAACAGATCTTCGTTTATCCAAATCAGAATGATTCACCAAAGAAAAATTCGTCCTGATAATTATCCTTCAAATTGCATAATGATTTTCCCCCTTGATGGAAAATCACACGATACGGCATAATTGCCTTATGCAGTATTAAATTATGCATATTCCGATATTCGTATAGTGTCGCGATTTATTAATAAAGGCTAATTTTAATTTATACTAAATTGTTGATCAATTGAAACTTGAAGATATGCCGAACGTTATCAAACTTCGGTTTACTTTTCACTGGTTAATTACTGATTGAGGCCTGTATATTCAAAACTGTACGTTTTTAACATTTTAACTGTAATTATTATAGGATATTATTATGCATTATAACTATTTTTCACGCTATACATATAGACGGGCCCTAATGAAACACTTAGTGTATCTCGCTGGCCCAAATAGAACAAGGCTATTTCATAAAAAGCTGTATAAGGCATGTACAGAGCTCTGTATATACGTCCTATGTCAGCTTCAGTTTTATGCACATTTTTATGCCTCGTGTAATCTAGCTTTAGTTAGAAAATATCAGACTAGCGTGGAGACCGCCGATCAGTAATTACATGTTATTTGCTTTGAATCACACTCATGTACTTACAACTAAATCTTGAAACATCTGTAATAATTGCAGGAAAAGGTTGAGCAGCTAACAGTCAACTGTGTATTCGAAATGTACAACATACGTTTTAGGTAAGACTAGTATTATCTAATCATTTAGTTTAAGTTTGATCAAATGATTGGGTAACCAGCTACCATTCGATTGGCAATCACACTAATCTAATATCAATAGTGGCATTACGTCCATATTTTCAGTGTATATTTTATGTTAAACAACTTAACTTTGCAGTCAACTGTATAGTAGACCCTGACAAACATTAGTTCTCAGACTGTTTTCAGAATAAACTTTTATTTTCCTGCACATCAAATGAGAAATTATTGACTGACCTTTTGTTATTCAAAGTTTTATGTTCGCAACATTGAATATTATACTTTATTATACTTGTATTATTTAAGATATTTGATTTCAGAAAATGACACGTAAGCTATTCAGATAGACATAAACGTCGACTCGTTGAACAACAAACTAAATTAAGTATTATTAGAATGAAGCACGTTAAGCACGTATAGTACGAAATGTAAAGTCGTGAACCGAACGCTTTTTATAAAATATACATGAAAATAAGTATAGTTTTTTCTCGATTTAAACTTATTTTAATATTATAATAATTAAATTATTTTCAAATCAATAATGCATATGAAAATATAGGTTATAATAATTAAGCTGATACAGGGCAGTCTTTTGCTATACACCATATTTACTAGTATAGTAGTAACTATACGTAGTAACATTTACTACGTGTGTTACGTAACATTTCTTTGTAAATATTGTGTAAAGCAAAAAACTGCCCTATATCAGCTTAATTATTGAAACCTATATTTTCATATGCATTATTGTTCCCAAAATAATATAATTATAATAATATAACGATAAGTTTATATTGAGAAAAAGACTATACTTACTTTCATGTATATTTCAAAAGAAGCCTTCGATTCACGACTTAATATGGACATGAGTCTGTACGATTTTATAATGTATTTGAAAATAAATAACTTTATAAGATACCTATATAATTAATCATTTTACTCAGATTCAGGACTTTCTTTATTACCTGAAAGATTTTTGAAATGTATTGTGGAATATATCAGAAATATTTTCACTATATCTTTCGGAAATGTTTCAGCAATATATCAGTCACCGTTTTCAGATATATCGCTGAAAAATTTCTGAAATATATCGCGGAAATATTTCTGACATATTTCTGAAATGTTGCAATAAAAAATAACGTGTTTCAAATGAGACGTTTCTGAAATATATCGCAGAAATATTTCTGACATATTACCGAAATGTTACTGACATATTTCTGACATATGTCAGCTATGAAACGTTAGTTATATATGCGGACATGGACATATTTCTGAAATGTTGCAATGGAATATAACATGTTTCTGATAAGACATTTCTGAAACATTTCTGGAACACATTGTGCTGTGTGGGAAGAGTCGGTCTCAGCGCCTCCAGTAGCGCTCGAACTCTCAGCTCGGTGGTGGATTGGATGATATTGTTTGCACTTATTCACCAAAACGACGAAAGTCAATGGGATGGTGTCGATGAACATAGTCAACCGGATGATGAGCTGCTGGCGCCGGGAGCCTCGATCTTTCCAGAGCAACGATGAAATATGAGACAGCAACCCTTACTGCAAGCAATAAACTCATCCAATGATAGTGCGGTTGTTCCTGAATAGTGGAAACAACCTTGAACAGCAGCGTAGAACGATTCACGAGCATTACCGGCGATAGAGTCCCAGGTGGCCAGATCACAGCAGACATCGTTAGCTGAATTGTTCATAACGATTTTGAGATAACATTTGGCGCAACTGACGTCGACAGAACGGTTGTATAGTTGCAAGTGAGGTGTGTGCTTCTCCACGTAACTTAGCTCCACTACGTGTCGCGTTCTTTTAAGATGTGCGTGAGAGAAGGAAAAACCACAGTCGCACACAACTGTCTGACCTGGCACCATGTATGCTTGATCCATGAGCTCAGCGCCGAACGGAACAGATCGGAAGAAATCAAGGGGCATGCATTGATGTGATATACAGAACTGGCAGCGTTTGCACTTGTGCGTTTTCATGAAACGACAGCTGTTTGTTTTAATGCAAGACATCTTCCGAGACAATTGGGTGAATGACTGTCGCAGTATGTCACTTTGTTCTTTTGTAAACTCGGGACCTTGCAGTACCTTGCTGCACTCGTACTTATTGGAGCTCTTTGTGAATTCTTCGAGCCAGCATTCGAGGAGGGAGCTTTGTTTGGTTGACGATACAGATTCTGTGTCGTCACAGGCAGATGTTCCAGCACAAGCTGCATCTTCGCATGGACCATGCGTGTTCCGACTTGATGATGGTTCCTTGGTTAGTTGCGGCAACTCTGCTTTTGGCTGCTGCTGCTTGTGCTGCTGTTTTTTCTTATCTCGGCGTTTCTTTTTGTCGTCTGGCTTATTGGAAGACATGGCTTTGCGCTTGTGCCCTTTCTTGATAGCGACGCTCTGCTTCGAAACTTGTTCCTCTTCCATTGTACAGATGGTTGGTTCAGAATTTTCATCCGCAAGTGGTTTAACGTGACACCGCTTCTTGAAGGGCACTACTAATATGCTCCGTTCTTGAGAAGCACTATCAACACTATCAAATAGTCGTCTTTAACCTCACTCTTCATCTCTTTCAGAACCTGATCAGTTTTTGTTTCCATCAGTTCATTCGTTCTCATTCTCTTCAAAATCAACCGCGGCAATGACTATTCACTCGAAAACTCATTGTGCAATCTTATCTTCACTATAGCGAACTTGTCGTTATCTCGATTGGCGTACATTCCCACATCTTTGTATGTTCAATAAACATTTGAACCTTTGAGATCTGTGTATTCTCCAGTGCACACCATCATAAGAACAAAACGGATGTATAACGTAGAGTGTACGTGACGAACAAGCGCGACAGAATGTCATCGAGTACTGTAAGTTTAGCACGCCTCATTTCTGTTTATACCGGGACAATCTCTTGAAACTATACATATAATGCGCATGCGCGAGTTTTATCGGCTGCACGGGCAGGCTGGCCACTCCGAGTTTCAGCTGTCAAACCCTGTTTCTGGCGTCGATGTAGTTCATACGAATTTTTAAGGTTAGAATCTCAAACAGTCGAGATAGTGACTCGGAAGGTTGATGCTAATGCTCTTTGAAAATTGGCTTTATTCGAAAACATCGCCGCGGGGCGATTTCACCGACCAATGAGATTGAATTATTTGGCGCATGCGCATTGTATGTATAGTTTCAAGAGATTGTCCCGGTATACATTTTTTTTAAATTAATCCTACAGTAGTGCTCAACACGCGAGTGATTTTTCAATGAAGTCGTAAGATCCGTTCGGGAGCTATCATAAAAAATGTAGACAAAGTCCGTCAATTTGCGTGTTAGGTATAGGCCGCGCGTGCAAAAAGATCGATTTTTAATTGCAAATATCTTCCAAACGGGACGGTAAATCGGTTTAAAATTTTGTGAGTCGGTCCATGGAGGTTGTTTTTACACCATACTAAAATTTCAGGCCGTTCCTAAGATTTGGACAAAACTACAGAACTACCTTAATGCCGAATGAGCGAGAGAACACGTGCTTCCCCCTTTTTATATTCTGCGCCAACTCGACTACCGTTGCCGTCATCGATATTTTAGTAGAAACCAAAATAACTACATTATAGTTGGGCAGTATAGGGCTATGACCTTGGTTAGAAACAAGATTATTCACATCGTTGTTACACAATCATGTAAAGTCACGGCTTGTATCAGTGCCAACACGGGCGACGCGTTGGCGTCGAGCGCGGTAAGAACATGCGATAAACACACGAATTTATTCTGGCGTTGGTATATGATCTTAATAATTCATTGATGATTAATATGTTGAGTACAGGTTGTTTCTAATTGGTTTTCATATATGAAACCATTCTAGGAGAATGTGGACTCATAACTTTTATTTAATGGGTGTTCATGTTTAAGGAAGCGTGCCTTGTACAGAGTATATGTACACGATTACGTGAACAGTTGCTTCGGTCACCGTGTGTGGTTCTACGTTTGCGGAACGTTCCAGTAGATTTATCAACCGATGTGGGTTTCTCAACGGATGTGGATTTGTCACGTTCCAGAGGCAAAGCGAAAACATTCTTTTATCTTTTGTAGTTTCTCGAACTAGTGGACGATACGGTGAGCTCTGGTTGAACGGTTTTTAATCGAGTTATCATTTGCTTTACCGTTTTTCCGTCTTCTAATTTAAAATGCTCCGTAGCTATAAATTCGTTTAGCTGTTTTAAATTCAATATAAAACGGTGAGAACCATCCGGTTTTGGCACAAGAAAAATTTTTGAGATGAATTGTCCGGTCTCCGACTGACACTTTTGTATCGCGCCTTTCCCCAACAACCTTACGATTTGTTCTCGCATTACCTTCCTTTCTTGATCCAACCACCGAGGCTCGGCAGGTGGTGTGTGTTGGTCTACCTTTGATGTAAAAGGTATTCTATAGCCTGTGACCCAGGTCAGGATGGTTTCGTCCGAGGTTACTTCGAGCCAGGTTCGTTTGAAAAAAGCTAACCGACCGGCCAATTTACATTCGTTTAATTGTTTTTCTTCAGAGGCTGACGGTCTTTCTGCTGATAATTCCTCCCCCGTGACGTGGACTTGTTGCCTCGGTTGTTGCGACTGTAATTGTTGTAAGTTTGCTTGTACCCGCCCCCCCTCGAATAAGTATTCGGCTGATACTGGTGTTGTTGAGGCGGGCCCCTCGAGTTTTTTGAATTTTGCAATTTCTACAATTCTACGATATTCACAATATTTTGCATTCGAATGTTTTCAGTATCAGATGTATTTATGACATGAATATTTCAACAGATGCAAGAACGGATCTCATTCGAAAATGAAAACACAAATCCAGATCTGATTGCCCTGCGTTTCGATTTCGGAATCTAAATGAAAATCTTGACCATTAAAGAATGCCACTAGCAGAAAGTGATGAAGCTAAACAACTTGATTTGCTGTGAGGAGTTAGCTCAACTTGTATTACTTTAACCAACGATAATCGAATCGCAAAAAACTATCGGATTCCCAAATAAATGTTATTCTATCTATAGATTGATTGTAAAAAAATATCGGAAGAGACGTGGGTGGTTGATCAGTTTTCCGATAAAGTCGTAACCTGTGTGCAAGCCACTTTTGAAAAAGTTTATCTTCTATTCCACAGTGGTGCGTTAGCGGAGCAGGCTTGATTTCGACTGTCAACTGTCCGGGTTGAGATAAGCCGGCCCAAAGTACGTTGCGGAAAATTGATTGGTGTAGCGAAAATCTGTTAGTCGACAAGTAAGACGCAACGAATGGCACGGGAGCTCATCGGTATTAGCCGAGGGTCAAACTCCGTTGACAATGGAGGATTGTCCTCTACGAGGATAATGCCTAGCTGCAACGAGTGCGCCAATATTATCACACGTCCTACCTCCAGCCACGCGTGCCATAATCCCTGCATTCAAGCAATATCTCCAGAAATTTCTCCACCGTGAATGCGTGCACTGTGTGTGTCCAACAACTGTCGACGAAGAAACAAACCAGCGGGGATAAGCCATCCCATAGCTGGCGCAAATTTGGTACTTAGGCTTTTTTGCTACAGGGGATAGAATGTCCAAGACTAGATTCAAGTGATCTCAAAGCAATTCACATCGTGACTCTAAGTGATGTCAACTGAATTCAAATTTTTTCCTGTGGTCGTATAAGCGATTTCATATCACTTAAAACGAGAATTCAAATCGTATTAATTGACTGCATGACTTTGAGTGAGTTTATTTTGCACTGAGACAAATTTCAAGTTCTAGTTACCGCTCAGTCCTCAACTCTTTTAATTTTTTACCACAACCGAAAAATATAGTTCTAGGTACAAAATGAAAATTAGTTTTGTAGTTGTTACCAGAAAGTCTAGTACACTGAAAGAAATTTTATTGCAATATTTGGTTTTCCGCATAGCATTTTAGGGACAAACGAGGTACAATCATAAACATTTCTAGAATAATAGGACATTATGCTATTTCTATATATATTAATATTATTTTGACAAGCAAGAATTACTATATGATCTTTGAAGCATTGTTATAAATGTTGTGCATTTCGTTACTCACTATTGTACTTTTCACGACTGTACCGCGATTGTCCCTAAAATGCTATATTTTATTGTACTTTTGTGTATGGGGAAAAGCAAATATTACAATAAAATTTCTTTCAGTGTATCCGTTACTATTCTTTCTCATTATGATCACCGTTACTATATTTTCTTGTAACTGTTGCGAAAATTTAATGCCTGTGCAACAATAAATTGATGTTAAAGCCTTATTTAAATAAAAGAGTACACTAAACCGAAGAACTGATTTGCGTTGCAATTACCAAAAAAGGATCAACAATAGGTCAAAATGGTTACGTGTACCTCGTTTTTCGTAATTCCAGTAATATTCAAACCTTCTTTTTAACGATACCCGTTTTACTGAATTTTTCTAGTTACTATAACAAATGAAATTTTTCTCAGTGTGTCTTTACAAGCTTCTTGGAGGAAGTGTATTTTCGATAAACCGATTGAACTCCGAATGAAATTGTAAAACAACTTGTCTCAAGTTACTTGTCTATTCAGAGGATGAATTTTGTTAAAAATTCCGTATCGTGATTTTCGTATCGGCCCTGAACAACAAGTTCATTGTAAGACGCTGCCTCCGCAACTCTGTAACCAATAGCAAACAAAAATTGTTTATACTGCGTGCATGTACACACATTACGCATACCCATAACTATACGTATCTATATAAATATAAAGTACACAAGCACACTGGCATGCGTCTGAATATTCTAGTTAACGCGCTTACACGTATGTGTTACAGGTACCTGTGCGTTATGTGGGGTCTCCCTACCATCTGAACGTGCGTTCGTGTAGAAGCTCTGATATGCTTGCTCAACTATTTGATGCTTGTTTGAGAGTTAGCTCAAGGATTAGGCCTGAGTTAGCAAAGTTAAGCTGACTCTGTATTTGTACCTGTATGTGTTCCGGGTAGCAATTTAATCTCTTGTTAGACTTGAGGTGCAGGGTATATACACGGTTCCATGGATATATCCGTGGTCGGAGAAAGTGGTTTATTCCTTTTTTAAAGCTTCCTCGAAATTTCGAAACAATGTCAAAGTCTGTTGAGGAATTCGAGGAATTACCTGTCCCCGAGACTCTGCTGTAGCTTTGAGCTCGTGTAACGTTCAACAATTACGTACCCAAAGCTATTTTCCACCGTTTTTTTGAATCCTGCCAAATATATTTTATCCACGTGCAAATTTTACTGTATGAAACGAACCGATCGGCGAATATTTTCATCAAAGGGACCCGACGTGATTTAACGGCCAGGCAACTTGATAGCACAAGTTTTTCAATAAGGACTTCGATTTGAAAAAATATAATCTTCTTAAATACATGACGTACAGAGCACAATTTTTTCCATATTTTAATGATCTTGAGTATCACTTCAGAGAATTTAAAAACGAGACCATCCGTCCTACTCTTGAACTGTAGTGTGCAATGAAACAAAAACGGAAATGGATGAAAAGTAATGATTGCGTTACGCAGCACTTGACTAATACCCGCCACCCTCGGTTGTCACACTCCATCACTCTGTCAAAAGCTCCCACTTTCCAAACAGCAAAACGCAATTGACAAACCATCCCTTGTTTCTAAATTTTATTACCTGCAGACTCACAATCAGAAAAATTAACTATACGGATGCACATTTGAAAGATGGCGTCTGATTGTGCTGAATAAACTTTTGTTATTAATAATGTAGTAATGAAGGCAAGGTTGAAAAAATAAGGGGACTCGGGTAGCGTAATTATAATAATCTGGTGTTATACAGGTTAGTAAACGTATGAGAACTTTCAGCATGCTTGCCTTCAGGAATGTATCACATTATTCATTATATAGTAAGAGTACGTTACACATTTTTTCACGAAGCACGAAATTAAGTTAAGGGACGCGTAATGTGAAATTTATTCGCGATAACAGATCCGCGCGGTACAGAAAATACCGCTTTTATCCTTTTGATATTTTCTGTTCTCCATGCATGTGCATTCGCAGACGCACTCGAGACACGTTTAGACTCAACTGACCCTTTTATTTTCCAAAATTATAAATTGATGGCATAATTTTTGAATTTCTCAATGACTAAAAATTTCTAGAAGGTGAGACACTACAAATTTATTTACGGGTAATTTTAGAACTAAGGACACAACAGGTACAACCAAAACAGGTCGATAAATTAGGGACAGGATCAATAATTGGATATTATAAGATCATTTTTTAAGTATCTTGAAGGCCTTAAGTTTACGTCACGCGAACACATTAATATGTTAATCCCTGTTAGTACATGTTTGACGAACGTTACCAATGGGCGGACAAAATTTGTTACTGCAACCAGATTCATTGACCCAAATTAATTATCATATAAAGAGAATAATCCAAGATATTGAAAACGTTTCGCATTACCGGCTTATTTTGTTTCTAAAATTTTTTGTCAAAAGTAAACTTTACAAACTGTGTAATTTTGTTCGGATACAAGATTATACATTCAGCAAAAACTTTATTAAAATTGAATGAAATATTTCTCAAATCCAACAAATTTTTGTATCGTCATACATCTGACCAAATTCTTACATAATTCAGATCAATATCTTGTTGAGCCTTCTGTATTCCACGAAAATAAATTGGTCTAGATTCAGCAATCGGACTCATCAATTTTAAGCAGGCATGCCAAAAAAGCTGACGCTTTTGCTTCAGATTGAAGAAAAGAATTTAAAACAATATTTTGTTAAAAAAACTGACTTATAACCGTAAACTCTGATTACGTGCGATTTCTGCAAGGTAGTCGAAAAAATTTTCAGAGACCGTTTAAGAAGTCAATCCGTGCGAGATGCGAAGTGATGTAAAAGTGAACGACATTATTGAGCATATTTTTATTCATCCATGGGGTTACGGGTGTCTGCAGAAGCGTGTGCATTTATTTGCAAATCTGTGTTTGCCAAGCGTGTCGGATGCATTCAGAATTACGAATAGGTAGATATATGTACGTATATATACATATGTATGCAAAGGGAGTACGTACAGTGGTGTATCTGACGCGTATGAGTTCCGAAATATTATTATACGTGGCTAGAGCACCGCTTAGTACACGAGGTAGAGGCAGTTTTGCCTGAATATGACGGGTGCGCATGCACTCGGCTTATCTTTATGCATGGGGAAAATTAGTTGTCTAGCCTCGTTAGATAATATCCCCTGCACGCCCGAATAGCAAATAAGCTTCACAAACGAGTTACGTAAGTTCCGTCGACCGACGGCCCGGCATTTATCCAGCTCGTTTCATCACGCTGCGCTGAATCCAAAAGCATGTTTTTGACTCATCATTTTCATTGTATTGAGTGTAATTTACTCACATTCTAAGCACAGAATGTAGTCATGCTAGATGTGACTGGTTATCAAACGTTTCCAACACTCTGGCCGATGCATCTAATTCTCTTCTACTCTCTAACCAAGTTCGAGGATGGATATCCATGTACACAAGGTGTCCCGCAACTCGCGAATATAGTAAGCTAGAAGAGCGGTATTGTGCGTTAATAAAAAAAAAAAAAAAAGAAAACAGAATGTAAATAATGTGTAAGTAAACTTTCTCTATGGTATATTTTGACGAAGCTATGATCTGAAAAAGTGACCATCACCCATTTAGCGGATCGTTTTTTATGATTCGAGTTTTTCGAAATCGCAGAGTTGAAAAATTAGGGAATACAAACTTACCGGTTAAAAATTCAGGGGACTGTTCGATTTGAACGTGAGTTTGAACCCGGAGATTTTCCAAGACGCTTATTACGTATTTGAAGTTAAAATTGAGAAAATCAAGCATATCGGATCCGAAGAGTCAATTATTTCGAATTTATACTTTTTGACATCAGACTCATGATCAGCGAATTTTAATTCTGAATTCCAAGTTTGCAGTTATAAAGAAGATAAGGAAAGATGTGTCTTGGATAAACTCTTTATGTTCACCATACTTTTGTCAACTATGCATGATTGAAAACAAAATACGATGAATTATTCCAATTCATTGACATTGATTTTGAATGACTTTTAAGCACTTCCACCTCATCATGTAATTCTTTCTAATATCTATTGATTCTCAATAATCCTATTTCCTAGCGTTCAAGGCGATATCTAAGAAAAAAATAGAACTTACAGAAAAACGCAATAAGTCATTGGAATTCACCAAGAATGTTAGGAAATGATTGTTAATCGATTGAAGTCACTACTTTAACCGAAAACCAACGAAAGCATGCAATGAGATCGAAAAGAACACAATTTTGATGAATTGAAATCATTCGTCGTTTACCGAAATATTTTCATTGATTTCCATAATTTCTAATGACTTCACCAATTTCGATGGATGATTCTATGATATATGATTCTAAAAGAAAATACGAATCACATTCGAATTCTTTCCGTTTTCAATCTGCTTTCAAACAGTCTAACTAACCACATCCACGATTGAATCATGTTCTCTCGATAATAAAAAGATCGCTTCTTTCAGACTTGACTATCCTTATTTTTCACGAGGATCTCACTATCTGCCCGTTACGAGACACCCTGTATACCGCACGTTTGCAAGGGCGTGTGTTTCGAACGCCGAGGTGTTCAAACACTCTCGACGCTATCTGGCGTCCTATTGTCTTGGTGAGCGGAACGAGACGCGTGAGGCAAACAGCGACATTTAACAATCAAATTTCAATTTGGAAAGCAGATAGGCACATACGCTAGCGAATCGCGCCCGACTAGTTACACAGTTAAACAAGCAACCCTTTCCATTAATATCACAATGCCGCGTTCCAGTCTGTCGTACTTATCTCTCATCGAGTCCCCGTCTGGATCCCGTTTCGGAGAGTCGAGCCTATTTTCGAGAAGCCATCTTCCCTCGCTCCTTCCGGCACCTTCGCCAAATATTCAACATTGCAACCCCTGTTTCGCGGCGGAGGAACTCTGATCCCCCGTGTTGCGTAATCCTGTGACGTCACACCGACGCAGCTACGCCTTATCGGCGAAAGCTCATCTGCATATTCAACGCTTTTACCGCCTTCTCCGTTTTTCTTTATCCCCCTTTCGTCGCCACGCAATCTTCACCGATTCAAAGTCAGAGGCTCGGCTCTTGGCATCGAGGAAACCGGACGATCCTCACATTTTCGGGATCTAGTTCTGGCACATAAAGAAACACACCCGCGCGTTATGGAAATCATCGAGTTGAATATGTTACTCCCGGACTTGTCAGCAACCCTCGAGGGTTTCGGTACCTATACATGCTGCCTTTATGCCAGACGTAAGCGTAATTGTATTCAAGGTCGATGGACGACTGGTCTATCCAGTCCCATGGGAGTGCCACCGTGCATTTATATATGCTGGTGTGGTTACATGTCGCATGTACAGATAGAAAAAAGGAAGCAGTAGTCCATCAGCTTACGCGAGATTGGTGATCACTGGGATTCTTGTTACACAAAATTGGAGTTCATTTTCTTAATTTTATTTTAGTTTCTCCGTCACGGGATCTATCCGGGAATTTGATTCTGAAATTATTGATTTTATTTGAAGTTGTGTGAGTACTTGAAGATGTGACTCGTTCGAAAATGTACCAGTATTTACTTGAAGTCATTCCAACTTCCGAGATTTGGCCTGAGTCACTTCAAATCGATCATCTGAAGTTATTAGAAATAATGTCAATTCATTTTTAATTAGAATCGGAATGTGAAGTTATTGGATTTCAGTTAAATTCTTTTAAAATTCGATAAAATTTTTTGAATTTTCATTACTCTGATACGTTAATAATTTAAAATTGATTTGACATTTGAATTCCGCTGGTTATTCGAAAACATCGCTGTATACTGTTTCAATTTCTGATGCGAATTATATCAACCGTTAACGAAGTGTGATGACTAGCATCCAATAATGGAATATCATGTACCACAAAGTGCGTTCTATGAAAACGAAATTCAGAATACATGTATTTATCATTAGTGCAAAAACTCATCGTTTTTTATTAACGATATGTGTTTAATAATAGTTGACGTGAACATCAGTGGCAGAGCCCTCCATTCCCGCACCCTATACCTACACACGCACGCGAGTAACTGGTTACGATATCAATTCTGATGGGCGGTTGACGGGGCGTCGCGACGCCCTTACAGAGGTCACATGGTAACCGTCTATGCGTCTGTTGTTCCTGGACTTCAATATCAGGCCTTATATATTGATTCTCTGTCGAGTAACGTCGAGCTTTCGCAAAATAGCACCACGTCTAGAGCGATGAACAGCCTGTTTCCTAAACAAGGGCGCAAAATTCGACTTTCCACACCCAATCGAGTGCGCAAAACAGTACATTCCCACACTAGTGCGAAAATGAATTTTTGCTTACTGACTTAGGAAAAATAGCATGCGCAAAACTTACACTATTTGTGCAATCTACTAATACAAAATGGATTGATGGAACGATTTTCATCGCTGTAATATTTTACAATCGGTAAGGGTCATCAATTATTTTTACCTGCAGATATATTTCAAGCTGACAATGAGATGCAGAACTCGGAATTAATGACGGCGAGGCGAAACGGAGACGAGTTAATCAGACTCGCGGTGAGATTAAGGGGAAGACGTTGTGAGACTCTAGGAAATCTGCCAACTCGTTGAACCGTTTTATAGTACCAGTGGAGTTGTGGAAATTGTTTTCTGCGGCAGGAGGAACTGGGCAGGCTGGCGATTAACGGCGGTGCCAGGATCGGTTTTGTTCTCCTTATTTCAACCCGCCCAGCGCTCGATTTTTCTATTATATTTATTTTTTGGCCCCGGCTAAACTCTCGGCTTAATGACTGGCAAACTGAACCTGCTCTACAGCGTCTGCATGGCCCCTGCAGGTAATTACTGGAACACACTTTAAACGCTCGCATTTAACATTGCCATGGTTTATTTTCAATTAAGAGCTCTCTTTTCCCCCTGCGTCAGTCCTGCGAGTATAATCACAGGCTGAAAAGAACCTTGAATATATTCGTCCTGGATCTAATTTATACCTGCGGACCACGGATGTTTAAATTAGGCTTCAAAAAAAAAAAAAAACATTCTCGCAAACAATCCTACTTGTAGACAATCGAGTGAGGAACAGGCGATTATTGTACATCACGTTGCGGGGTGTAACGTGAAATATATTTGACGCAAACTACGAATGCGGTAAATACAATGCAGAGACAATGCAACGCACATATGGCATACATGAACTTTCAAATAAATGGGCGAAATCTGCTCGTTGATCGCAGCTTTAGTACGCAGATTATAGGTATAGCTAATAATTCGTGAGGATTGGGATTTTCCCGGCCTGGTTCGACTAGTGTTAATTGGAATTTTACGATCAGCTTTGTTCCTCGTGAAAATGAAGCTTTCGAAATTCGATAAACCCATCAACCAGGCATTGAAACGTTATCAATAGACTCCCCCAGCGGTATAATCGCTTCTTTATTTCCACTTGAGAACCAACACCTTTTCGTTCGATTATTCAAATGCGTGGAGACTAAAATTTCCATTTGCTATCGATTTGGTAGAACGTGTTCTGCAATGGTGGAAGATATTTACACGCGTGTTGCATTACTGCTATTTCAAGAAATGAATGTCTACCCAAAAGTCCGTATTTTAGAATTCAATATGCGTATCTGTAAGATATGTCTTCACGAAGCATTAAACAATACAATTTTCGATTGAAAATAACCGTACCTTGGTGTCGGATCAAATTTGAAACCTTAAATTTCAGTCTGTGTAAAGAATGAGGTTAAAGTGATTATGTAACTAAGCATTTCTAGAAAAAGGCATAATTTTTTTTGGAACTTTAGGGTTGTTATGAAACACAGTAAATCGTATCAAATTAACATACAGTAACATTTTGGAAGCTCAAATTCTTTGAAGCCATTCTAAAGCAACAAAACAATTATTATAACATCTGCAATGTTTCCTTATTGTATAGTTAGTAACTTTAGCCACGTGAAAAAAGATGTTTGAAATTCGATTTCCACACTTGCTAACATCGACAATCTTATTGTTGTTGTTTTTTTCTACCTGCTAGAACGAGATATTCAAATTCAGTCACAAATTTTCACTTGTCAGACGCAATTCAGACTCCGAATTTAAATAGATACCTGAATTCTATAAGTCTTCACGCACGCTTCAGAATCTGAACATCGGCTTAAAACAAGTGACATAATTGTAAGTAAATATTTACTGTGACGTAAAATCAGTTATGAATTCACTACGTATAGATGAAAATACGTATAGGTGAAGAACGTTTTCCTTTGTAAAGAATCAATTGCGTGTAAAATTGATGGCGAACGATTTCCCAAAGATGAAGAAGAGTATTTTTTCTGAAAGAACTCAGCTGTGAATAAAAAATGTCGCAAAGTGTTCTCGCTTCTAAGAAACGAGGAAATGTGTGTGTGTGTGACGGGAATAAAAATTTCGCTTCCTATCCGCAGCCATTATACCCGCAGCGAATGTTGAAATGTCGAATTCCAAGTCCGGGTATTCTAGCCGAATTCCCAAGCGCTGCAGCCGCGTAATTCTGGCGATAAACACGCTCAGAATGTACCTACTCCTCCGATACATCGTGCATATCGAATTTCCCTACTGCACGGTGTGTAACGCATACTGCAATTCGCTAAAATGCGAATTCCTCACCGCGAATGGGTTGAACGCAGCCGCAGCTATGTACCTATCCACCTGACAAAAAATAGATAAGGAAAACGTCTGCCCGCAGAAAATAAGTATAATTCTTTCTCGGAATTCGGGAGAGCGGGGTTGAATTTTTGAATTTGAAAAGTGCCAAAAGCGCCTAATTCCGAATTATCTAATGGCGGAACATAAAGTAAAGAAATCAAACTTTTAAAACAACAAAGTTTCAGATGATCGGAAATCCTACGGCTCAAAGTTCCGAAATGGGAGATTCCGAAAATTCAAATTTCGATACAGTAAAATTCTGATGATTAAAATATACTCACAGTGTAGTTTACTCAACGAGTGGGCATGAAAAAAATAGAACTGAAAATCTTCCATCATTCGAAATTCCGATGTTTCAGATTTTTAAAATTCTTCCATTTTCGCACTTTTGGAACTTTGACTCTGTCACAGTTACGCCATTTCGGCATTTTGTCCTTTCAGAACTTTGAATTTTCGGAACTTCGACCGTCAGTTCGTGGACCATTCGAAACTTTGATGTTTCGTCAAAGTTTGATTGCTTTACTCTTAAGTTTTGCTACCAAAAAACTCGCAATTTGGCGTTTTTAAAATTTTTCAAATTTGGAATTTCAACCCCGCCCCAATCCAGCCTCCCGTACGGAAAATCTTAAATATTTCATGCTCTGCCAGAGGTTGTATATTTTAACCGCTTCCCTCGCGTACTTGGCCCGTTTTCAGCAATAAAATTTCAACGGTAAATCAAGCCATCTCGCTACACTGTCTATTTGGTAATGCCGCTGTATTGGACTGCGCGTTTCACATTCGTTCCGAAATTCACTTCTGAGTTGACTGCGGTGAATTTATTTGTATTCAAGTGCCCGTTAAATCGTTGATTCGAATTCAATATTTTGGACTCGGCTGCTGCTGGCCGCGCAGCTTGGTTGCCAGAAAAATATATACCGTGTTCAGGAAAGCGGTTTATTTCAATACGTGCATCGGCCGTTAAAAAATTTCTTCATGGACAATAAAGTATTTTTATTTATCAAAAAAAAAAAAAAAATTATTCAGCATAAATGTGTACAAGTACAGTAATTTCTCAGTTCACAAGCATTTTTATAATGGCTTTAAATATCTTTTGGCTACGGTGAATGAAAATTTTGTACTTTGAGCAAAAAGACTTTCTGTCTAATCAATATATTTATAAAAAAAAAAAAAAAAAAAAAAAAAAAATGAGTAAACAGTAAACAGAGAGCTCACATCGTGCTGCTAAATTAACACATATAAAAGTTTTGTCAAGTGATAAATATATACATGGTGGTGATCTATTACTTATAAAATATTTCTTTTCGATCTGAAATATAAATTAATAACATCCGAGTGAAATTATCTGAAATTTCTAGTAAATTAAACATCGGACATTTCCTAACCTAAAATTACTCTGTTATTATTGTTATTATTATCATACACTCTACCACTATTATAACTGTCAGTCACCGAGCAACGTATGCGCCACCTATACTGGTCGTTAACTCAAAAGTAGCACAACCGGTAATACAGTTATCTCTCTAACAACATATTTGCAAACAAACATAAAGACTTACTACATATTTAGATTTTAAATAAATACTCAATTCGATACGTCACAAAATGTCAAATCCTAAAACAGTCGAGGGCTCTGGGGGTACAAAAACACTACAAAGAGAGTGCAAGGGATGCTCCCGAGCTGTTGTGCAAGAGGTAGTGAACTGTGGAAAGTGTCAGGCAGCATATCACCCATCCTGTGCGAAATCAACGACATTACTACCGTCGGGAGGATTTCAGCGTTGCTGTGGACCGAAAAAACCACTGTCATATGATGATATGTGTGAGCTAATAAATACACTCCGCACTAATATAGGCAATGATATCAATGCAAGTGCCATGACCCTGAAAGGAACATTTACTGAAACCACTAAAGCTCTGTCAAAAAGGTTAGTAGTAGTCGAAAATGATACGAGTGATCTTAAAACCACGGTCAAAGGCCTGAAGGAACAGATCGACGAGAATAAAACGGCTGTGCAGGGTATCAGAAATGAATTAAAGTCATTTGTTAGTACCCCAGGCGTGGATGAAATGAAAATACTCAAAGAAGTTGAAGATAGACTATCACGTCGCAATAATGTTATTATTTTTGATCTTGAGGAATCGAGTGAACCAGTGCAAGCTGAAAGGGACGCTGAGGACGTTACAAAAGTAATTAATGTTTGCTCTGCTCTTAATGTTCCAGTTGCAAGCTGTAAGTGCTTTCGGATTGGAAAATATTCCTCAGTTTTGATTAAACCACGTCCACTCAAAGTAATCCTGAATGACTCCTCTTCTGTTGACCAGCTAATGCTCAACATAAAGAAACAAAAGCAGGCTACAATAAAGGATGCAGTACTATCCAAAATTTCAATCGCAAAGGATCGCACAGAACGCCAACGAGCGGACTACAAGACGATGAAAGCCGAACTGGAGAAACGTCAAGCAGAAGGAGAACCGGATCTACGTCTAGTGATGAGGAATGGCTGGTACAGCATCATCAAGGATCGACGTCGACATTCAGTACCACTAGTGAACCTCTTGACGCATTAAACACTACTATAAAAAATTTCACAATTTATTATCAAAATGTTAGAGGACTCAATACTAAACTACGTAATGTACAAATCAATACTATTGATAGAGAATATGATATCTTTATATTTACGGAAACATGGCTTAACCACCAAATTTATTCATCAGAGCTATTTGATAACAATATTTTTTCTGTATATAGATGTGATAGGCGAGAGACGTACAGAAAGACTGGGGGAGGGGCATTGATATCATGCCGAAATATGCCAGATACAAAGTTATTAAATCTTGAAGACATTACAGTTCAATTTCCGCAAATAGATATTGTAGGCATAACTGTTGGCCTTGGTAAAGTCTTACATATTATAGCAGTCTACATCCCGCCTGATTTACATGCCTCAATCCTCTCTGACTTCCTGGACTGTCTCTCGTCCCTAGATGTTATGGGCACTGGATCACTGTTACTGGTTGGAGACTTCAATTCACCTCTTTTCCAGGCACACTATCACAACCATAATGACAGCCGGAAGTCTGAACTCTTACTTGCATTTAGTGCATTTAATAACTTTAATCAGTATAACCAAGTGCTGAATACTCATGGGAGAACCTTAGATTTAGTATTCTCTACGACGGACTGTACTGTTGAACAAAACAAATATTCTATAGTTAAGCTCGACCATTACCACCCTGCACTAACTATCATGATTGAACATATAACTGAGAGATATCCCAGACCCTTCAAGAAACCTGTTAGTACCTTTAATTTTCATAAATACGATAAGAATAAACTCATTTCAGAACTCAATAAAGTTAACTGGGATATACTTCTCGATTATGAACAGTCTAACGTTAGATGTGACAAATTTTATGAACTATTGAATCAAGCGTTTGGAAAGGCCATACCAAAAGTTAAATCAAATACTTATCGCATGTCAACCTATCCAACCTGGTTCACAGCTGATATTATAAGTGATTGTAAATTAAAAGAAAAACTTAGGAAAACAATTCGCAAACATCCTCATCAGGAAACACAACATCAGATCAAAGTTCTACGCGCCTCGCTTAAAAATAGAATAAAATCAGCCTTTGATAAATATCAGCAAGAAGCGGAAAATAACTTGATAAAAAATCCTAAGGGTTTCTGGAATTATATCAGTAGTAAGAAAAAACAAGAACAGTACCCATCAAATTTTAAAATTAATAACAGTGACTGCTCTGACCCACAAAAGATAGCGAATTCTTTTGCTAATTTTTTCAGTAGTGTGTTTAATCCCATGTATGATGCACCAAATAAGTTTTCAAATAATCTTAACTCAGTATTACTTGGTGATCTAAAGCTTCCGACTAAGTCAGATATAGTAGGGTATATAAATAAATTACCAAGCAATTGGACAACAGGCACAGATGGCATACCTTGCGCCATTGTTAAAGATTGTTCAAAAAGCTTTGCATACCCACTTTACCTAATGATATCTCAATGTATCTTTACTGGAACATTCCCGGATAAGTGGAAAATGGCCAAAGTATGCCCTGTCTATAAGTCCGGTGATAAATCAGACGTAAACAATTACAGACCTATCTCGATTATTCCTACTTTTGCAAAAGTTTTTGAAATGTATGTTTATGATCTACTTTTGTCGTACTTTATTAAGGTTATTTCGCCTTGCCAACATGGCTTCTTTACTAAGAGATCCACATTGACAAATTTACTACCTTATACTCAATACCTTTATAATTCCATCTCTGAAAACTACCAAGTAGATGTTATTGAAACAGACTTTTCTAAAGCATTTGATAAGGTTGATATTATTTTACTGATTAAAGCACTAGTAAACCTTGGACTACCTGAGAGGCTACTTAATGTATTGATATCATATTTGACTGAGCGACATAACTTAGTACTTTTTAATGGCTATTGGTCCAGATCATATACTTCCTCCTCGGGAGTACCACAAGGTTCAAATCTTGGACCACTGCTATTCTTAATATTTATTAATCCAATAAGTGACGTAGTATCTTGCTTCATTGATCTGTTTGCAGACGACGCGAAATACTATTTATCTATTAGATCACTAGATGACTGTATATTTTTGCAAAGAAATCTTAATACAGTCACAACCTGGTGTCAGGACAATAGACTTTGCTTAAATGAAAGTAAATGTAAAGTTGTTACTTATAGTAAATCTAGACAACCCATACATTTTCCATACACAATAAACGGAATCTTATTAAAAAGATCTGAAACAACAAAGGATTTAGGTGTGATCTTTGATTCAAGGCTCACTTTCACTGAACACTACTCAGTTACAGCACGCTCGGCCCTAAAAGCGTTAGGCTTTGTCATCCGTATAACAAAGAACTTTAAAAATATTAATACAGTCAGAGTGTTATATGAGACACTGGTTCGCCCTAAATTAGAGTACGCAGCCCTTGTTTGGTCTCCTACGTACAGGAAACATATTAATGATTTAGAAAAAGTCCAACGTAGGTTCTTGAAATATTTTGCGTGGAAGAAGTACGGTAACTATCCGTGTCAAGGTGCTGACTATATGGAATTATGTACAGATGCAAATGTACTAACACTGGAAGAGAGGAGGAATATCTCAGCTGTATTGTTTATAATAAATTTATTTAAGGATCGCATCCACTGTCCAAAATTCCTGGAAATGATACCTTTACATACCCCTATACGTACAACCAAAACACCGCAGTTATTTTATCTACCTTCTGCGCGTACTAACTTCATCCAGTCATCTCCCCTACATAGATTGCTAGCTATTTGTAATTATCTACAGCAGAAAAGTGATCAGGTTGACATAACAAACTCGTACAACTCCATCAGTAGCATTGTCCTTTGCTCCATATTTGTCAATTTACGTGGTAACTTTGACTAGTCAAACGACGCTAGTAATAAGATGAGAATAGTCAATCAATTATAATGAAAAATTAATTAGCTCTATTAAATTTATCTTAAAATACTTTAATTTAGTTAATTTAGTAATACCTAGTATTAATCTCAAATATTTTGTAAAATCTCTCTATTTACTATATACTGCAAATGTAACAATCAGTAACCCTGTTAGTGGCCAATAGGCTGTTGGGTCTATATAATAAATAAAATAAAATAAAATAAAAATATTTCATTATTAGGATGATTTTTTTTTTTCTACTTTCGGATGTACTTGATTACTTTTTGGAGCAAAATGTTTCTCACTCAACTTTTGCAGGACTTCTTCAAAGCTTTTCGAACCGAATACTTTGTATAGATAGACAGCTTTTACTGTACGCGATAAATCTGGCAGAAAAAATGGTCCTCCATTCGATTGGACTCTTACGCGAAGCTGATTTGTAAAAGACTATGACCGTGATCCCTTGGAAAATAATGGTGGAACAAATATAGGTCGGCATAATTTTCCCTAGAATGCTCGACCGAAGAAGGAGGGGTCACATTGAATCAATAGGAGTCTAATAAAGGTCCAGATCCGTTAACAAAGCTCCTTTGTCCCGTTGTTATCGTGTAATACGATATTATATTTTCTTTGCGAATCCAAGATTACTTCCGACCTGATGTTCTTCCTTTTTTTCCATATCCGTCGGTTCTGGCCAAATATAATTTATTTTGGTATTCAATATTATAATTTTTTTTCCATCAAGAGCAGCAGATTGCAGGCACACATGTATATTTCATCCGATTCACGTAATAGCAAACGTACAACTGAGGAAATTTCACAGAGTAAGAAGAATGGAAAGCGGCT